>NC_090301.1:90372702-90681466 GCF_039906515.1 Pseudorca crassidens | reverse complement strand
ATAAATGGTTTTAAATGGAAATGTTCAAGTCAAACGTCTTATCTCTTCCTACCCAAACATGCTCCTTCCATGGTCTTCTCCAACTTAGGGAATGGCATACCCATCCTTCCAGTTGCTCAGACCATACTGCTGGTATCATTTGATTCTTCTTTTTCTCTCATGATCTACCTCTACTTTAGTAGAATAGAATTCAACCACCACTTACACCTCCATTACCAACGCACTAGTCCAAACTATCACTTTTTAAAAATTGTAATAGTTTTCTGAGTTTCCTATGTTCAGTTTTGCCACCCTCCCCAGGCCAATTTCAAAACAAAAATCAGTGTGACCTTTAAAGACTTGTTAGATCACGTGAGTACTTTGCTCAAACTCCTGCATTTCATTTGGAGAAAAGGTGAAAGTCCTTACAATGGCCCACAACTGCAGAGTGGGGCAGATTCAGCATATATTTGGGGGTTAGAACTATTAAGACCTGCCAATGGGTTAGATGTGGTAAGATTAGGGAAAGAGAGCAATCAAACATGGCAAATGACTCCTTAGTTTTGGGCCTGAGCATTTGGGTAAATGATTGTGTGTTAACTCTCATAAGAAAGACAAGGGAAGAGTAGTAGAATGGGTCTGATATGTGTATATGGGATGGGGTTACAATGAACAGATAAGAATTGTCATGTACATTCTGGGTTTTAGGGACCTATTAGACATCTAAGTGAAGATTATGCATATGCAGCTGGTTATATAAATTTGATAAAAGAAAACTAGGTGTGATTTCATGGAACAATACAAAGTAAAATGATATTTTGAAAAGGATGCAGTGGTAAACTATTTTTGATGTTGCTAAGAGTGAATACAATTAGGACACAGGTTGACAATGAATTAGACAAATGCAGGTAATTGATGACATTGAGAAGATTGTGTCAGTGGAGCTGTGGGATGGATTAAGGAGAGAATGAGAGGAGTTAAATGGAGGAGAGTTTATATAACTGATTTGAGAGTGGGAAGGTAAGTTGGTTCCCTTCTGATTATAATCATTCTTGAAACATATTTATTGTGATATAATTAACCATAAACTTTAAATTGAATTATTCATCTTATTTTTGAGTTGTAAAACTTCTTTATATATTCTGTATACAAGTTCCTTATATGATATATAATTTGCAAATATTTTCTCCCATTATTTTGGTTGTCTTTTCATTTTCTTGATAGTGTCCTTTAATACATGAGTTTTTAATTTTTTTTTTTTTTTTTTTTGTGGTACGCGGGCCTCTCACTGTTGTGGCCTCTTCCATCACAGAGCACAGGCTCCGGATGCGCAGGCTCAGCGGCCATGGCTCAGGGGCCCAGCCGCTCCGCGGCATGTGGGATCTTCCCGGACCAGGGCACGAACCCATGTCCCCTGCATCGGCAGGCAGACTCTCAACCACTGTGCCACCGGGGAAGCCCATGAGTTTTTAATTTTGAAGTCAAATGTATCTAGATTTTCTTTGGCTGTTTGTGCTTTTGGTGTCATATCTAAAAAACTGTTGCCTAATCCGTGGTCATGAAGATTTACAATCATGTTTTCTTTCAACTGTTCTATAGTTATAGCTCTTACATTTTGTCTTTGATCTATTTTGAGCTAATTTTTGTATATGTTATGTGACTATTATTTTGATACTGCTATGCACACAATTCTTTTATTAATTTCATTCTTAATTTCCTTCTGCCTGAGGAATGGCTTGTAACTTGTCTTATAGGATCTGCTGCTAATGAATTCTTTCAGGTTTTGTATGTCTGAAAATATCTTTACTTCACCATTGTTTTTGAAAGATGTTTTAGTGCGACATACAATTCTAGGCTGACAAGTTTTTTCCTTTCATTACTTTAAAGATGTTGCTCCACTGTGTTTTCACTTGGATTGTTTCCAATAAAAAAAAAATCTCATGTCACTCTTACTTTTATTGCTCTGTATGTAACATGTCTTTTATCCTGGATACTTTTAGGTTCTTCTTCCTTATCGTCATTTTTTTGACAATTTTGTGATAATAGACCTAGGTGTAATTTTCTTCATGTTTCTTGTGATGGAGTTTCATTGAGCCTCTTGGATTTATGGGCTTATAGTTTTTATCATTTGGAAAATTTGGGGACATATTTTCCCAAACATTTTTTTTTTTCCTACCTTCTTTTCTCCTGTGGAGACTCTAACTGCTCACACCTTAGGCTGCTTAAAGTTGCCCCACAACTCACTGATGCTCTTTAATTTTTTTGGATTCTTTTTTTCTCTCTGTGTTTCATTTTGGATGGTTTCCATTGCTATGCCTTCGAATTCACTAATCTTTATCTCCTGCTATATGTAATTTGCTGTTAATCCCATCCAGTGTATTTCTCATCTTGGACACTGTACTTTTCATCTCTAGATATATGATTGGGATCTGCTTGTAAAATCTCTGCTTAACTTTCTGAGTATGTATAGTATAGTTACACTAATTGTTTTAATGTTCTTTGCTGCTAATGACATCAACTGTGTCAATTTGGGTCAACTTTGACTTATTGGTTATTCTCCTCATTATGGTTGCATTTTCCTATCTCTTCGCATGCCTGGTAGTCTTTGGTTGCATGCATACTTTGTGGATTTTATTTTGTTGGGTGCTGGATACTTTTGAATTCTCATACATTTTCTTGTGCTTCGCTCAGGAATGATGGTAAGTTACTTGGAAATAGTTTGATCCCTTCAGTTTTTGCTTTTATGGTTTGACAGCTTGGGAGCAGTTCTCAGTCTAAGGCTAACTATTCCCCACTAATGAAGCAGGACCTTCTTGAATAATCTACCCAGTACCTTATGAATTATGAGTTTTCCCAGCCTGGCTGGTGAGAACTGGCAATGGCATGGGTTCTCTCTATTGCTTCCAGATGATTCTTTCCTGGGCTTCACGTAGTTTCCTCATTGGTACATGTTGATCAGGACTCTGCTGAATATTGGACAGGGGTCCCTCTGCAGACTGCCGATGTTCTCTCTGTGCAGCTCTGTCCTCTTTGTCACTTATCCTATCAACTCTGTCTTGATTTCCCTGGACTCTCACCTCTGTCTCTTCAATTCATGGTCCTAACTGGGCTTCACCTCCGTTCCTGTTCCATATGTCATGGCCTGAAAACTCTCTTAAGTGAATACACCTGGGCAATAGTTGGTCTCATCTCTCATGTTTCCTTTCTTTCAAGAATAACTGTCATTCACTGCCTAATAGCCAGTATCTTGAAAACCACTGTTTCATGTATTGTTTTTGTTTTGTTTTCTTTTTGTTTTGTGTTTTGTTTTGGTTGTTACAAGTGGGAAGGTAAATCTAATCCCTGTAATTTAACTCTTGGTCATATACCTTTTCTTAATCAAAGATAGCAGGGAGGAATCAGAAATGGCCTATCATTAACATCTTTCATTCCCTGTTTATGATGAGAATGGGAAATTTGGCTCAGATCATTTCTATACATATTTACAGTTTTTCGTTTCTCAGATCTCAAAAAACATATGAGGCAAACACTGATACTTCAAATGGATTCCTTCTCCAGAAACAAGAGACTTCCACTGGGGAATACTGATTTATAGTGTGGGATGCTAGCCAAAGCTTTGTTCTGGCAGAATTTACAGATCCAAACATGTCCACAGGGGTCTGATAGATGCGAAGTTGCAGGCCAGAAGTCATATGTGATAAACTGGGGAAATGGCAGTGAATGTAGAGGTAGGCCTGGTCCAAAGTCATCTAAATTCAATAGTAGGATAGCAAATAAGAGGACTCTAACTTTCTGAACCAACTTAATGGCACTGTCTACATCCTAAACTCCTACCACCTACCTCAATCATAAGATTGTTTTTTTAAAAGTACTTTATGAAAAAAACCTTTAAGAGCAATATATAATACTGAAAGCAAACGCAAGTCTGTGTGCCCGAGGCACAGTGAGGCCAAACAATACCAAAACGTAGTAGTATGGAGCAGAGAAAGGTTTATTGCAGGGTCATACAAGGAGACAGGTGGCTCATGCCTTAAAAACCTCAGACTCTCCAAAAGCTTTTAGCAAAGCTCTTTTATAGGAAAGGTGAGGGAGGGACGTAGTTAGTTGCCACAAACTTCTTGGTGTCAGATCCTTTGTTCTTGAGGTTAGGTCACAGTCAGGTCACAATGTTCCTGTAAACCTCCACCAAAACAAATGTTATTCTTTGTTCTGACAAGAAAGGGCAAGGTCCCAAGGCTCAACTTTCGCCCAGGCCCTGCTGAAGTTAGATCTCAGCTGGCGGCGCCCTGAGGGCCAGGTCTGCAGACCCTGCTCAGCCGTCATGGCTGAGCAAGCAAGGCGCCCAGGACCCAACCAGCCCTTAGGCTTTTCATTTAAACTGGAGAGAATCACTTATATAGGATCAAATACATGTTGTAGCAAACACCAATCAGGTGAATTCCCAGCTCACAACAGCTGCCCTTCTCTGAGAACAGCCCCAATCACACAGGTAGACCTGAAGTAATGCTGCGCCGTGTCCTTGCAACTTAACCCTGACCTCTGGCCACCACCTAGCGGTAGACAACAGATCTAAGGGGGACCAATTTTTAAAACGTGGAGAGACTGAAGGCTGGTTGAAACTGTTACCTTAATGGCAGTGTCCATATACTCCAGTTGCTGAGGTCTCCATGGACCGCGACCCACAGAGACTGCCGCCGCCATTAGGTCGAGGAAGTGGGGACTGGGGAGAGGTTCACTGCTGCCTCAAGGCCTGGGCGCCGCCAGTGGGCCGCCATGGTGAGGGCTCTGGAGCTCTGCGGAACACAGCTCTCAGCTTGTCCCCAGGCCCCCCGGCTCACCCGCCAGCCCGAGGCCACAGGACCTGGAGAGCCTCCAGTGAGAAAGCCACGATCCGCCCCTCACTGCACTCGCTGACGCGAGCACCACCGCGAGGCTCACTGTCGCTGGAGCGGGACCACTAACCACCAAGCTCCGTGTCTCGCGATAACAGTCTGGCGCTGACGGCCGCGTGCTAACAGCTGCGTGCCCGCTCCACCTCTATTACAGTATTAACCATTTTACTGATATTATTGTTGATGCTGATAAGTCCTTCAAAGAGGGTCCATATGAGCCTGCGCGTCTGGAGCCTGTGCTCCGCAACAGGAGAGGCCACAACAGTGAGGCCCGTGTACCGCAAAAAAAACAAAAAAGAGGGTCCATAGTCCCCCAAAGAAGATTAACCAGGATAATGCAAAAAATATCATAGATGAGGAAATGAATTTAATTCTCCTGATGCAGTATCCTTTTTTACCAATCCTGGAAACATTGTGTGTCCACAAAGCTTAGCAGTATATTCGTGTTAAGGATAATACAGCTTTTCTGTCTTCCCAGCAAAAGTAGCCCTATTGCTACAACCCGTTTCTCCTGTTTTACTATCTGCTTTGGTCAATATTTTCTTAAGCTAGTAAGAAAGCTAACTGACACAGTTGAGACGGGAAACTGGTTTTAGAAATCTGTTGACAATATAAGCTAGAAGAGACAGTTTTAGAGACCTGGCATCAATATTTTTAAAATAATAATTTCTGGATTTTTTTTTTTTTTTTTTTTTTGGCCACACTGTACAGCTTGTGGGAGGCTCATGGGATCTTAGTTCCCCAACCAGGGATTGAACCCGGGGCCACAGCACTGAAAGTACCAGGTCCTAACCGCTGGACCACCAGGAAACTCCCAATAATTTCTTGATTTTAAATAGCTACAGTTGGGTTTCCAGTGTCCTAGAAATCCAATGACAAAAACAGTATCTCATTAGGAATCAAGAATATGAAAAGTTCTACTGATTATGACCTAGCAGTGATTCTCATAAAATTCTAACTCCTGCTGCTACTCAAGGTAGCCTGTATAAGTATAGATCCAGAATATGAGTCATATTATGACTGAAATATACGTTCCTACTAATATTCGAGTTCCCTTGCCTTAAAGGACATCAAAAGATATCAACATATGATAGTCAGATATAAAGTATTAGTGTGGTTTTTTAATACCTAGTAAAAATAACAAAAGGTATTAATTGTATGAAGAAACCCACTTAATTAGGCAGTCCAATCACATATTCAGCAGGAAGATGAGTCTCTCCAACATAAATACTTTAGTAAGACACATGGCTGCTATGATAGTGATCACTGACTTTCACTGCAGGGTTTATGCATCTCTAAGGGTATGTTTCATGACCGAACTGCATTTTAATTTTTATTTTATTTATTTATTTTTGGCCGTGTTGGGTCTTCGTTGCTGTGCATGGGTTTTTCTCTAGTTACGGGGAGCGGGCTTCTCATTGCGATGGCTTCTCTTGTTGCGGAGCACGGGCTCCAGGCACGTGGGCTTCAGTAGTTGTGGCACACGGGCTCTAGAGGGCAGGCTCAGTAGTTGTGGTGCACGGACTTAGTTGCTCCTCGGCATGGGGCATCTTCCCAGGGCTCGAACCCATGTCCCCTGCACTGGCAGGTGGATTCCTAACCACTGCGCCTCCAAGGAAGTCCCTGAACTGTATTTTTAAAAGTCCTTTTCCGATATCTTCTTTGAAAGTCAAACTCTTTTTTTTTTAACAGCTTAAATTAAAAGGAGGTGACACGTTTCCCAAGTAGGTTTGGTTAGATCAGGGGTTCTCAACCTGGGCTTTTGTTTGTTTGTTTGTTTTTTGTTTTTTTGCTCCACTCTTCCTCCTAGGGAAGTTTGGCGATGTTTAGAAATGTTTTGATTGTCAAAAATGAGGAGGAAGGTGTTACTGGCATCTAGCAGCTAGAGGCAGGGATTCCACTAAACATTTTACAATGTACAGAGCAGGCTCCTACAACAAAGAATTATCCAGTCCCAAACGTCAATAGAACCATGACTAAGAAATCCCATGTTAGATGAAGGCTGTGTGATGCTATTAAACTTCACTATAAATTTGAATTGAGAAACACCTTTGTGCTAACTTTTAAAATTACGTTTGTTTCACGGACTTCCTTCGTGGTCCAGTGGCTAAGACTCCGCGCTCCCAATGCAAGGGGCATGTGTTTGATCCCTGGCCAGGGGACTAGATCCCACACACCGCAACTAAGAGTCCACATGATGCAACTAAAGATTCTGCATGGATCAACTAAAGGTCCCACATGCCACAGTGAAAATCTCGCACACAGCAACGAAGATCTCTCGTGCCTCAAAGACCCAACACAGCCAAATAAATAAATATTAAAAAATAAAATAAAATTACACCTGTTTCAAGAAAAGATAGTCTTATTCACTGTTTTTAAATAATAACTTCTTACATTTCATCATTTACAAAATCCTTTCATTAATCTCATTTGCTCTTCAGAGCTCTGATGAAGAAGTCATCTTTTCCCCTGTTTTACTACCAAGGGCACTGTTGTGCAGGAAGAGGCTGAGGGATTCAAGCAAGATCACAAAGACTCAAATTCTGGGTGGATAATCTAGTGCCCTTTTTGCTATCCTATAGCTGTGACACTTTTGTTAAGAACACTATATAAAACAGGATTTAAAAAATTTAAAAGCCGGTCTTCCCTGGTGGCGCAGTGGTTGAGAGTCCGCCTGCCGATGCGGGGGACACGGGTTCGTGCCCCGGTCCGGGAAGATCCCACATGCCGCGGAGCGGCTGGGCCCGTGAGCCATGGCCGTTGAGCCTGAGCATCCGGAGCCTGTGCTCTGCAACGTGAGAGGCCACAACAGTGAGAGGCCCGCGTACCGCAAAAAAAAAAAAAAAAATTTAAAGCAAATTGTTGTGTATCTATGTGCACAGAAGACAGAAGACATATGTCATATGCTTTAAGGATGGAGAATGGGAGAAGGACTGGGCCTGGGTTGGGTATTATCAGAGGTGGGAAGCAAGTATGGAAGGTAAGGAGCTAAAAGAACGATGACATTAGCCAAGCCACATGGAGGAGAACAGATAGATCCCTAAGTTTAAAAAGGTGACTTCTTGGGACTTCCCTGGAGGTAAGACTCTGTGCTTCCACTTCAGGGTTTGATCCCTGGCCAGGGAACAAAGATCTCACAAGGCACACAGCATTGCAGAAAAGAAAAGAAAATGACTACTTCTCTGTGAAAATCATTCCTTCCCCTATAAATAGGATAAGACCCTTATGAAAACATAAAATGGACAAATGTGCTGAGTCCAACCAGAAAAAAAGAAACCACACTCATTACTTCCAACAGAGGATTTGATACATCCATTGCACAGCTGACGGAAAAACTGAGAAGAATTCAGGGATTAACAACCACAGGAAGCCATTACACTTTTAAACAGGCCGGAGGGAGGAGGCAGTATTGCCAGGGCTGATTTGGTGATAGGCTTGTGCAGCAGGAGCTGGAGCCTGGGAGAAAACACAGTTGCTGCCGGGGAGGGTGCCTAAGGCATAAAAAGAGGGGGAATACACTGGCTTCTCCGTTCCTCCCTCCCTCCAGGATCCCGACAGTGCCTCCTATGGGCCGAAGCCGGCAGGAAGCCAGCTGACACAGGAGGCTGGGAAACAGCCTGCAGGAGCTGGCTGAGATGTGGAGCAGAGAAGGGAAAGGGCAAGGGATGGCTGGGATGGCAAACGGGTTCAGAACCATAGCATGTCCTGCAGGCTTTGTGCCAAAATAAGGACACCACGACTAATTAGCGTACGGCATCAGGTGAATATTCCAGGAGCTAAATCATGTTTTCCTTCAAGTCAAGGAAAACGTATCTTGAATCTATCCTGGACCAAACAAATAAACAAGTAAAATAAAAATCAAACTCAGAAAAGGAACGTGACAAATGAAGCACAACAGTCTGTGTAAATATCCAGACTTTTTATGGTTAAGTAATTACAACTGAGAAAAATAAAAAACAGAACAAAAGAAAGAAAACAGCTCTAACGGGTGTTCAGAAAGGAAGCTGGGCTTTTGTCACACCTGTTTTGCACACAGTAGGCTCCACATTCAAAACAGAAGCAAATTCTTGCTGAGCTCTTGACATGAAAATAAAAACATTCATCACTTTTCCTCTCAAAATTGTAGACTATAGCAGAACACAATTTTTAAAAGGCTAGCCTAATTTTCTTTCTGGGGAAAAAAAATATTAAGAAAAGACGACTGAAGAGGCAATAGTATAATGCTGCAGGCTCTCTCTCTTAACTGGTTCACTCTATGCACTGAATATGCATAATTCAATTTTAAGAAGTATATTGAAATTATAGAATCACTAGTATAAAATCCAGAAATCCTAGAAAGTAAAAGCCAAACTACTAATGGCTATTTCAGCTTATTAACAGTTAATACTTAGAAGAGATGTAATCTGGGGTAATTGCTGGGGACATTTTGGTTTCTTTTTTTTTCTTCTTTTTTTTAATATTTATTTATTTATTTGGTTGCACCGGGTCTTAGCCGCGGCAGGCAGGCTCCTTAGTTGTGGCACACGGGCTCCTTAGTTGGGGCAGGCATGTGGGATCTAGTTCCCTGACCAGGGATCGAACCCGTGCCCCCTGCACTGGGAGCACAGAGTCCTATCCACTGCGCCACTAGGGAAGTCCCTTGGTTTCTTATATATAAGCTCAATCTGCAAGAATGAGTAACCAGGAAAACTTCCAGAGAAGTGTAGCAGTGATGCCATATGTAACAGAGGCGTACATAGTGCTTCCTTCAGGGAAGGAGACACTCAAAACAGAGAGAAATGTGAGCAGGCGCTTAAGGAGAAAAATGTAACGTGTGGTTTCTGATAGCTATTCTGCTTCAGACACAAGTGGGCTTTGCTGGTCAGTCCTAGCAGACAGGGTAAGACTGAAGCATCCAAAATGCAGTACGGGTGGGCGGTAACTGTCTCATACAGCAGGGGGTGGCGGGTGGAGCTCCAGAGAGCTGGATCGAGCTGTAGATTTACAGAGGTCCAGTCTGAGAACATCGTCATATCTACAGGGTCAAGCGAACAAACGCCATATTTAAAAGCTGCAGCCTCAGAGGGCGAAGGGGCTTCAAGACAATACCCAGGGCCCTCAGTGGTGGAAGGAGCGCTGTGAAAGGGAATCTAGGGGCTGGGGATGCTGTGAAATCCAGACTGGCCAGCCGGCATTGGGAATAAGGGGAATGTCACATGTGAGCAGCATGGGTAAAAGGTGAGTGACCAAGGCAGGGATCAAACAGAGAAGCCCAGTTATTAAAAACTGGAGAAGAGAAAGATTTCAGTGATGATGAGGTTGGGGAGAGAAGCCTTGAGAAGGAGTCAGGTGTGGAAGGGCTTACCTCCCTCCCTCCCAGAGCCATTTTCTTAATCCTTTTAAGGCTCAGGTTCTCACTATAGGCAAGTGCCCAGGGCCCATAAGCTTTTCCAGGTTTTATCAAATGGTTTGAGAGCTGGAAAAGAAACGGTTTGGGGCTCTAAAATACAAAGAAAACTGTAAAATGAAATTATTAAATATTTCAAAAGGAAAATTAGATGAATCTCTTTCATTTTGCATAACAAAACATTGTATATTTCATGTGAGACACGGCTGCATTTTTTTCCGTGTTTGACAGAATGTGGGATGAGGCCTCTAAGAGGCCTATATAATCCAGGGGTTATATAGCCCTTGAGTTGGCCCGTCTCCAGCCTGGCATAGTTCAGGCAGAGAAGGTCAAGGGTGCTAAAACTTCGGGAAGGTTGGACAGGCAGGGAGGGGAAGGCAAAAAAACCAAACCACCTAGGCTAGAAATGCGGGGGTGGGGGGGGGAGGAAGGCTTGGGGGGAGGGTGTTTGGCACCATTGCAGAGGTTGGGCTTGACAGGCTGCTGGGAGGTGAAGGCGCAGTGTCCCCGGAGATGGCGTGGTCTGGTTTCTAATTTTGGAAATGGCCATACCAGGATTTCCAATTTGGCAGCCAGGCTGGCAGCGAAGGGCTCTGAATAGCAGAGAGAACCATCTGGAGGCAGGTGGCCATTCAGTGTTGTGTAGGGGTATGGATGCAGATTTGGCAACAGCTAGACAGCAGGGCTTAGTTTCTAAAGCAGGGAGATGGCAGAAGGGGAGGGAAGAGAGTGGGAGAACTCAGTCCTTCTGAGGCTGCAGAGCAGGGGAAAAGCAGCAAGTCAGGGAACACTGAGGCATGGAGGTTCCAAGGCTCCCGGGTTCACCTAGCGTCTGATTGGCCGCAGGACAGTCCCAGGAACACCGCTGCAGCTCACCCAGTGGGCCCTATAGGGCTTCTAGATTGCTGGTCTGGGAGCAGGGCCCAATTCTACATGCTTCCCCTTGGAGGAGGAGTGCCTAGTCTGAGGGAAACAGAAGTCCTTCCGAGATTCTGCTGGAGGCAGGGCCCCTTAATATTTCCAGAGAAAACGCCATGCAGCTGCCATTTCTTGAGTCAGGGTCAGAAGGAAGTGGAGTGAAGTGACCCCAATTTTCGGGGAGAAGAAGGCCAGAGAGGCAGGGATGCGTGGCCGTTGCAGGGACAGATGTTTAAACAAACTCCTCTAGCCAGAAATTGCCCTGATAGGCATTAGGGTGTGTCTCTCTGGGAGGGGACTGAAGACCCTGACCCGGAGGCATTGTGATGACTGAGCAGAGGTAAAACAGGAGGAGACAGAGCTGCTACACCTCTAGAGCCATTTGGGGCTGCTGCAGAGGCTGCTGACCCTGGCTGGAGAGCACAGTGGAGAGCTCCAGCCTTTCCCTGGGACTGTCTCCAGGGTCCAGAATCAACCGCAACTTCTTGGGTTACCTGAGAAGCAGAGAAGGGGCAAGGCCAGTGCACCAGCAGAGGAGAGAGAACTTAGCTGGCCAAGCTGAAGAAGGGACAGGTCATCAGGGACTGCTAGATCATGGCAGCAGCGACCGCCTGGATCCTGGCACAGTAAAAATATTTCCAGCAACCGTAAGTGACCTTGGATGAGAGTTCTCAGGGCACATCTGGAGCGATGCTGTAGGGGCTTTGGGTAATCTTGTAGAAGAGAACATTTTGGATGTTTTTCTCCTATTACACTGTGAATAGAGGACTTGCAAGTTGGGTGACCAAGCTTTTTCCAAGACAATATATTGTGTAGGTAGAGGTATCACTATTTCTCATTAACTGGGCATTACTGATCCAGAATCTAGGATTGCTGATGGTTTAAGGGCCTCAAAGTGTTTCAGACTTGGTTAAATTTAGTATTTAATTAAATGTCTAGAAAAATGTAACAGTATGCCAACTAGTGAACTGCTGCAACTCAACCCTTACTCTTCACATGGTGATAGAAGAACAACAAAAGTCCTCCCTCCTATAGCAGACCCGACAGATTATGCAAAGGACCAAAGCATTAAATATATGAATGTGTTTGAAACAAGGGAGCAACTTGAAATATTTGACATAATGTGGTTGAGGACATGAAAATAAGGGTTAAGACTTAAAAGACTTAAAAGACATAAGATCCTGTTCTCAGAGTTCTGGGCAGGTCCTGTTCTCAGTTTTCTCAGAATGGTTTTTGAGTGATAAGTACATGAAGTTTACTGGCCCTTTTTTTTTTTGCTACAGGCATCACTACACAAGAGTTGTAGGTATAATGCTAGTGTTCTGAAGTTTTTAGATCCTTAAAAAGTGAATAATAATATAATGCAAAAGTACTACAAAAGTAGGAATTCATATGCAAGATGAAAAGCCAGAGATAGAAGAAATGGAGACAAGGGAACAGAAAATGAAATTACATGTAATTTACAGGTAATTTACAGGTTATTCAACAAGGGTTTTAGTGTTTTCCTCCAAATAAAAGGCCTAATATTTATAACAATGAAAAATTAACAAATGAGTTGTTCTTTTCTTTCCACCTAAATTCCAAAAACTAAATGTTAAGTGTCTGATCACAAGTGTTAGCTTGTGGGAAGTAAGACCTGAGTTTGGTTCCCTTGAAGAAAATTTAAGACAGGAAGGGATAATGGTTAGAAAAACATGGGGAAGCCAGCTCACTGAGAGAAGAGCTTGGTGGACCACATTAACAAGGGTAGGGGTATGAGCAAAATGTTCAGGGAAGCTCAGAGAGCACACCACTTAGGATTCATGAAGAATACAATGTTTGCTAACAAGCACATTATTACCTTTTTTTGCTCTCTAAACTGAAGATAATAATGGATTTGTTCATCGTTTGCCACTGTATGTTTTAGGTTTTGACAGAATTGGAAAATGATAATACAAAACAGAGTAGTGGCATGCAAGGCAGTGGCAAGTCCATTGTGCCATGAAATGGAAGGAGCTGTGATGTTTAATTTAGAAAAGAGGAATAAGATGCTGCAGTCACTAAAATATCAAAGTGGAGTGCTTGGATAGCTCCTCAGACAGAGCCTCATAGGGCTGAGTCAAGAAGATTCAAAATCTGGTCCTCATCTGCATGCATTAAGGTCAGAGAATAAATGGCTCTTCTGATCTTTACTAGCTGCTGACCTATTATCTACAATAAGTAGAACTTCCAAGTCAGCCACACTCATTGAGAAATCTGAATGGTTTCCTACAGAAAACTGAAAATGAGCACCAAAATGAGTATCATAAAGTTTCTTGGCATCTAAGGAGTTGGATGGTCATAATGGCTAATGCCTTAGCAATGCAAATATGAGTGGAAGCACACTATGCTCTACATCAGTGATAGAGCTGTTACTTATTTCTCTATCTATAAAAGTCACTTATGGCTGCAATAAACTAAAACCTATTTTTTCTTTTTCTTTTTTTTTTTGGCCACATGGCACGCGGGATCTTAGTTCCCCGACCAGGGATCAAACACACGCCCCCTGCAGTGTCCTAATCACTGGACTGCCAGGGAATTCCCAACTAAAACCTATTTTAATAATCTAGTTTTCCAACAGGTATCCAGCTAGTAGGAAATCAGATCAAGAAAGGGAGTTCTTTAGGGGATTGATAATATAGCACCAAGCTTTAATCCAGGTTTACTGACCATAGAGCCATCTTTTACTTTGCCAAACGATCACATTTTTGTTAGCATTATTTACAAGCCATATTTACTCTATTTACTATTATCAGTGGATAAAGTCACCAAATACTTCAAGAAAAGAATGATATATCCTAATACTGCAAAGAGATCAAGCCTAGGGGAAAGACTCTGATAATACCTTGACGAGCAGTCTGACATCCTTGTGGTGGAAGTTTATTGAACCACTCCCCAACTAGAACTCAGTCAAGTATCAAGAGTCCCCAAGTACCACTCATTTCTTAACTCCCAATTGGAAATCTACTTGAAGGATTTATTGCAGTTTGATTCCTTGAGCCTATTACATTCATTAGTGCCTAACAATGGTTGATTAGCAAAAGAAAGGGCATGAGTGCTAAGGGGTTGACAGAGCTAAAAGGCCTGGGCAAAAATTACATGTAATTTTCACCCTTTCTGTCACATACCATAAAGTTAACACAGACCCACAATGAGTACAGCAACTAACATTAACTGGTTTTTGTTCATGTTTGGAGAACGAGAAATTCTGCACTAATAATTTCCTCTCCCCACAGGCCCCAACACATCAATGCTCACTTCCACTTCTGTTTTTTTAATTCTTGGCCTAAGGCAACTTCGATTATGCGGATCCTATCTCCTTCCTGAAAATCTAGGTGGAGCTGCTTGTATTCCACGCACGTTTTTCTGTGTTAAAACACGTGAATAAGATTGCCAATGTAGTATCGTGGTCACCTTCTCTGAACTCCGTGAGGCAGTCCCCTCATCTCTTAAGACATCTGCTTAGACATAGCCCTATTTACCACCAACGTCCAGTCTCGGGAGCCTGCTCTTCCGTGCTTCACAAGCATCCTCAGCAGCCCCTCGGCAGACCCCTCCCCTCCTAAGCCTGAGATTTCAGGTTCATCTCCAACCGAAAACCGCTCCACCGTGGCACTTCATCTTGTCTACCACACTGCTGTCTTTATCTTTATCCCTCTTTGGAGACTGTATACTGCTGTTTTGTTTGGGCAGTTCATACGGCTCTTGGCTCGCAACAAGAGCTTGGTACAAGTTGTACCTTGGCTTTCTAGCCTGGTACAGCTCTAAAGAAACCGTGCACAGAAACGGCAGTCGCCTCTCACCCGACGTGGTCAATCAGACCAGCTACGAGGAGCTATTCAGTGGGGTTTTTAGTTAAGGAAAGTTTGACGCTGGGCCGAGGAGGCGAGGGGCGGGAGGGAGGAGGCGTCCTCACCAGGCGAGACTCGGCCCGGGATGCGGAGCCCGCCGGGCTAGTAGCCCAGGGCCCCGCGCAAACAGCGGCGGCTACATTCAACCCCCAGTCTGATCCGATCCGGCCCGGCCCGGAAGTGCCCGGCGCCGGAGGGAGGAAGGGAGGGAGGAAGGGCCTTGCGAGCAGACGCTGCCGCGCGCACGCGCCGTCGCGGGCTGGGGGCTGGAGTCGCAACTCGGAAGCCGGAGCCCAGACGGGCCCGGGGCGGGGGGGCGGGAGCCTGCGCGGGGGCGGGAGCGCCGGAGACGGCCGCCCCTGGCGGCGGGTTTGTTTATCCCGGGGAAGAAGTTTAGGAGCGAGAGATAGGGAAGGAGGGCGGGCCGGGGAGGAGGGATGCGGTTCGGCGGAGGCGGCCGCCACAGGGACTCGCCGCCATCACCTCAGCCGCCTCAGCCGGAGAGGAGCCGCCGCCGGGGCTGCCCGCCGCAGCCCCGCACGTCCGGGTAGGTGCCCCTCCCCCTCCGGGGTCCCGACCGCAGCCTTGGTCGCTGGCTGCCCTCTCTTTCCTGGGACTCACCTGCACTGAAACCCAGCGACCTCCTCCTCTCCCATTTCGGCGCCCCCATCCCTCTCGGTCTGGGACCCCCGCTCCTGAGGCGTGCCTTCCGCCCCCGCCCTTCAGCCCCACCTCCGCCCCCCGGACCTCCCTAACCTCGCGCGTCTCTACTTCCCCTGGGAATTACCCCTCCCCCATTGATCTCCCAGCTTCCGTCTACCAGGATCCCCCCGACTTTCCTCCACAAGCCTTGCGCCTTTTTTCTTTTCCATTCTCCCCCCTTTGTACCTGTAGACCTCCTCGCCCGCACCTTGATACCTTGTCCCTTGGCAGTACTGCCCAAAGCGAGAAACTGCAGGCCACCCCCGCGTTCACGTCCATCCCTCCTTATCCCAAACGTATACGCCTGAAACAGTCCCCACTAGCCCATTTTAGGGTGAATTCTCAGCTCTCCAGCCAGGCCACTCGGTGCCTTCACCCCAGTGGTCATGCCCTCAACCTGCCTACCTCCAGGCACACATTGCCCTCTCATCCGTTCTCTCTCCCCAGGTACATCAAGCTCACTCTGCAGTTCAGGGTCCAAGTCCTGACTTACCCCTTTCTGCTCCCTTCTGCTGCCCTTTCCCCTTACAGTTCTTCTTGCATTGATGCATTTGTGTACTGAATCACAGAAATGGGAGGAGATGGGTGGGATTTCCTCTCTCAAAGCAGTAGATCCAGTAGAAATAGGATTCACCTTCTGCTTAGCCCAACTTTTGGCATCTTTCTCTGTGAATAGTGCCATTCAGCCATACTTTTGAGGCTTCTGATGATTTGTCTGTATTTGAATACTCCTGGGCCTAGGTTGTTTTATTGTAGTACTCATCTTCCCAGTTTTTCCATATAGCTGAACCTCCTGTTTCTTAGACTGGAAACTTAAGTAATAAAAGGTTCATACCTTGGAAAATTACATTTCTCCTGCCATAATGGGAAAGGTGGAATATTTCAAATTATCCTTCTATTATTCTTGAGAGAAATGGTGCCTAGTGGTTAAGAGCTCAGACTCTGTAGCTGAACTGCCAGGATCTAAATCCCTGCCTTTCTGTCTACCAGGTCTGGCCTTGGGCAAGTTATTTAATCTCAGTATTCTTACAGCTGTAGAATAGGGTTAGTGATGTACTTCATAAGATGGTGGTGATAATTGCATAACTTAATGCAGGTAAAATACAACAGTGCCTGGTAAGAGTTCAATAAATGTTCTTTATCATCATCTCTTAGCTTGACTTGGTTTGGCTATTGGTAGGATAATTTTGAGAGAGGAAGGGGGAATGGAAAACTGTCTTTTTGCTCTTTTTTATTTAACACCTCTTTTGAGGTAGCTATGATTCATATTTTGTTACTCTATAAATTAGTTCCTTCTGGTGTGAAAAGTACAGTTTTAGCTCCCTATTTTCAGGTGAGTTACCAGGCTACATGCAGTCCCATTTTCAGGTACCTGTTTGGAAATTTTTATCTTTGTTTTGGGAATAACTGAAGTTGAATTATGTAGCAGATTTATCATAGGGAAAAATGAGGATTTTTGCCAATGAGAATTTTAGTACTACAATTAAATACTCAAACCTGGTTGGATACTTCACACCTACCTGTCCTTTATGTTGAATTGCTACTCAGGATAGAGCTTTGGCTTCATTCCAAAGACTGGTGGCTTTTCTCTTACTAACATGTTATGTTTTATTCACATGACCATGCCTTGATGTGTCCAAAAGTTTACTCTTTAAAACCCTGACAATTTCTGTCATATTTGCTTACCTCCTGTGCGTTATTATTCTTTTGATACATTTTTTAAACACCTCACAAAAAAAAATCTGAATAGGTACTGTTAACTCAATGTTGTTGTAAGTAGTAAAAGTTTGAAATCACAATTTGCTGTCCCAATTACACATAAAAATGTGTGCATATGGAACTATCAAAGTAAAGTTGTTTGCCTGTGTATAGCTTAAAATATTTTTTGTGTGTCACCAATGGAATGTTCATTAAACTTTGGGTAACACTGCCTTTGCTTATGCTATTCCCTGGCCTAGAATAACCTTTGCTCTTTCCCCTGCATATTCGAGTTCTACTTATCTTTCACCTCTTACTATTTTCATAGTTCTTGCCAACATTGGTTTCTATTCCTTGGCTTTCCTACTGTCTGTATTCTGCATTTGGCTTTGAATAATGCAGACTGCCCCAGTTCAATAAAAATGACTCCCATAGAATCATACTTTTAAAGTTTGTAGAAACTTTGAAGGGGTGGAATAGAATTGATAATTAGTATCTGCTCTGTGCTGAGCACTATTCCTTTGGTTTTGTAAATATTCATTCTTTCCAAAAATATTTAATGAGCACCTACTTCATGCCAGGCATTGGGCATACACAAGAGCAGCCCTTCCCAACTGGGGTTCCAGTAAATATTAAGCCCTAATGTTCTAAAGTATCCAAGGTATGTAATAACTACTCTCCTGTGCACCTAAAATGGTCGTATGTCCCATTCTTGAGAGAGAGAACTGAGGAAATAGTTACTTAACTCAGTTTCTGTAGGGTTTAAGTCTTTGAGAAAAGCTCCACCAGAGAATAATAGCACAGACTGTGCTTTTTTTGTAATTTATATCAGTGTGGCACTGGCAGACAATAAGCAAGTAAGAAGATAAAATTATCTTATAAGAGCACTGATAATGTTAAAAACACTTACAACCGCTAATACTTATAAAGCACTATGCCAGCCACTCTTTCAAATGATTTATATATATTACCTTGTTTAACCTCTCAACAATCCATTGAAGAAGGCTTTATTATATCTCCATTTCACAAATGAGGAACCTGAGAATCAGATTACTTCCACAAAATCACACAGCTAAGTAAGCAATGGAGCCAGACAATATGGTTGTAGAGACTGCTACCCTTCGTTGCCTCTCAGACCTTCCAACCTTCCAATTTTTTGTTGGTTACTTTAGACAAGATTCTTCACCTTTCTGAAAAATCGTTTTTTTTTAAAAATCTCAACAATGAGATTCCCCTGTCTTTTAGGTTGTTTAGGGGAGTAAAGAAGATTTAACTTTGTAAAGCACCTGGTATACAGATGTATCCCAAGTCTTATATATGACTAGATATCGCAGGCATTTGCATTTCGGTGGTCCTGGTCACCATTTTGTTTCCTGACTTAGGTTTATTCACTTAGCAAAAGTTTATTGAACATCTGATCTGTGCCAGGCACTTGCTAAGCTGTGGTGACACACGTTATGGAAAGAGTGTACCTGTATTCATGATGGCAAAACTCTGTTGGGGAATAGAGAAACTAAGCAAATTATTACAAAAATAATAATTACAGTTACGATAACTTCCACAAAAGAAAATTATTGTAAACAACAAAAGCTCACTAATGTATCAGAGAACGTTTGTCTGAAGAAATGACTTTCAGGCCGAAGTCTGAAGGATGAACTGGAGTTACCCAAGCAATGCTGGCGATTTCAGCTTTCTAGGACTGAAAAGTCCTGTGGAGACTGGACCTTAGCACATAAGGCTGGGTGATATGAAATGAGACAGGAGCAGATCACAGTGGTCAATTATTGCTAAGCTCTTTGTACTTAATCCTAAGAGCAGTGGGAAGCCACTGGACAATGTTAAACAGCTGAGTAAGTTACTTAAATTTTTGCTTTAAAAACATCACTTGGCTGCTCTGTGGAGGACAGATTGGAGAGGCAAGTGTAAAAGCAGGGAGACGAGTTAGGCCAGGGCTCCTCAAACTTATCTGTGGTGAAGGACATGTTTTGTTTTGTTTTACTTTCTAGTTTGTGCTGGTACTTTAGTAATACACAGTAAAATGGATGTTGTGGCAGTGTCTGTCAAATTGCTATAAAAATTTCTAAATGCTGCCTCTCAGTTTCTGTATTTACCTTGTCTCACGCCAATAACAGTAGTTCATGGGTCAGTATTGGTCCACAGCTCACACTTTGAGCAGAATTGAATTCACCTATTATAGTCATTTAGGCAAGAGATGATAGAATCTCGGTCCAGACTGGTGGTGATAGAGATAAAGCAGCTGGATTTGACAAATATTTGGGAAGTAAAGTTTAGGATTTGGTGATGGATTTGATTTGAGGGTCTACGGAGAGGAGAAGGCCGATTTCCAGGGTTAGTGGTTCTTGTGCTTAACCTGGGGGAATATTGGGGGAGGAGCAGTTTTTTGTTAGTTTATGGAAACGGGGGAGTATTGATCATAATTCAGTTGGGAATAATCAGTACATAGCTGATAATGGATGTTTCAGTATGGAAGGTGGGGGATGAGATTGCCTAAGGAGAGAGTATAGAGAGAGAAGATAAAGGGACGTGGTCCCCTATGATTCTTCAACATTTAACGTTGAGGAAAAGAAATGGAGCAAAGGAGACTGAGAAGGTATAGCCAGAGGTTGGAGGAAAATTTCCTTAGCGTCACTGAAGTCAAGGCAATAGACCAAAAAAGGAGGGTGTGGCTAATCTGCTATGTTGATTGAAGCTGAGAAATCAATTAAGTTGGGAACTAAAGAGTACACATTGCATTTAGTGACAGGGAGAAAATTTTATGTCTCAGTCGTCAGTCCATCCATAAACTATTAGATGATTTTTGTTTTAATCTGCCAAAGCCACAATTCTAAATTTAGGGTAGAATTTTATCTGTAACATGAACCATGTCTTCCTTCCTGAGCTCAGACCCATGTTTCTATTTATCACCATCTGGGTGTTCTATAAGCATCTCAGACTCTACAACTTGTTCATTCAGAACCTACTCAAATAGAATATGTTTTTTAAGTACTGTATATTAGGCAGTAACTATTAGACTTTTAGGAATGCAATTAGACCTCAGAGTCTAGGGGCAATGGACAATTAAATATTGTTCAGTGTGATTAGTGCTGTCATAGCAGTTTATTCAGGTTGCCTTGTAAGCACAGAAAAGGAACCTTAAGGAAGGCTTTCTAAGGAAAGTAGAGTGTTGGGCAGAGTGTTTCTGAAGGACAAGTGGAGAGATGGAAAGGGCAATGCAATGGTAGAGGAGTTTAATTTGAAAGCATGCAAGTTTGCTGTTTTGCTTAATGTCATCACTACCCATTTAGTCACCAAACATGGAGTTATCTTCAGAGTGTCTTCAAGATTTAAAGATTTTCCAATAGAATTAGAAATGAAAAAGGAGAAGTAACAACTGACACTGCAGAAATACAAAAGATCATGAGAGATTACTACAAGCAACTTAATGCCAATAAAATGGACAACCTGGAAGAAATGGACAAATTCTTAGAAATGCACAACTTGCCAAGACTGAATCAGGAAGAAATAGAAAATATGAACAGACCAATCACAAGCACTGAAATTGAAACTGTGATTAAAAATCTTCCAACAAACAAAAGCCCAGGACCAGATGGCCTTCACAGGCGAATTCTATCAAACATTTAGAGAAGAGCTAACACCTGTCCTTCTCAAACTCTTCCAAAATATAGCAGAGGGAGGAACACTCCCAAACTCATTCTACGAGGCCACCATCACCCTGATACCAAAACCAGACAAGGATGTCACAAAGAAAGAAAACTACAAGCCAATATCACTGATGAACATAGATGCAAAAATCCTCAACAACATACTAGCAAACAGAATACAACAGCACATTAAACGGATAATACACCATGATCAAGTGGGGTTTATTCCAGGAACGCAAAGATTCTTCAATATATACAAATCAATCAACGTGATACACCATATTAACAAATTGAAAGAGAAAAACCATATGATCATCTCAATAGATGCAGAGAAAGCTTTCGACAAAATTCAACACCCATTTATGATAAAAAACGTTCAGAAGGTAGGCATAGAGGGAACTTTTCTCAACATAATAAAGGCCATATATGACAAACCCACGGCCAACATCGTCCTCAGTGGTGAAAAAGTGAAAGCATTTCCACTAAGATCAGGAACAAGACAAGGTTTCCCACTCTCACCACTCTTAATCAGCATAGTTTTGGAAGTTTTAGCCACAGCAATCAGAGAAAAAAGGAAATAAAAGGGATCCAAATCAGAAAAGAAGAAGTAAAGCTGTCACTGTTTGCAGATGACATGATACTATACATAGAGAATCCTAAAGATGCTACCAGAAAACTACTAGAGCTAATCAATGAATTTGGTAAAGTAGCAGGATACAAAATTAATGCACAGAAATGTCTGGCATTCCTATACACTAATGATGAAAAATCTGAAAGTGAAATCAAGAAAACACTCCCATTTACCACTGCAACAAAAAGAATAAAATATCTAGGAATAAACCTACCTAAGGAGACAATAGACCTGTATGCAGAAAATTATAAGACACTGATGAAAGAAATTAAAGATGATACAAATAGATGGAGAGATATACTATGTCTTGGATTGGAAGAATCAACATTGTGAAAATGACTCTACTACCCAAAGCAATCTACAGATTCAATGCAATCCCTATCAAACTACCAATGGCATTTTTCACTGAACTAGAACAAAAAATTTTACAATTTGTATGGAAACACAAAAGACCCCGAATAGCCAAAGCAATCTTGAGAACGAAAAATGGAGCTGGAGGAATCAGGCTCCCTGACTTCAGACTGTACTACAAAGCTACACTAATCAAGACAGTATGGTACTGGCACAAAAACAGAAAGATAGATCAATGGAACAGGATAGAAAGCCCAGAGATAAACCCATGCACATATGGTCACCTTATCTTTGATAAAGGAGGCAGGAATGTACAGTGGAGAAAGGACAGCCTCTTCAATAAATGGTGCTAGGAAAACTGGACAGGTACATGTATAAGTATGAGATTAGATCACTCCCTAACACCGTACACAAAAATAAGCTCAAAATGGATTAAAGACCTAAATGTAAGGCCAGAAACTATCAAACTCTTAGAGGAAAACATAGGCAGAACACTCTATGACATAAATCACAGCAAAACTCTTTTTGACCCACCTCCTAGAGAAATGGAAATAAAAACAAAAATAAACAAATGGGACCTAATGAAACTTCAAAGCTTTTGCACAGCAAAGGAAACCATAAACAAGACCAAAAGACAACCCTCAGAATGGGAGAAAATATTTGCAAATGAAGGAACTGACAAAGGATTAATCTCCAAAATTTATAAGCAGCTCTTGCAGCTCAATAACAAAAAAACAAACAACCCAATCCAATAATGGGCAGAAGACCTAAATAGACATTTCTCCAAAGGAGATATACAGATTGCCAACAAACACATGAAAGAATGCTCAACATCATTAATCATTAGAGAAATGCAAATCAAAACTACAATGAGATATCATCTCACACCAGTCAGAATGGCCATCATCAAAAAATCTAGGAACAATAAATGCTGGAGAGGGTGTGGAGAAAAGGGAACACTCTTGCACTGCTGGTGGGAATACTACGGGGCATATACCCTGAGAAAACCATAATTCAAAAAGAGTCATGTACCAAAATGTTCATTGCAGCTCTATTTACAATAGCCCGGAGATGCAAACAACCTAAGTGTCCATCATCGGATGAATGGATAAAGAAGATGTGGCACATATATACAATTGAATATTACTCAGCCATAAAAAGAAACGAAATTGAGCTATTTGTAATGAGGTGGATGGACCTAGAGTCTGTCATACAGAGTGAAGTAAGTCAGAAAGAGAAAGACAAATACTGTATGCTAACACATATATGGAATTTAAGAAAAAAAAATGTCATGAAGAACCTAGGGGTAAGACAGGAATAAAGACACAGACCTACTAGAGAATGGGCTTGAGTATATGCGGAGGGGGAAGGGTAAGCTGTGACAAAGCGAGAGAGTGGCATGGACATATATACACTACCAAACATAAAATAGATAACTAGTGGGAAGCAGCCGCATAGCACAGGGAGATCAGCTCAGTGCTTTGCGATCATCTAGAGGGGTGGGATACGGAGGGTGGGAGGGAGGAAGATGCAAGAGGGAAGAGATATGGGAACATATGTATATGTATAACTGATTCACTTTGTTATAAAGCAGAAACTAACACACCATTGTAAAGCAATTATACTCCAATAAAGATGTAAAAAAAAAAAACAAAAAAGATTTAAAGATTTTGTTTGTTATTGTCAAAGGTGGTGTTTTGTTTTTGTTGGTTAGCTTTATAATTTATTATATCTATACTTATGGAATAATTAAGTAATAGTAGAATGTAAATATTTCGGTTATGCTTTAATGATTTTTTTTTCTGAATGGGAGAAATTTTATACATACAACTTTTTCTCAGATTTAGCAAATTAAAATTAAAGCCTTGGTAAGGATTGCTAAGAATTTACTGCTAAACATCAGTTATATGGTCAATGATGGTGTTTTGGGCTCAGTGGTATAATAACACTCCCCTGATACCTTAAATGCTATTTTAGGTAGTTGTCTAAATGTCTCTAGACTTAAGTCTTACATCATAGTAGAACACAGTTCATCTTCAGGAATTACTTTATGAAGAATACTGTAGTTGGCAAAACCTTAATTGACAAGAAAATAGTGTATTAGAAGGGTAAATGATGTTAAAATGGATTTTAAAAACACAGTAAATAAAGGTTCTATAAGACATCTGTTTTAAAATAACAGGAAGATAGGGTCAATCAAAATTTTTGCTTCTGAAATACCTTCTTGAGTTTTTGTAGAAACATCATTGTGTTATTCTGATCTGCTAAGGCAGTCTTCCTTATATTTTATATTAAGAAAGTTGTAACTTAAAAATTTTATTTTTATTAGTTCCTACTGGCTTTTACTCTTGTCTTCTCCCTGGTTTTTTTAAAAATCTTAATAAATTCTTGTACGACAACTATATATTTTTCATATATTATGGTTCTTATAGGTATACTTTCCCAGGCCTTTTGTTTATATGCATAAGTAGAATTCTTCTGATATTCTTCAGACTTGCCTACATGTTCTAAAGGACAGAATAATTATTAGCATTAAATTCTGAATTATATAACTCTGTGAAACAGCACTTTACATACATAAAAAATAGCAGTTTTTAAAAAATTTGACCTACAAATATAAAATTGCATTACCTCAGACTTTGGTTGGGGTATGTTGTTTATACACTTGAAGGGAAAGTAATATAGTAATAAAAATACTTAGGAGTAACAAATACAAAAGAAAGAGGTTTCACTCTGATATTAGGTAATGCAAAGTCTCAAAGGTTGTAGTGTAACTGAAATGTAGTATGAGGCTTTTAAAATCTTATTTGAGATATGTTAAAAGAAGATACTGTGTTTCCTGTTTGGGTATGTTTTCTAAGCAAATTTCCGTTTTTCCTTGTGAAAATGCATTTTAATCCCCTCCCTTTTGCCCCATCAAAATTAAGTGATTTTTAAGGTAAAGCGTGCTCAAGGTGGTTTTTTGTTGTTGTAATTTGGATGCAATTTTTGGTGTTTTAGTGGGAAATTACCCTGAAAGGTAGTTTTCATCCAATAAGACAAAGGCAACCCCCCCCAAAATATTGAATATTAATTAAATCATCCTGAAATTACCACGGCAAGTATTGACACAGGAATATTTAAATGAATTGAATTTTATTTAATTAAAATTTTTTGGTGGTCACTCTTAGTATCAGTTTAAACCTTTGTTAACCAGTTATTTAACATTGTGGTTAAGTTCAATATGTCCAGTTTTGTTAGAAAAGCTCAAGTAGGGCATGGGCACACACCAAGCATATTTAGTTATTTGCATTCAAAGTGTATTTTTTAAAAAGTGAAGATACTTTTTCATGTCAGCATTTTATCAGTGGCATTTGAGAACTGGCTTGAATCAAGTGGTACTTGGGAGGTATCTTGAGTTATGCTTTACTGTTGATAATTTTTATTTTCTCAGGTGTCTCATTTTCACTGTTGTTTTGTCTGCCTGCCTTCTCCCCAGCCAAAGTCCTTTATTTGTTCATCAAATTGTATAATGAAACCAGTTATTTTTCCCTAGTAGAATATAACCAGGTTTAGTTGAACATGGGCCTGAGAAACTGACAACTTACTACAGTGTAAATGGAATATCCTCATAGATCATTTTGGTTTAAAGGGGAAAAATGCCCTTTTTTAAAGCATTTGTACCAGAGTTGTCAAGTACTTTAGATATTTTATCTCATTTACTTCTTATCACTAACCCATGAGGGTCATACCATAAGTTTTTGAATCGTACTTGCCTGCAATTACCAGATGCACCACTGCTTTATGTACGCCACAGAGAGACAGCACTGTCAGTTAAAATTGTAAAATGCCATCAATTTTAGATATGTTAAAATATGAAAAAAATATGGGTATCCTAGAATTTATTAACCGTGCCATTAGTGCTGCTTCATTTTATGGTTATCACGCAAGGTCTTCAAAATAGCTAACCTCCCAGCGTCAGGTGAAGTCAGGATAAATTTAGTTTTGCTTAACTTCAGAGATCTCTGGGCAGTATAGCACAGAGGTTAATAGAGTGCATCCAGTCTGCTTTTTAATAGCTTTGTGACTTTAGGTAAGTTACTTAGCATCTCTGCCTCAGTGTTCTCATCTGTAAAATGGAAAGGATAACTACTTCCCTTGTAAGAGTTACAAGAACCAAATGAGTTATATTTATATTTAGAATAGTGCTTTCCACATAAGTTGCTTTGTGTAAATGTCGTTTAATTAAAACAGTGATGCTATTTCTGATCTAAGATAAATAAGTAGACAGTGTTCTTAAAAGGAAGGGAAAAAGGGAACCATTAGAACCTTATCTAATGGTTCATTGGTGTTTTGTGCACACGATGGAGATTAAAGTATCTTATTAATTTGTCTTTTAAGTCTAATGTAAGATTGCAGTCTTGATGATTTCGATATCTAAATTCATAAAAATAATACCACTGTATAAAGGTTCAACTGAAATTCGCTTTCCTTTCATTTCTGTTATGACATATTTAGTCAGAATATTGATGTGCTATGATAGATGACTTAAAAATAACCTGTTATATACTTACGATTCCTGTCAAACTCATAGGAAATTCATTCAGAAATATTTTTAAAGGATTTCAGTATTAAAGAACCATGTTTAAATTTTAGTTAAGACATCTGACTTCTTCATTTTGAAGTATATGGAGGAAAAGTAATACTGAGGCAGTTTTTATTTATTTTAATGGTTTTAATATGTACCTGATTCTGTTGCTTCATTTGAGATTTAAAATCTTGTCATTTACCCTGATATAAAAATAAGGCCTTCCTTTGAACTTCTTGATATTTCCCTTTTTCCCACTTTTGCCTTGTTTTTATTTTATTCTTTTTGTTTTGAGCTCATATCATTTATTTACTCCATTAATTGACCAACTGTTAAATGCTGGGTTCTGTGTTTACAGTGATGCATTGGAAATAGCCCTTGACCTGTTAGAGTCACTATTTGGGATTTTTTAATACTGTTTAGTCATTGAGTGCTTAGGCACAGTGCTGAAGACTTCATATATCTGCTCTTTTTGTTTCAGTCCTCATAACTACCTTTCTAGGGTGTTCATTACTTTAAAAATATTTCCACTAAATAAATGGCAGAGAAGAGTGAACTCTTGGTAGATGGAAGGGTGGTGAAGATAATGTGGAGAGGGAGAGCTTTGGTGTTAAAATTCTTTTCAGATTAGTGTTTTCTCTCCTAAAAAGGATATGACTCTTGCATTCTGTTACCCTAATATAGCCGCCTTTGTTTTAATATAAAAATGTATTAGATTAGCATGAGGGAAGATTTTTAAAAGTGTTCTGTCCCAATTTTAGGGTGGAGGGAACATGACACTGGGAATAGGATTGTATTATAAACATTTAGGCATCAAGGTTGCTCATTTATTGAATATTTATTTGCTTTTTTATTTTACATAAACTTTTATGGAGTATAACATACATTCAGAGACAAGCATGTAACATCGTACAGCATCAACACCCTTGTTTATGGCTTCTTACATCAGTTTTTATGTGATCCATCCATGTAGTGTGTAGTGGTAGCTTCTTCATTCTCATTCTATTGTATTCCATCCCATTGTGTGACTATGTATATGTACCGTAATTTATCCATTTTATTGTTGATGAACATATAGGTTGTTTCCAGTTTTGAGTCACAATGAATAGTGCCCCTTATAGAATATTCTTTTATCAATACATATCTTTTGCTGCACATCTGCACATCTTGCTGTAGTAGAACTTTTTGGACCGTGTGTGCTTTTGTTCAGTTTTAGTATACATTACCCAGTGTTTTCCAAAGTGTCTTTTCAGTAGTGAATGAGAGTTTTATTTGTCCCACATACTCTGCAACGTTTGCTTGATATTGTTTCATTTATTTAGCTATTCTGGTGGGTGTAAAGTGGTATGGCTAGTTTTTCAAAATATACACGATTCCTTTCTTCACTCATACCCACGTACCCCTCCCATGTGCACACCAAGGGAAAGTGGAATAGAGACGTGTATATTTTCATAAAACCCATCAAATGATTCTGGTTGCCTTGTCAGTTGATAAGATGCAGAATATAAAACAAATGTAAGTATAATTTAAGGAAAATGAGACTGTCATGAAAATTACAACTTCACTGTATAGTTTACTGACTTTCTTACAAATGGTGCATTTCTGCCTAACTATTGCTAAACATGGGACAGGTTTTAAGATTTTGCAAGCTGGTGAAAAGTTTTGTAGGCCCTTTTATTGAGTGAGTCTGCAACATTTCCCCAAAG
Source organism: Pseudorca crassidens (assembly GCF_039906515.1). Taxonomy (NCBI): domain Eukaryota; kingdom Metazoa; phylum Chordata; class Mammalia; order Artiodactyla; family Delphinidae; genus Pseudorca; species Pseudorca crassidens. The sequence goes on along the minus strand of NC_090301.1, from coordinate 90,653,105 downwards.
CTCTAATTATGCAATACTGGAATGCTCTTGCTCTTATTTGATTATCTACCCAGATTGTAGGTTATGTTCATTCATTATTTTGTGAGGTTTTGCTACCCCTTAAATAAGGGAAGTGCTGTCTACCCAGCAGAGTTGACTCAGTTTTCAGAACTTGAAAGTTGAGCAAATTTTACCAAATGCCCACAGCATGCTACGTATTGTTTTAGACTTAATTTCTTGTTATTTATGGAGTTTTTCTTGTGTCACAGAAGGCAGTGTTGCTACTAATTTTTTTTTTAAATTATCCAATTGTGTAGTGAATACCAAGGATGTGAAAAATACTTTTGCCTGTGTATCTTTTTCAGGGTTAGGATTGTGATTAGTCTCTTCTCATTCCCCAGTCAAGTAGATCATGTTAGAATCATATGTAGGGATGCACCATTCCTGTACCTTTTGTGAGTCATAATTAGTTGTTGATTTCTTCTGTTAAGTCACACATACAGACTCATAACTGCAGATAAGCTCATAGTTTTCCCTTTTTAACGTTGTTTTATGCCTTTTTAGAGCTAATATTTTAATATCTGACTTTATTTCTTACTGCTGCAAAGTACTGTTCGTGGGTAGCACAGCTGTTTGATAAATACTTGTGCTCTACATATTCATAAGTAGTTACTGATTATTGCTAGTCATAAGAATCTTGGAATTATTAGCTCATCATCGGAAGAACTGAGATGGCATTCATGTACTTAAAGTGTTCTCTTGAGGTATAAGAACAACTCAGTTTATTTTTTTGCAAAGCATTTCCTTGAGAGGCAGGGCTGGTAGGTGGATGGCAATAGCCTCCTTTGATTTAGTCTAGCTTGACCATTTGTTACATTATTTCAGAAAAGACTGGATTAAAATCCAGGGTGTCCTAACACAATGCTTTTCATGGATCATTTTGCTTCATTACTTTCTCTTTCAACTTCTCTCTTTCTTTCCTTTTTTTTCCTCTTTTCTTCCCCTGTAAACTAAGTAACTATATGAAATGTCTTTCTTTAAGAAAGTGTGATTCCTTAAGGAGGAGTAAGCCATTTTAATGGTTGTAGACATGCAGGGTGTAATGATAGAGACATATAGATCCCTACAACCCTGTATCCTAAGGCATGCTGTTTTGCCCATTTCTTTCCCCTAGATTTTATGATTTAGAGTTCCCCAAAGTGGTAGTTCCTCTTATCTTTTTCAAGGATGGTGGTTTTTCCTGCTTTTGTCTAGGATAGTACTAGTTTATGTCTTTTGTCCCAGCATCTTGTCCAATTTAACATTTGTAATGATTGTTTAATTTTTACTGAAATACTATTATTAATAGTTGCATTAAAATAAGCCTTAGTGGGTTTGGTAGAATTTTTATTTCCAGCTGCTGCCATGGTCTAGTCTAGTGATAGGTGAGAGACATGTGTAATAATGAGTTCTGCCTTTAACAGGTGGTAAAATCTGAAAGGAATCTTAAGTACACCTCTCTTTCCCTAACCCATCTCCGATACAGTGTAACCAGTGACAGTATTAAGGTGAGGATCTCCATGATTAGAAGTGGGCTGGGACATAAATGATTAGGGGGTAACTAACTCCTCTTGGTCTCAGGTGACGGTAAGAGATTTGATGCCTTCGCCTTCATTGACTGCTTTGGGTACCAGCCTGTTCCACGTTCATGCAGCTTGCAAGATTCATGAAGTCACAAGGATAGCAATAAGTGGTGTCAGTGAGAAATTGTAGGTTATGTAAGCTGAAATAGTGGTTGAGCAGTTCTGCCATAGAATGAGTGAGCAGCACTGTTTAGTAAAGCTTTGTGTAATGATAGAAATGTTCTATGATTCCCACTTTCCATTATGGTAGCCATTCACCACTGTGTATGTTGAGCACTGAAAATGAGTCTAGTATAACTAAGGAGCTGAATTTCTAGTTTAATTATTTCATCATTTGGTAAGACTTTTATTTTGCAACAAATCCTCTTGAAATCAATTAGTTAAAAACAGAAGTACATATTTAATGAAAGTCTACACTTCAGAAGCTGTTCTGCTCTTTTTAAAGATTTTCTACACCATTGCTCAGCAACCCAAATAACAGCGTACAGTGGGTGGTTAGACTGATACAGAATGGAGGGTTTACAGAATTGTTGTGATAAAAGAACAAAGGAGTGAAATGTTAAGCGTGCTTACTAGAGAGTTTTTGAAGTGATCCACTGTGGGTTTTGAGTTTGATAAGGAAGGAAGGGAAGCCATAAGGGGGTAATGACTTAAGAAGAGTGGTATGGACTCAGTGAAGTGTTGGTAATAAGAGATGTTGGGGGATTAAATTGATGACAGAATAGGAATAAGTTCTGTTATTAAAATGATATATTCAAGTTTATTTCCATGGTTGATCAAGCTATCCTAGGTAGTAAGTTCCAAGTCAGAATCTCTGAAAAAGATTGCTAAAATTTTAAGTGGGTGAGATCATTCAAGAAGGTAAAAGAACTTTGATGCTGGTAGGGAAGAAGTCCACTGGAGTGCAGTCATCCAGGGTGGTGGCAGGAATAGTAAAGAAGACAATGGAGACAGTGGTTGAAGTCCTCCATAAAGGAGTCTAACTCAGAGAGGTGAGTAGGTGATTGCAAGAGAGAAGAATGTAAGAGAATTTTGTAAGAATGGACTCATGCACTTGCCATACAGTTTTGTTAGGTTGCAAAAGTAGTCTGGAAGCAACAGTGGTGAGTCAGCAGAACTCTTTAACTACCTCCAACTCCTTTTACTATGGGGTTCGCCAAAAAGTTCATTTGGTTTTTTCCATAAGATGACTCTAGTGATGCTTAGGTGTCTTTAACTTCATTCGAAACAAATTTTGTAGATTGTATTGTGACAGCTGTCATATCAGCGTGCATTAAAAAAAACTTATCAAATTGATGAATTTTTGTGTAGCCATTTTAATATTGAAGGTGGAAGAAAAACAACATTTTCAGCATAGTATGCTTTATTATTTCAAGAAAGGTAAAAACACAACTGAAACGGAAAAAAAAGATTTGTGCAGTGTATGGAAAAGGTGCCATGACTGATCAAACGTGTCAGAAGTGGTTTGCGAAGTTCCATGCTGGAGATTTCTTGCAGACGATGCTCCGTGGTTGGGTAGACCAGTTGAAGTTGATAACGATCAAATTGAGACATTAATTGAGAACAATCAACATTATACCATGGGAGGTAGCTGACATACTCAAAATGTCCAAATCAAGCATTGAAAATTATTGGCACCAACTTGGATATGTGAATTGCTTTAATGTTTGGGTTCCACATAAGTGAAAAAAAACCTTCTTGGCCATATTTCCGCATTCAGTTCTTTATTTAAACGTAACAAAAATGTTCCGTTTTTAAAACAAATTGTGACAGGCAATGAAAAGTGGATACTGTACAATAATGTGGAACGGTGGTGGGGCAAGTGAAATGAACCACCACCAACCACACCAAAAGCCGGTCTTTATCCAAAGAAGATGATGTTGTGTATATGGGGGGATTGGAAGGGAGTCCTCTATTATGAGCTCCTTCCAGAAAACTAAATGATTAATTCCAACAAGTTCTGTTATTAACATAATATATTCAAGTTTATTTTTGTAGTTGGTCAAGCTATCCTAGGTAGTAAGTTCCACTGAATCCCAATTAGACCAACTGAAAGCATCACTCAACGAAAAGTGTCCGGAATTAGTCAACAGAAAACACATAATCTTCCATCAGGGTAACACAAGACCGCACGTTTCTTTGATGACCAGGCAAAAACTGGTTCAACTTCACTGGGAAGTTCTGATCATCCACTGTATTCACCAGACATTGCACCTTCGGATTTCCATTTATTTCGGTCTTTACAAAATTCTCTTAATGGAAAAAATCTCAATTCCCTGGAAGACTGCAAAAGGCACCTGGAACAGTTCTTTGCTCAAAAAGATAAAAAGTTTTGCGAATATGGAATTACGAAGTTGCCTGAAAAATGGCAGAAAGTAGTGGAACAAAATGGTGAATACGTTAAGTTCAGTAAAGTTCTTAGTGAAAATGAAAAATGTGTCTTTTATTTTTACTTAAAAACCAAAGGAATTTTTTGGCCAACCCAATAGATCCTTCACAGGTGTAAGAAAAGGATATGATTTTAGCAGTTCTATTTGATCTGCTTTAGTTAGGTATTTGCCTCTCTGACCTTATCTTTGTTTCTCCAGTGCCTGACCGATTTAGGTTCTTAATAAATGTTTGCTCAGTAAATGCTAGATGAATGTGAAGTTGTTCCAGTGTCCTGGAATTCTAGAACAAAGAACATTGCTTAGACACTTTTAAATTGAAAACTAGTAACAGGAATTGTTACTTTGTTTTGTTTTGTTTTTGGCAGCACCGGGTGGTTTGCGGGATCTTAGTTCCCTGACCAGGGATCCGAACCCAGGCCCTTGGCAGTGAAAGCGCGGAGTCTTAATCACTAGACCCCCAGGGAATTCTCACTTGTTTGACTATAATTAAATGAGAAGGAAGAGAAATATGAAGGCAAAAGACTGTATTATGACTTGTTAAAAAAAAAAAACTAAGGAGGCAAAAGCTTTAATCAAATGTTTACTCATATTTTTCTAAAATAAAAGAGATGAGGGGAAGAGTAGGAGAAGGGAGAGGGAGAGAATGTAGGTTTTATTTTGGAGGAATGTTTTAGGACTCAAATAAATCTGAAAAATGCCTAGGGTTAATGTTAAGTGGATCCAGAACTGGCAACTAACTGTGCAGAAACTAAGTACTTTATAGACCTTATCTCCTGTAACACTCGTTATATTCTTTCTGTATGAGAAATTATTCCCTTTCTGAAGTTGAGAAATCTAAGGGCCAAAAAGGGAAAGTAACTTGTTCAAGGGTTATAAAACCTAAAAAAACTTTTTTTTTAAACTTGCATTGTTTCATATACACATCTTTTCTTACGTGTACATTTCAGTGAGTTTTGACAGATACGTTCACCTGTGTAACAACAGCCCAGTCAAGAGACAGATCAATTCCATTACTCCAGGAAGTTCTCTAGAAGGTTACACAATTCCTGAGAGACACTTTGGATGTCAGTCTATCTTTTTACAACTATACCTCCACATTACTTGCATTAAAAGGGAGACGGAAGTTGTTAGAGATAAGCAGTATGAGAGCAGCAGCGTGAGAGCAGTGTTCATAGCTCATGTAAATAGCTCATGGAGAGCCAAGTGATAAAGATTGAAAAAGTAAAAACAAAACCTCAACAACATACTTAGGCAAATTTAACTCTGTTCTTCTTCATAGTTCATGAGATTATTACTGTTTTGTAAACTAGTTCTACTTTTTAGTTTCATATTAATACTCATACACATTAAACTAATTTATTGAGTGCTTTCTGTGTACCAGACACTATACTAGGTGTCTTCTATACATTCCCATTCAGTACACCAGTCATTTGAGATAATTACCATTTATTATTCCCATTTTACAAACGAAATTGAGGCCCAGAGAGCTTACACAGCTTCAGGATCTGCACCTAACTCTAAATTCAGAAACCAAATTCTCAACCCTGATGGTGTTCCATGGATAATTCTGTAATACTAAATTATATCTGGTACTTTGTTTTTCAGGAGGCAATAAATTATGTACTGTCTAGTAAATATGTAATACCTTTCTAGTAGTTGACTTCAAATCTAGTCAATATGTCTTTGCTTAGTATCTGCCATCGTATACACTAGGCAGTGGTTACGTAAAGGTGAAAATATAATCTCAAGGAGTTCAGCATATTTGATGGATTGAAAAAAACGATAGTATTTTCAGTTAAAAATCCTGGATTCAGGGACTTCCCTGGTGGTCCCATGGTTAAGACTCCGTGCTTCCAATGTAGGGGGCGCAGGTTCAATCCCTGGTCAGGGCACTTAAGATGCCACGCGCTGTGGGGCATGGCCAAAAAGTGGAAAAAAAAAAAAAAAATCCTGGATTCAATTTCTGAATTTTTTTGTCTTTTTTTTTTTTTAAACTCTATGACCTTAGATCATATTGCTTCTGTTTCAGTTTCCCTTTCTGTAAAATAGAAGTAACTACTTCACAGGGTTGTTTAGAGGATCAAATGAGATAATATGTATAGGAGTAAAATTCTAAAGTGTGAAGTAAGATCTTACAGATTATTGTACTCATAATTACAATAAATTTGATTAATTCTATATAAGAGGCATTGGTTATGAAAGTGCTTGGGTAGCTAAGGAGTAATTCATTTTACTGAAGAAAATGGTATGGGAGTAAACAAACGGTTGGTTAGTAAACATTTTACAGAAGAAGTGGCAATCAAGATCAACAGATTAAAACACTGTTGGTGCTTAAAGAAGGAATAAGGTTAAGTTATCTATTGTTTGTTGATTGAGATAACTTACTCCTCTTGTGTTTGATAAAGAGTGTGTTGTTATAATTTATAAATTAGATCTTGAATAAAGATTCTACCTGAAGGGACCCCTGAGATCAGTTCAAATAATGCCATCCTTCCTTGTCTCCACAGGGCTTAACTCAGCGTAGAACCTCCCAAGATACTCAAACAGGTCAGTGAATAAGAGAGAGAGAGAGACTATAAAGGAAGAAATGAATGAGTAAAAAAACCCCAAAGGAATGGGGAGTGGGGTGGGGTCTTGCAGCTTGGCCATAGTGAGTAGTCTCCTGACTGCTAGTCTTGCCCTGTTTTGGTTCACCACAGTTTATATATCACTATAATTTAAAATCTTACCTCATGAAGTTTAATGACCATAGTCATAAACTGCCATGCTGAGTATTTAAATAAGGCTGATTTTTTTTAACTCCCAATACTGTCTTTATAAGATTTCTGGAAATAGCCTCCTTTTACTTATATTTTTTCCTTCACCCTCCTCTGGAAATAGCCTCCTTTTAAAAAGTGAAATATTTGCTTCATACATTTTAAGGGGATATGACTATTAATATAGATGCAGATAGGCTTATAATTTTCTTATTGTGCCTTGTATATGTTATTACACAAGTAATATGAAAACAATTGAACTTGTAGCAACTAGCATGACATATAAATCTAGTTTTGTTTTTTGGGTTTTTTTTGCGGTACGCGGGCCTCTCACTGTTGTGTCCTCTCCCGTTGCGGAGCACAGGCTCCGGACGTGCAGGCTCAGCGGCCATGGCTCACGGGCCCAGCTGCTCCGCGGCATGTGGGATCTTCCCGGACCGGGGCACAAACCCATGTCCCCTCCATCGGCAGGCGGACTCTCAACCACTGCGCCACCAGGGAAGCCCCTAGTTGTTTTTAAATGACAATTTTTTTTTTTTAAATGGTTGCCAAAGAGCCAGACTGTCCTTAATATGTAATGCTACAGGAAACGCAGTCAGGTTCTGAAGTGATCTGTAGTCGATTTTTTTTTTCCCCAAGTTCATTGCACTGTGAGGAAATCATGTAGTGATATTGAGTACATTTTAGTCTACAGTGTATGAGTCTTACTGTATAAGCTTATGTTAGAACTGGATAGGATTTAGTGATTCTCGCCCTGAATGCTTTGTTTAGCCAACAGCTCAGTGATGTGCAAAAGGGCATGTGTTCTGAAACCAAAAACGGCCAGGGTTAGAATCCAGGTCTTCCAACACATGGACCCCAGGGCTTTTTTCCATTTTTACCTTTGTTAAGGAAAATGACATTGCATCTATGTCAAGAAATGTTAAATAACTTTTAGTTTTAATCTTTTTTTAAAAAAAATACATTAAAGCGACAGAAATGGAGTGATTTTTTTTGGTTACAGTGTGTGTACACGGGAGTTGACTTTTAGTTTTTTGGTTTTTTTTAAGGGAGAACCTTGGCATTGAATGACAAGGCAGCAGTAAGCAGAGGCTTTAAATCCCTGCTTCTGTACAAACCTTCACCAACATGTATTAATGGCTTTTAGGATTTATCAAATAGAGAAAGAGTTCGTCTTAAAATGTCTGTATTTTCCTTTACTAATAAAGTTTCCATATATATGTTATTAGAACTACCTCCTTACTATCGGTGATAGAGGGTGTTGTAGATTTCAAAACAGATTCCATAACACTGGAATAGGACCCTGAAACAAAGAAGTTGAAAACTAGCCCAAGAGATCTACCTCTCAGGATAATACTCAGGTAAAATGGAAGACTTAGTCATAAGTAGAGGACAGATGGATAGCTGCAGCAGGGATGGTGAGATTTTTGTATTATTGGTAATAATAGCTTTCTGGTCTAATCCTCACACTAGAAATGTGATTCTCAGTGTGAGATCCCTAGAAGAGCAGCATCAGCACCCTCTGAGACTTGTTAGAAATGCAAATTCTGGGGCCTAACCCAGACCCCCTGAATCATTAATCCTAGGGTTGGGGCTCAGTATTCTGGTTTCACAAGGCTTCCAGGTGATTCTAATGCACAGTTAAATTTGAGAATCACTGCCCTAGAAAAATATAAACCTGTGAGTCTACCATTTGTAATCACTTAGAGGCTGGCAGTACTTGGTTGGACCATATCAAATTACCCATAGTCTCCTGCTTTTGATTTACCAAAATTTCAAATTACCAAGTTTTAAAGAAAAGTCACCTTTTATTTTGGGCAGAGAGTTCAAACTGTAAAACTGCCATTTCACTTAGGCCTCTCAATAACCAAAGTAGGAAAAATTAAGGGCCCCAGTAAGAGACTATAAGGTAAATGGAAGTACTTGCGCAACGTGTGTGTGTGTGTGCGCGCGCGCTGACGCGCACGCCCTGGGTGATTTCATCATAAGCCGTGACTCCTGTGTGCCCGTCCACTCCCCCGCAGCTCTTTTAGCTTTCCTCTTCTATAGGAGTATATATAGTCAGGAAGCAGGAATGGTCTTCCCACCCCCAGCCATTTTTTTTCTTGAGGGTTCAGAATATTTCCGTTGCTATATCCTTCATCAGCTCCTGTTCCTGCCCCCTAAGATTTTTACTAGAACCTGTGTCTAGATGTGCTGCCACTGAGTTGAATCACTCTCCTGAGAGTCACAGCTGTTTCTGTTTCAAAGAGGAGCCTTTCTCTCCATGTTATATGCATTTTAGTGAACTTTAGTAAACTTGAGATAAACTGGTTTTAAGTGATTGGAACTACAAGATGGCTTTTCTCCATTATTTTCCTCAGACCATTTAATTAGTCCCTTCCCTCTTTTTAAAAAATAAGCACTGAGCATTGTGCTAGGCTTTGCATTGCAGAAATGAATAAAACAGAAAAACCTTCAAGAAGATCATAGTTTATGTAAAAACACAGCTGTTCTGTGCACGTAAAACTCAGTAGTAAAAGGCAGTAAATGAACGGAGGGTGATGGAGGTGGTAGGTGTATTTAATGGGAGCTGACTATGGCAATCAGTAACCAATTTCAGTTTTCTAAATGGGCATACTGTGTTATGTACTGCTTTCCCTCCTGCTTATAACGCTTCTTAAAAATAGAATTCGTAATTATATTGCGATTCATATTACATAAGAGTCAAAAGAATAGGAGGTCACCTTCCCACCCCCAGTTCCACTTCCCACTGTAAATTGTGCCTGCTTTTAGTTCTAGACAGTATTGCCTACCTCTGTGAATGATAGTCTTGTTTCTCTCCTCACTCTGTCAATCTCCCAATTATTATTCGTTGTTAAGGCTACATCATCAATGTGTTTGCATTTTAATTTCTTTTTTGCTTTATTTGCAGACCAATTCTAAAAATTTTAAACCTGGAAATATTTATAATGTGATTATATAAATACTTACTATAGAACAAAGTAGGGTGGCCTCACAGAAAATGAAATGTAATCCTATGTACATAAAAACTTTACCAGTGGAAAATTTTCTAAGTGTCAAATTATAGTGAATTCTCCTAGTTCTTTTTTAGTTTCCTTCTCTACTGAGACCTGTTCAATTCTGTTGTTTTTTCAAGCCCATGGTTTCTTTCTTTAGGGTTCGTTTTCATTTGGTTAGAGCTGTGGTCTTCAAAACGAAGCATCCACATAAACGGGTTACACAAGATAATTTTGGGGGGTGTCAGAATATATTAAAAATTAAATTATTTAATTTTTATCTGATTATTTTAAATTTTAATTTTGATATGCTTTATAATATATATAAATATATTAGTATAATAATACATTAATTTATAAATAGACATGCATGCTTAGAGCAGATGATTTTTAATCATAAAGGCATGTTATACAAAAAAGTTTGGAGTTCATTGGGTTCATTGAGTAATTTTCAATATAGAATGACAGACTTTTCAAGTATTTGCTGTCTGAAAATGTCCTTTCTTCAGCTTGCATTCCTGAAGAATTTTGAGTATGAAATTCTAAATTCAAAATTTTTCTTAAAAACCTTAAAAGCATTTCTCCTTGTATCTTAACAGCATTTAGATTTCAGTGTGACTGGTTCCTTTGTAGATAACATGAGAAGTTTTAAGATTTTCTCTTATTTGGTGGAACTTTGAAATTTTTGCCAGGATGTGTCTAGGTATAGATCTTTTTTCAGTAGGCATTCTTGGTACTTGGTGAGGCCTGACTGGGAACTTGGGTCTTCCTTCAGATCGTGGATATAGTCTTCTGGTTTTTTCTCTTGATGTATCTCTGTTATTTCTGTCTTAATCCCCTTCAGGAGCATTTAATGGCTCTCCTGTTGGAATACTGGATCTCTTCTGTCTGACCTCCATGTCCCTAACTTCTCTTATTTCCTATATTCTTTGTGTATTTAGTTTGTGTCTTCAAAAGTAGTCTTTATCTTTTATTCTCCATTAATTATAAACATTTTATTGTTTATCTTACCCATTGGAATTATCATTTAAATATATATATATTTTTTAATATTTATTATTTTGGGCTGCGTCAGGTCTTAGTTGCGGCACACGGGCTCTTTGTTGCAGTGTGCAGGCTTTTCTCTAGTTGTGGAGTGCAGGCTTCTCTCTGGTTGTGGCACGCGGCTCCACAGTGTGTGGGCTCAGTAGTTGCGATGCTTGGGCTCTCTAGTTGTGACACGTCGGCTTAGTTGCCCCCCAGCATGTGGGATCTTAGTTCCCTGACCAGGGATTGAACCAGCGTCCCCTGCGTTGGAAGGCGGATTCTTAACCACTGGACCACCAGGGAAGTCCCCCATTTATATTTTTACTTAACAAGAATTCTTGTTTTCTAACCACTTGTTCAAAGCAGCTTATTCCTGTTTTATTTAAGTGTACCATTCTGTCCCCTAAATTGTCTCCATTTCTACCAGGGTTATTTTGTTTTATTTTGTTTTATTTTACAGTTTTGGACCTTTTCCCAATTGTCTGTTGTGATTTTCTCCTTTAAGCTTCTCTGCTGATTTGTTCCTATCTAATTGATTTCTCTGCTAATTTGTTCCCATTTATCTGCCTTAAATTTCTCAAAATTTCTGATCCACCAATATCATCCTTTTGTATTTTCCAGCCCAGTTATGACTACATTCTTTTGCAAAAATTTGTTTTCATCTCATTGGTATGTTGAGAAATAAAAAAGACAGATAAATGTGCTCACTTGACTGCCTTGAACTGTTTACTGCTTTCAAAGTTCCATCTTGGGTACAATATCTGATCCAGACATCTAGAAATTAGAAAGTTGATGGAAGGCCATATAATCTGTCACATGAGTTTGGAAGAGAGTATGAAACCCCTTTGTTTGTTTTGTTTTTTGTTGTTTTTTTCTGTTACTAACATGCTAGAAAGGTTGTCTTTAAGAATTATAAGCTTAGGCTGAATCCAGGCAGGCAGGCAGACATTGCCAAATTTTAGCATTATAATCCTGGGTAGATTATGTAGCCTTTTTGCACTCTAGTTTACTCCCCTATAACATTGGCAGAAGCAGTGATTACTCTCCTCGTAGAGTTATTTTGGGAATCAAATTAGACAAATACTTAGGCCTGGCATATAGAAAGCCTTTACAAAATATTTATTCTTGATATTGTTAGATTGCTTCTATTCAGGAAAAAGTTACACATTTTAGATAACTCTTTCCTTATAGAACAGATAAGTTTCTCTCAAGTTGGCTATGAAGTTGATTATTATAAAATAAATTTTCACAATGATTCTTTGTATAGTACTGAAGATGCATTTGCAGAGAAAACTTCCTCAATTCCATGAGTTGAAAACCTTGGATGAAGTCTGTTGGTGACTTGCTGGAATCAGTAGCAAATATACTTTGCAGTAACTGCTAGAGATTTTTGTTCCCTCTTAGTAAGCACCTACTGGAATAGTAATAGGGTTCTTTGCATGATTGGACTCATAGGAAGCTAATAAATAACACTCATCTCATTGTATCATTTTTCTGTGTGTGTACTTCTGTAAAGTTATAATAAATATGTATATTTTTATGGTCTTCTTGAATGTGATGATAATTCCACTTCCTCTCCTACCCCCAAACTGTTAAATTGTCCAGAAACGCAGCTTCTTATTGTCTCTTACATGAATCACCTTTATCATTGACTTAAGTCTGTTTTCTAAACTACAAACCTTGATATCCATAATTCCTCAAAACCTTGTCACTTATACCTCTGCTCTTCTGACTTCATTCTCATTGCTGTATAATATTTCACTATATGAATGTACCATAGTTTACCCATTCTATTACTTAGGAATAATTGGGTAGTTTTCAGTTTTTGACAATCACAAGAGCTTTACTGCTTTGTTTTTATATTTATATGTAGAGCCCATCAATGAGCAATCTTGTACACATATTTTGAAGAACATATGAATGTATGCTTCTGGCTGTATACCCAGGAGTGGAATTGATGGGTTTCAAGGTATTCAATTGTTTGGCTTTAAACAATAGATATTGCAAACAGTTTTACAAAGTGGCTAGACTAATTTATACTTTTACCATCAGTGTAATTTTAGAGATTCATTTCTCCCTCTCTGGCAACATGTATTATCTTTTTTAATTTTAATTTTAGCCATCCTGTTGTGTGAGTAGTGGTTATCACACTGTTGTCTTAATATATTTGTCTGATGACTAATGAAATTGAACACCTTTTCATATGTTGACTAACCTTTTGGATATCTTTTTTTTTTTTTTTCACTTTCTATGAAGTATTTAAGTCTTTGGCCAATTTTTCTGTTCAATTCCCTGCACTTTTTATAATAATTTGTAGGAATTCTCTGTATACTCTGGATATAAGCCCTGTATCAGATCCCTGTATTGCAAATATCTTTTTCTACCCTGTGTCCTGCTTAAGAAATATTTGCCTACCCCAGAGTTGTAAAGATATTCTCCCATTCCCCACTCCCTCCAAGTTTTATTGCTTTACTTTCATATTTATATCTGAACTAAATCTGGAATTGATCATTGTATATGACATGAGGTAGGAGTCAAGATTTTATTTTTCTCTATGACCGTCCATTTGACCCAGGACCATAAAGACCATCATTTCTGTACTGCATTTCGTTATTTGTCATAAATATGCTAAATATGTGTACATCTGTTTCCGGATTCTGTTTTCTTCCATTGATCAGTTTCTCCAATTTTTTCACCAGTACCACTCTGTCTCAATTTCAGTAGCTATATTTTAAGTCTTGAAATTTTATACTTAAGTCTTGATGTCATACACTTGACGTACTTATAGTCCTTTAGCTTTGTTGTTCTTCAAGAATGCTTTTGCATATCCATATAAATTTTAGAATTCATCTGACAATTTCCACAAAAAGCAAAATTGGGATTTTGATAGTGATTGTACTGAATTTTTGTCAATCTGGGGAGAATTCTTTATAAGATTTATTTTACATTTCATGAACCATGGCATATTTCTTTTTACTTTACTTTTCTCTCAGTACCATTTTGTAGTTTTCAGTATAGAGTTTGTGAGCATCTTTCATTAGATTTACTTCTAGGAAAAGTGGATTTTTTAATTATATTATAAATGGTATCTTTAAATTTTTCTATTTTCTAATTGTTGCTAACATATAGAAATACAATAGATTTTTATATGTTATACAGCAACTTGTACAAAATTCCTTGTTAATTCTGTTACTTTGTACACAATCATGTGTGTTATCTGGGAATGATGATGATTTTCTTTTTTCTTTTCCAATTCTTATGCCTTTATTCTTTTCCTGCTTTAAGGTACTGCCTGGGACTTCAAGTGCAGTGTTGTGTGAAAGTGCTGATAGTGGTCTTTCTTGTCTCATCTCACCTGGAACTCTTACTGTAGGGGTGTGGGTATGTGTTTTAAGACACTTTTTGTAAAATTAAAGAAGTTCTTTTTTTTTTGGAAGTTCTCTTTTATTCACAGTTTTTTAAAGAGTTTTTATCCCAAATGGGTATTAAATTTTATCAGATGCTTTTTCTGCATCTGTCAGGGTGATCTGTTTTCCCCCTTTTTTGGTTAATAGAAAAAACTAATAGATTCTGATGTTAATCACCCTTGCATTACTCAAATAAAACTTCATTGGTCATGAAATATACTTTTCATGCAGTCCTAGGTTTGACTTGCTATTAGTTTGCTTAGGATTTTTATATGTATGTTCACGAGACAGACTTTCCTATATTTTTCCTTCTTGTAATGTGCTTGACAGGTTTTGGTATAAAAGTTACACTGGTTTCATCAGACAAGCTGTGAAGCTTGTTTTCCATTTTGTGGAAGAGCTTGTGCAGTGAAGCCATTCCTGTAAGTTTTCCTTGTGAGAGGGTTTTTAATAATTAACGTTTAATAAAAATAGGACTTTATAATTTTCTCTTTCATATTGTATGTCAGTTTTGGAAAGTGATTTTTTCAGGTAATTTTCTCATTTTACTTAAATTATCAATTAAGTTGGTGTAACGTTTTCATGATAGCCTCATTATCCTTCAGAGCATCATTTTAGGTGTTGTAAATTTGTGTCCTCTCTCATTTCCCTTGATTAGTCTAAAGCTATCGATTTTATTATTTTTTTCAAAAATAATACAAAGCATTTGGCTTTGCATTTTTTTCTGTTGTCTGTCGTACACTTTTTTTCCTAGTCATTGCTTTCTGCTCATACTTTTATTACTCTCCTTTCTTTGGGTTTGACATACTCTTTTCTAGCTTCCTTAGATAGAAGCTTGTCATTGATTTTCAGCCTTCCTTATCTGATATATGCATGAAAGGTATAAATTTCCTAAGCATTGATATAACTACATCTTACAAGTTTGGAAATTTCTTATCTTTAATATTCAGTTCAAAATGTTTTCTAATTCTCATTGTGATTTCTTTTTTCACCCATAGATTTAGAAAGCTATTATTTAATTTTTGGAGATTAGGTATTTTCTAGCTATCATTTTGCTTATTGATTTTTAACTTAATCCCACTGTGATTAAGGTTTATACTTTGATTGATTTCATTGACCAGTATTTGTTTGTAAGGCTTTCTTTATCTTGCAGTAATATGGTCAGTTTTGGCCAATGATTCCTGTGCCATTGAAAATAATTTGCATTCTTTTGCTGTTGGGTGCCATATCTCTCCCCTCAACTCCTGCCTCTCTCCCTCCCTCTGGCCCCTCATATATATATATGAATATGTGTATGTATATTTACCTATATATGTCATTACAATTGTTCTTTCACTTACTGAGAGAAGTGAATTAAAGTCTCCCAGTGTGATTTTTGGAATCATCCTATTGCATACAGACACATTTAGTATTATGTTTTTATGATTGACCTTTTTTCTCCTTTTATTCTTTTCCTTTTTATGTCTCTGAATACTTCTTGCTTTAAAATTTCTTTTAAATTTTAAATTTAGCTAATGTAGCTGTACCTGCTTTGTTTTGGATAGGATTTGTCAGTTATATATTTATTCTCATTATTTTTAACCTAAACCTTTCTTTACCCTTATACAGTCACAACGTTTATTGCATTTTGCTTTATTGTGCTTCACAGATAATGTGTCTTTACAAATTGAAGGTTGTGGCAACCCTGTGTTGTCAGATGATGGTCAGCATTTTTAGCAAGAAAATACTTTTTAATTAATGTATGTACATTTTTTTAGACATAATACTACTGCACACTTAGTAAACTATAGTATAGTGTAAACATAACTTGTATATGCACTGGCTTAGTAGTTGTAGCTCATGGGCTTAGTTGCTCCGCGGCATGTGGGATCTTCCCGGACCAGGGCTCGAACCCATGTCCCCTGCATTGACAGGTGGATTCTTTACCACTGTGCAACCAGGGAAGTCCCCATATGCTTAATTTAAAGAGATTTAAGAAGCTTATGATACATGTATTGTTATTATTTTATCTTTATTCTTCCTGATAAGTCTTAACAAAACTGTTGAACGTTATATATTATTATATATTAAGTTACATACTAACTTATTTCATTATGTAATTATAGTTGATATATATAAAATTGCCTTGACCTCAGACAGTATTTTCAGTTATAACTTCATGAAGCAGTTCTATAACTTTTAGGATAAATATGGTAGTATTTCACAGTTGCAGCATGATTTACATTTTGTTAGTTGAAGAATTAATACACAAAAATGTTATGATCAACATCACATTTGGTTAAGAAAGCTCCTAGAAGACTTGCGCTGATTACAGATGACGGTACAAAAGAGGTACCTCGTAAATACACAAGTCACATTTTATAACTGGATAGAATTTCGATAATATTCTTCAGACAGTATGGCTTTAAAAAAAAAAAACCTGAACTTTGCTGGATAATTCATATATTCCATTAGTCTGGAAGCTTGATAGCTAACACACTAGGAATACTACACAGCTATTGAAAATGTCTCTCTTGGGAGTTATTAAAAATAATCTCGTTAGTACTTTATTCTCTAATAG
Source organism: Pseudorca crassidens (assembly GCF_039906515.1). Classification (NCBI taxonomy): domain Eukaryota; kingdom Metazoa; phylum Chordata; class Mammalia; order Artiodactyla; family Delphinidae; genus Pseudorca; species Pseudorca crassidens. The sequence continues at coordinate 90,636,366 of NC_090301.1, read as the reverse complement.
TAGCTAATTTAGTCTCAACAGTTACAGAAGAGACTTTATAATTCCATTATTTTTAATGACAAAAGAAATATGTGTATATATGTAGATATGGACATGTATGTGCATATATTTTTTAAATGAGGTAAAATTCATATAACATAAAACTCACCATTTTAACAGTTGTTTTTTTTTTAATATTTATTTATTTGGTTGCACCAGGTCTTAGCTGTGGCTCGTAGGGTCCTTAGTTGCAGCAAGTGGGCTCCTTAGGTGTGGCTTGCCAACTCCTTAGTTGCAGCACACAGGCTGTTTAGTTGCAGCATGTGAACTCTTAGTTGTAGCCTGCATGTGGGATCTAGTTCCCTGACCAGAGATCGAACCCGGGTCCCCTGCATTGGGAGTGCGGAGTCTTATCCACTGTGCCACCAGGGAAGTCCCAAAATATTTATTTATTTATTTATGGCTGTGCTGGGTCTTATTTGTGGCACGCAGGATCTTCATTGCAGTATGTGGGCTCTTAGTTGCAGCATGCAGACTTCTTAGTTGTGGCATGCACGTGGGATCTAGTTCCCCGACTAGGGATTGAACTCAGGTCCCCTGCTTTGGGAATGCGGATTCTTACCCACTGGACCACCAGGGAATTCCCTTAACAGTTTTGAAGTATACAGTTCATTGGTGTTTATAGTACATTCACAGTATTGTGTAACCAGCACCACTATCTAGTTCCAGAACATTTTTATTACTCCAGAAGGAAACCCCATACCCACTGAGCAGTCACTCCCCATGTCTCACCCTCCCTCTAGCACCTGGCAACCACTAATCTGCTTTCTGTCCATATGTCATATCATATTCTGGATATTTCATGTGGCCTTTTGTGTTTGGCTTTTTTCATTTAGCATGATATTTTGAGGTTCATCCATGTTATAGCACATACTTCATTACTTTTTCTGGCTATGTGATATTCCATTGCATGGATATACATTTTTTTTTTTTTGCGCTACGTGGGCCTCTCACTGTTGTGGCCTCTCCCGCTGCGGAGCGCAGGCTCAGCGGCCATGGCCCACGGGCCCAGCCGCTCCGCGGCATGTGGGATCCTCCCAGACCGGGGCATGAACCCATGTCCCCTGCATCGGCAGGCAGACTCCCAACCACTGCGCCACCAGGGAAGCCCCACGTGGTTATACATTTTGTTTATCAGTTCATCAGTTGATGATTTGGATTATTAGCCAATAAACTTTTGGCTATTGTGAATAGTGCTGCTGTGAACATCGATGTACAAGTTTTTGTTCCAACACCTGTCTTCAGTTATTTTGGATGTATAATTAGGAATGGAATTACTTTTTGAGGAACTGCCAAATATACCACAGCAGCTGAAATGAACCATTTTGTTTCCACCAGCAATATGCAAGGTTTCTAATTCCTCCACATTCTCACCAATGCTGGTAATTTTCCATTTTTTAATTGTAGCATAACCATCCTAGTGACTATTTTTTCCTTGTCTTTGGCTTTCATCATTTTTACTGTGATGTGTCTATGGATCTCTGCGTGTATCCTACATGGAGTTAGTTGAGCTCCCTAAATGTGTATATATTGTTGTTTTTCAATAAATTTGGGAAGTTTTCAACGTTTCTTAGAATATTTTTTTCTTCTGCTCCATTTTGTCTTTTTTTTCCCATTATATGTATGTCAGTGTACTTAATAGGGTCCCACACTTCTCTTAGGCTCTGTTTATTTTTCTTCATTCTTTCATCTATGGATTGCATAATCTCTTGATCTCTCAGCAGGTTCAGTAATTCTTCTGCCTTCATATCTGCTGTATATGAACATGGCCCCTTATGTCATTCTTCCATTTCAATTATTGTACTTTTCAAGTCCAGAGTTGCTTTAAAAAAATAATAATAATTTTTACCTCTACATTGATATGCTCTATTTTTTGTGACATTGTCAACATACTTTACTTATTTAATCACGGTTTCCTTTAGTTCTTCACATGTGTATACAACATCTCCTACATAGACAGTTTCTATTACCTACTTTTTCCCCGTTATATGGGTCATGCTTTCTTGTTTCTTTGCATGTTTTTTGCAAAGAAAATCTGCATAATTTTATGTTTGAAACTGGACATTTTATATAATGTTAGAAATTCTTGGAGTTGGTTTCTCCCTTCCAGTGCATATTATTGTTACCTGCTTGTTTATTTGTTCAGTGACTTGCGGGATTATTTTAGTGGAGTTTGTTTTCCTCTCCTTCCATCCACCCCACTCCCCCACCACACCCCCCAACACGTACACACACACACACACACACACACACACACATATGTGCGCGAACACACACAGCCTCTGATGTTACTTATCTAGGGTTATAGCCCTACGTTTTCCAATGGTTAACGCTGGGATGACAATGATATTGGCAGAGTTCTTGACTCTCTCTTTCCCTGACAATTTAGAACTGTTATGGTCCACTAATCTAAGGCTAATTGCACTATAATTTTAGCAATGGCCTGAGGCATTAATTGCTTCACGTACTAATCAAATTTGAGTTCCTTTGGAGGAAAGGTTTCCTAAATCAGTGCTTGAGATATGTTCTGACCCCAGGAAGGCTCCTCCTAGTTGTTTCCATTGCTCCCTAGCAAACAAACCGGCCTACAGTTTAGCTTTTACGTCCCGAGATTCCTCTAATCTCCTCTCAATTGCCTTTCACCAGGACCTCTCCTGTTTTTCAGAGCACCCTTGCTCATTCCCTTGCAAATGAATTGCTATTTCTCTAGGAAAAGATTTGAAGCTATCAGTTTTATGGCCTCCTTGCCGCACAGGCAGTATCTCCAGGTCAGGTCTCTGGAGTCTGGAGTGAGTACAGTGATGTATTTCTCTCCCAGTGATATCTCTGCTCTAGGAGCTAAGCACTTGGTGGAATGGGGGTAGAGGAGGGGAATGGCACCCTCGGGTCTTCCTGGCTTGGTCCTCCCAGTATGGGACTCCCACCTTACAGGCTGCAACAGTAGCAGTCAGTGCTACAACAGCACCACACCCAAGGTAGATCCTACACTCCCCCCCCCCCCCGCCCTCCAACCCCCACCATCTCTTGGCCACATTCACTTGGGAACTTAGCTTTAGCAATAGAATGGGAAGTGTTGACATCCTGCTCTTCCCAGTAAGATGGATACCTGAGCCCCAAGGGGGAAGAGGGAGCGCAATCAGAGAAGATACTTTTTCAGTATTTTAAAATTTGTCAGAGACTTGTTTTGTGGCATAGCATACAGTCTAAGTGGAGAATATTCCATGTGCACTTGAAAAGAATGTGTATTTGTATTCTGTTGTCGACATGTGAATGTCTGTTAGGTTAGTTGTTTTATGATGTTGTTCAAATCCTCAGTTTCTTTATTGATCATCTTCCTGGGTGTTCTATGTATTATTGAAAGTCACGTATTGATATTTCCAACTATTATTGAGCAATTGACTGTTTCTAATTTCATTAGTTCTTTCTTGATATAGTTTGGAGCTCTGTTTGCATATATGTTTATAGTTGTTATGTCTTCGTCATGGTTCACCTTTTTATCAATATGTACTGTACTACTTTGTCTCCTGTGATAACTTTTGACTAAAGTCCATTTGTCTTATTACGATAGCTACCCAGCTCTCTTTTGGTTCTTCACATGGAATATCTTTTTTCATCTTTTTACTTTCAACTTATTTTTGATTTCCATAAATACACGGAGCCAAAAACATACTTTTCTAGTTTTGTAGAAATTGGCTTTTTCTTTTGAGCACTCCTTCAAAGCTTCACCATTTACAGCTCTGCCTTAGTCTTCACTTTCTGCTTGTGTGACACCTAAAGGTCAGCCAGAGTTGATAGCTTAGGGTTGTCTCACATTTTTTCCAAGGATATGTTTGGACTCAGTTATGCACATGACCTTCTAAGTTCCCCTGTATGTGTGAGAGCTTTTAAAAGCCCTTTTCTCCCAAGTATCTTTCTCAGTTTCTTTCTCCTCAGGCTTTCTTATCTGGCTGATCATTGCCCCAACACTTACCCCTGTTCCAGACAGGTACAGTAATACATTTGCTTTTAAATGGTTTTGACAAATGCTGCCACCCAGAATGCTGCTTCTACCCTGCGGAAGCTCCAAGACAGGTGAGACAAAGGCAAGCCCTTAAGCTGATCCTTCAGGAAGGTTACCAGCCTGCACAAAGCACACCCCACTTTGCCATTTTCAGTGAGGTCTATATGCATATAATTTACTACATCTGTAAATTTCTATCTATATAGTTTAGGGATTCACAGATACACAAGAATGTGAAGAAATTCTTTGCTATGAACTTTAAGATACAGATAACTTCTGATAGGAAGAAGAGGTTTGGTGGTAGGAAGATGGTTGTTTGACATACGGTTCTTTATATATATTCTGGATATTTGACATTCTTTATGGTGAATTTATGTAGCTGAGTGTGTGTCTGTTACGTATGCCTAATAGAACAGGGGTCCTCAACCCCCGGGCCGTGGACCAGTACCGGTCCATGGCCTGTTAGGAACTGGGCCACACAGCAGGAGGTGAGCAGCAGGCAAGCGAGCAAAGCTTCATCTGCCGCTCCCCATCGCTCACATTAACGCCTGGGCCATGTCACCACCCCCCACCCCCGTCCGTAGGAAAATTGTCTTCCATGAAAGCAGTCTCTGGTGCCAAAAAGCTTGGGGCCTGCTATAATAGAACGTTAAGTCTGGCACTCAAACATTTTTTTTTTAAGTAGAAAATTACATATGTGTTTATTCTAATGAGTCTTGCTTTTTAAAATAAAGCTATAAAACATCACACTTAAAATTTTTAAAAGAAACATATTTAGAATATGGATGAAACCTTTATTTGTTAATTTGTGTAGATTGTCTACAGTTATTCTCTAGATTTTATATTAGTTGGGCTCTTTCTGCAAGAACAAGAATAGGAAGTCCTGAAGGTCTTGAATGTAGCTGATGGTCTACTATCTTTTTTTTTTTAACGTTTGAAGAGAAGAAAAAGAAAATAGAATACTGGCAATAACACTGAAATGGACATTAGGAGATCTTTGTCTTTGTCCTTCTTCTGATATTTATCCAGCAATGTAAACGTGGGCAGTTTATTTTTCTAGTCTAGTCCATTTCTCTCATCTTGGTCCTCAACTGTAAAGTAAGAGCTGGACCAGACAGGTTAAGGACTGTTTCAGCTCTATTATATCAGGAGCAGCAGCATTATTCTATGGAAAGAGTGTAGACTTTGGAGCCAGGCAAATTTGTGTTCAGCCACTTTCTGGTTAATAAAGTCTAAAGTAAGCTTTCTAACTTGTCTAGTCATTTTCTCATGGTTAAGGTGGGGTTATTAACATCCATCTCATAGAGTTGTGGAGGAATAAACAAGGTACATAATGTCTTGTAAGTATGCACAAATGCAGTCTGCTCACCAGTATTCTTCATACCCCCATTACATAACTACATCATTTGAAGTAGTTGGAAAAAAGACAAAAATCTTTGTAACCTTTTACTTGGTTCTTATATATATATATATATATATATATATATATATATATATGGATTATGTTGTGAGTTACACTTGAGCAAGGTAAAAACTCTTGTAGAGGCATTAAAGAACTGTTTTTTACTCTAGATTCTTTAAACTTACATTTTATTTATTTTATTAGTATTAAATTAGCATCTTCTTATAGAAAGTTAAGTATTAAAGATTATGATTAAAGTTTTCTTTGACTTACCATCTTCTTTGACCTAATGTCTCTCAATGTCTACTACTTGAAAAGTCTCTCTCTCTCTCTCTCTCTCTCTCTCTGTCACTCACACACACACACACACACACACACACACACACAAACACATTTTCTGTGGGCTAATGTAAGCATGCAAATAACTGATTTTCTACTTCTTTTAAAAATAATGACTTGTATCTCTGTTAATTAAAACATAACATACTTAGAAAATATAAACAAATAAAAATAAGCAAAAATCTCACCACCCAGAGGTAGCCTCTGTTAATACTTAGATATATATATCTTAGCAGCATTATCAGTGCCAAAGTTCAACTCAGTGTGTCTATGTGCCAGTCTGTTTTTCTTTATGCACCCATACTTGTAATAACTCTACAAGCATACTTCGTTTTATTGCACTTCACTTTTTTGTGCTTCACAGATGCTGCACTTTTTACAAATTGAGGGTTTATGGCAACCCTGCATCAAACAAGTCTATTAGTGCCATTTTTTCAACAGCATTTACTAATGTCATGTCTCTGTGTCACATTTTGGTAATTCTTAAAATATTTCCAACCTTTTCATTTGTTATGGTGATCTGATCAGTGATATTTGATGTTACTATTGCAAAAAGATTATGATTCTCTGTAAGCTCAGGTGATGGTTACATTTTTAAGCAATAAAGTATCTTTTAATTAAGGTCTGTACATTTTTTAGGCGTAATGCTATTGAACATTTAATAGACTACAGCATGGTGTCAACATAACTTTTATATGCATTGGGAAACCAAAAATTTCATGTGACTCACTTTGTGATAGTCGCTTTACTGTGGTGGTCTGGAACCGAACCCTCAGTATCTTGAGCTATGCCTGTATGTGCTATTTAAAGTGAGGTCCTTTAAGGCATACTCTGTTTAATGTTTAACTTTAAACATATGTTGAATACTTTACCTGTCATTAAGAAAATTAAGTACATTCTTAATGGTTGCATAGTTCTGTGTATATAAATATATCACAAAAACATACTACGCTTATACTTAGTTATCTTTTCCCACAGTTGTGATATTTGTCCCAAGATGAATTTCTAGGATGAATCTGACAAAAAAATTTCTTTTGATACTAATTGTAAGATTGTCCTACAGAAAAGATTTGCCAGTAAAGTAATATTTGCTTCTCTGCAGTTTTCCTGGCTATAGGAATTGACAGTTTAAAATAATCTTTGAAAATAAATACTATAGGTGGAAAATGGTATGGATTCTTTTTTTTTTTTTTTTTTTTTTTTCCAGTACGCGCGCCTCTCACTGCTGTGGCCTCTCCCGTTGCAGAGCACAGGCTCCAGACACGCAGGCTCAGCGGCCATGGCTCACGGGCCCAGCCGCTCCGTGGCATGTGGGATCTTCCCGGACCGGGACACGAACCCACCTCCCCTGCATCGGCAGGCGGACTTTCAACCACGGTGCCACCACGGAAGCCCCATGGATTCTTTTATAAATGATTATAAAGGAGGTTAAACTCCACTCTCCCTCTTTTTAGCTATTCTCCTGCAAATTGCTTCTTCATCTCACTAACTTTTTCTGAATCTTTTTGAAATCATTCTTAGTTGACAGAAACCATATAATTAGTGTTATTTGATGTCCATGAGAAGCATCAGCATTTTTATACTTGTAAAATAGTAGTTTATTTATTAGCATCATTTCCTTTCCCTTTTGCCAGAAATTTCACCATAAAAAAAATGAGGAAGGGGCTTCCCTGGTGGCGCAGTGGTTGAGAGTCCGCCTGCCGATGCAGGGGACGCGGGTTCGTGCCCTGGTCCGGGAAGATCCCACATGCCGCGGAGCGGGTGGGCCCGTGAGCCATGGCCGCTGAGCCTGCGCGTCCGGAGCCTGTGCTCTGCAATGGGAGAGGCCACAACAGTGAGAGGCCCGCGTACCGCAAAAAAAAATGAGGGAGGTTATTAAAACAACTTTACAATTTATATACATTCCCACAAGAAATGTATGAGAATGCCTATCCTTAAACTCTCACCACTTTTTTTGGATTATCACTAGTGTCCTGGGTTAAAAAACGGCTTCTTAACTTAGTTTCAATTTATACTACTCTAATTATGAGTAAAGTTCTTTTTCTATGAATTATTTGTAGTCTTTACTTTTTCTTTCTGATTTTTAGGAATTCTTTATGTATTAGGGAAATTACCTTTTTGTGTGCTATATGCATTGCAAATACTTTTCTTGGTTTGTTGTTTTCAAGGTTGGTTATTGTGGCTTATTTTATTAGCTTGCTTCAGAATCAGTGGCAAAAGTATGACTAGGACAGGCTCTTTCACATATTCCTAATGGGTAAGTTGATAATCGTTGCCCTTTCGGTACATCTATTAATTGTGAATTTGCTTAAGAGAAATATCCAACTCGTGTTTCTGCTCCTATTTCCACCTTCAACCCAGTAGAAAACACTGGTAGTTTTACTAGTCTGGGGCTAGCCAGGAAGACCAGCAGCTTTGCTGCCAGATCAGGTGGACTTGATTCGGGGCTTGATTTGCGGCCAAGGAGGGAGTGGGAGGAACTTGGCTTTGTCAGCTAAAAGTAGCAAACTTCGTTTGAAAGAAAGGGGACAGCCTGCAGCTTTGCTAACCAGGCAAAAAAGTTAAGAATAAAAAGCCAAACAGATATCAGCAGCTATACAATATGGTGGAGATGGATACTGCAGTTAAGTCCTAGCAGGTTACTAAAAAGAAAACAACCACCCATAGAAAAACAAATGAGAATCCAGAGTTGCTACAGTGTATTGACTAACAAGTCCAGCTTTCAGCCAAATATTATGAGATATGCAAAGAAACAGGAAACTGTAATACATATTCAGGGGAAAGAGCAGAAGCCACACATAAAACTACATGTTGTACAATTCTATTTACATGGAATTTCTAGATAAGGTGTAACTATGGAAAGCATGAGTGGTTCCCTAAATTTGGGGGTGGGAAGGACCTTTTGGGATGCTGGAAGTACTCTAATACTGTACTGATGAGTGGACAACTGTATAAATTCACTAAAAATCATTGATCTGTACATTTAAAATGAGTGAATTTCATGATATGTAAATTATACCTCAGTAAAGCTGTTAAATATGGAGGGGGAACCAACATCTTTGATGGTGCTCTGGATCTCCCTGTTGTGACTACCTGTTTGCTGTTCTGTTTTCAAACGTAAATAACCACTTGTGGTTTATAAAAGTAACTGAAGATAACAGCTGGAGGTACTTACAAGCAGTACCTCATTTTTATGTAGAAGTGAATAATTCTTGTTAAAGTGACAGTGTACAATGCTCTTAAATTGTGTATTCACTTTTCTTTGAGGCACTCTTCCTTCCTTCAACCATTTATCTCCTCTAGCTTACTTAAGTAAGGGACATCCACTTTTCTTCACCTCTCCTTTAATGCTGATTGTGACTTTTAAGTGCTCCTCATAGAGTGTTCCCAATGTTATCATCCTGACTTTCTTGCCTGGCTACTTTGCTGATTGCCTAGTTGTGTCATGCTGCAAGTACATGATGTGACAGGAACTCTTGTATGTGAGGAACCTACATAAATACATTTGGGTGAGTATATTAGTATAGATGCTATTACTGAAAGGGAGAATTACTCAAACAATCCAATCATAAAGGAGTAGAAACATGATATAGTGCAGAATCTTTGTGCTACAGCCCTTTTCCCCTTAGACCTCTGTAGTAATTAATCCTGTTTTCTATATGTATTTAACAATGAGGAGAAAAATGGGGCCATCCTGAATTTTGTTCCTTTAGTCAAACATGATACTTGTGATTTTTTTTTAATCTTGGTGGTGGTTTCTTATTTTTATTATTTCTAGTACAGATTTTGAATGTGCGTCTTCATTTGTAGTTTGGCATTTTTTTATACCTTTTATATCTTTTTTGATTTTTGTTTTTGGTTTTTTTGGGGGGTTTTTTTGCGGTACATGGGCCTCTCACTGTTGTGGCCTCTCCCGTTGCGGAGCACAGGCTCCGGACGCGCAGGCTCAGCGGCCATGGCCCACAGGCCTAGCCACTCCGCGGCATGTGGGATCTTCCCGGACCAGGGCACGAACCCGTGTCCCCTGCATCAGCAGGCAGACTCTCAACCACTGCGCCACCAGGGAAGCCCTCTTTTTGTTTTTATGTATCTTTCAGGTAGCTTTCTTCAGTCTTTGTTTTCTTATTTCATACTATTGTTTCATTGGTTGTAGACACAGAGCAGATATTTTCTTCTACATTTTGAATGAAGTCCTTCCTTTTTTTTCCCTTAGTAGTTTCTTTTTATAGGACTCATGTGCTTTTCTTCACTCATTAATTATTCTTAAATGAAAACAGTGTTCTCCAGACTTGATTCCTTGTACTGGAATGTAATCTCAACACCGCTGCCTATACCCCTGCAAAGTGCAATACTTACATAGCTCTTCTGGATTTTGCCTCTTTTCTTTTATAGACTTTTCCAAGTTGCAAAGCACCATCTAGTCACTAATGTCCTGGCCAGGTTATGATGATTAATTATGTGTCCAAATAGATGTAGTTCAAGAACAGCCAATTGGGAGGAAATTTTATGAGACGGTACATATTATCTGGTAGGGAACACTCTGATAGGGACAAAGTCTTATCTGAGAACCTGTGTGTCTGAGATAGAGGTAGATTTCTGTGGAATATAATTCTTCAGCATTGCCTGTTATGTCTCATTCTGTGTTTTTAGTTGGTCAGAACTTGGGGGTCTGAGAGACGAGTAATATTTGTAGTTTCCAGGGCTGTTCTAACTTCGTAGCCCTTTTGATTTTCATAAATATGTCAACGGAAAGGTGAAGGAAGATGAATCAAATATTAATTGTTACAAGTTTCCACGTTATTTTGTGATTTTATGTTTTTGATCTTACTATTAAGCTATATGTTATTTTTTGATTTGTGACAGTTTTGGAAAGCATGGCTTTGTATAATAAAATCTGTAAGTATTAACTTCATTCAGATTTCAAGTATTATATGGCATAAAGTTTTATGGTTTTATTTCTAAAAAATTAATTTTCATTAATTTAAATGAAATCCTCATGTTTCCTCATAATGTAATTTGAGAAAGTAATTGTTTTATGACTGTTTAAATACTTCTTTCCTCTTTATTCAGTTAGTTAAACTTTTTGATTAGTAAATTAAACTTCTTTTCTTTGTAGTAAAGCACTCAACTGTGTGGGATATTGCATAAATCTTAGAAGACTACAATAAAGTGGCAATGTCTCAGGAACCCACCCCACCTCTCTCTGGAGATATGTCTACTGGTCCTATAGCAGAAAGCTGGTGTTACACACAGGTACATGCTGTTAAAAATGCCTTCCTTTATGTCACTTACAAGTTGTGTAGTATTTTGAGAATATTGTGAAGCACTTTGGCATTGTTACTAGAAGTGTTAGAAGAGTGGGTCAAAGAATGTTTAACATGTGACAGGTCAAGAGTGTAAAAGTCATCATTGTAAAAGTGCTTTTCTGAATGTTTTAGGTTAAAGTTGTAAAATTTTCCTACATGTGGACCATTAATAACTTCAGTTTTTGTCGAGAGGAAATGGGTGAAGTGTTAAAAAGTTCAACATTCTCATCGAGCCCCAGTGACAAAATGAAATGGTAAGATGTTTGTTTGTTTTGGGTATTTGTTTTTGATATGATCATCGGCTACTTTAAAATTTTGTTGTTACTGTTTCTGAATGGATATTTGTCTAATTTTATATTAGATTTATAATAAGTTCCTAATAGTATAGAGAATTGTAAAGAACTGTGAGGATATTGACAGGAGTGCTGTTCTATTATTAAGATTTAACATAAAAAAAAAGAAATAAGATAAACTTACTTTGTAAAAAAAAAATATATATATATATATATATAAGTGGATAATTGAAGACACTTCTAAATTAAAACCAGTTCTCTTAAAAAAAAAAAAAAGATTTAACAAATGATTTCAGTATCCTCTCTCTTGAATGTTTAAAGTATTATTTTCCTCCTTGTGAGCCTATTGTTTTATTTTAGGTGCCTGAGGGTAAATCCAAAGGGATTAGATGATGAAAGTAAAGACTACTTGTCCTTATATTTGCTTTTAGTCAGCTGTCCAAAAAGTGAAGTTCGAGCAAAATTCAAATTTTCCCTTCTGAACGCTAAAAGGGAAGAAACAAAAGCAATGGGTAAGTGATTTCCAAACTGACTTGAAGAAGTCTCTGTGTAACTGTGTACTGTGACTTCCGCACTTTTACTTAGAAAAACTTAGGATTTTTTTTCCCTAAAACCTAAAATCTGCTTAACCCAAAACATTTCATTTTGGCTGTTAATTTTAAATACCAGTGTACAGTTACAGTTGTTTTACTAAGTCTTAGACTTCCTAAGACATGTAAAATTAGTTTTAAATCATATTAAAATTTAAATTTTTTATGCCCTAAAATGACATTCACTTTTCACTTGTAAAAACAGCTACTGTCAGGGCAAGATGCCTGGTTCAATGCCTGGCATATGTAATAGGTGTTCAGGAAACATTTCTTTTTCTTCCTTGCCATTTTTGCCAGATAATAAAATCTGAAGAACAATGTGAAAGGAGTTTGAATGTCCTGATATTTTGTCACTAGAATTTTTTTGAGCAGTGGGCTGAACACTGACTGAAAGGAAATCAGTTTTTTTTAGTCTCAGGACCTGTTAAATTCATTTCAAGCTTCTGAATTATAGCCAGCTGAAACCATGTAGCCTGGCACTTCATAACAGAAGATCATTGTAGGAAATGTACAGTGTGCGTAGTAGGAAAATATGAACTGCTGCATTAAATTTGAAGTGATTTCTGGAAGTGAATAACAAAAATCAAGTACTAACCTCACTACAAAAAACCCTCCAAGTACACACTTCAATAATATGTTTTGTTGCTAAGGTAATACATAGTTTCACATGTGTTTTCACATTGTCTGATATTTAAGACAGGCGAGTGTCTTAGTTCAGGCTGCTATACAAAGTAACATAGACTGGGTGGCCTATAAACAACAGACATTTATTTCTCACAAATCGGGAGACTTCGAATCCAAGATCAGGGTGCCAGCATAGTCAGATTCTAGTCCGACTGTTGTACTTGTAGACTGCCAGTGTTTCACTGTGTCTTCACATGATGGAAAGGGCTAGGAAGCACTAATCCTTACATTCATGAGGGTATCTACGCTCATGACCTCATCTAATCCCACTCACTGGCCTCTTAATACCATCACTTTGGGGATAGGGTTTCAACATGAAACTTTTGAGGGGATACAAACATTCAGTCCTTAACATGGAGTATCTCAGTTAAATTTATTACTGGTTTTCTACCTTCAGCTTGTATAACAGATAATGAATACTTTCTGTAAAGGACCTTGTTTATTTCATAGTATACAGCTGTTAATCAGTATGTTAGGCATTTGAAACATTTACTTCAGACATTTATTAAATCTTTTACTAATCATACTAAGACCGTCTTCTGGACTTTTATGAAAATTGTTTTTAGAGGTAATGGGACTATGTCTGAAGACCTAGAAATGATAGGGGACTTTATTTAGCTTTTTTACCAGTTAATAGATTTTTCTCTAGTTAATGCAACTTAAATCAGTGGGATGGTTATCCCAGGAAAGCTTACAGGATGCCCTGGTGATATAGAGCATCCATTTTTAAAGGGAGAAACAAGAAATGAGAGGTATGTTTCTAAGTTGGTTCTGATATTAGATGATGAATAGTATGCCTATGCCAATGTATTTTAATCCTACTTCATTGTTAAAGGGCTTAGATTGTTTGAAAGATCTCTTCCTTCTCCTTGACATTTGATCTGGCTTTTCTTCTACTTAGATATCTAGGAATCTGAAAGTGAGCTCATTGATAATGGCCAGAAATTTTGGTAGACTGTGAAATGATCTGGTTCTACCTAATGTAACTCTTTTGACATTTTACCTATGAACACACATATCTGTAATTTTTATGATGGATGTATTGGCCCAGTCCTATTTTTCACATTCATTTAACTGTGTTATCATTAACAGAATGTTTCTTGGATACTTGTTTATTTAAACTTTTATTCTGTTTTCCACCAGAAAGCCAAAGAGCATATCGATTTGTACAAGGGAAAGACTGGGGTTTTAAAAAATTCATTCGAAGGGATTTTTTGCTTGATGAAGCTAATGGTCTTTTACCAGATGACAAGCTTACATTATTTTGTGAGGTGGGTACAATTTTTATTCAAGGAACTCACTGTTTGGCTATATTTAGTGATGAAGCAAAAATATACACTAAGTAACTGGTGTAATTGGTAATATTTTATATGTAAATATTTAACCATGTAAAAGCTGACTGGATTTTCTTAGAAATCAATGTAGTAGCCCAGTCTGAAAAAATTCTGTCATGTCTTTAAGCTATAAATTGTATATACAGTTATACTACCACATACTAAATACTTCTTCCTCATAGGAAGACTATGGATGTGTATAGCTTCATATCAAGATTTCTGAATATCTTCTTCATTCTGAATAATTCTAAATAGATGGTCAGTATTTTCTGTCATATTCAGATTGATGATATTAAACATTATTACTAGTTTATCAGTTTGAATCCATACTTAAACGGAAGTGAAAGTGCCTGAAAAAAGGCTGGGAAGCTTTTTGTTCATTCAAGCAGTTAGATTCATTTATTCAAATAGATGTTAGCATTATAAGCAAAAGCATCTCAAAATTTTTAAGATATACCTATGTCTGTTGACAGACTTATAAGATATAATTATATGCATGAAATGTCATCTTTTGAAACTTACCAGCATTGCCGCTTCTAATAATTTACACTTATGATTTGTCTTAATTTGAGGCTTGAACTTGGTTCTGTCATTGTTATTACGTAGCTTTATCTATATGAATTGTTGAGATGATCAGGTAACCTCAGCATTAAATATATTTCAGTAGGTTATTGTAGACAGATGAGTGTCTTGGAAGCACAATAACTTCCTTAACTGCTACTAAGGTAGATTTACTCTTTTTATAGAAAATGTGTAAAATTTCTTGGCAAGATTTACAAACTAATTGAAATATGGCCCCAGAGACTACATAGTGCAAATATAGTGCATCTTATTTTCACTTAGACAAGTTAAATGAACTGTATGATGAATTTGTTATGAATACAATTATTTGGTTGATAAAGCACATACCACAAGTGTCTTGAGCAGAGCTTATCATTAAATAATTTGATAAAAATACATACTAAAGCATTTGTTGCCAATAGATAAAATGCTCTAAGTAGTATTTTAAATAATTGTAGGTTATGTTATTTAAGCATTCTTTTTTTTATTTATTTAAGCATTCTTAATGTAGAATCTTTTCATAATTTTAGCAGTTATCTTAAATTTCAGCATGTTAATTTTTTTTAATCACATAATCTTAGAATTTAAAGGATCTTAAAGGTTGTGTAATCCAGTTAAGAAAAAAAACTACTGCAGCTAAAAGTCTTTTTGTGAATAAACATTTTAAGACAATATTTCTTTTTTTAGAATTGAAATATTGTTTACTAAGTATATTTCCCTAAGTATATTTTATTGGAACCTAGACAACCAAAAAGTTCAGAATGAAGGCTGAAATTAAGATCTTTTTCTGATATAAGTTTTTGAAGTATACTTTTTATTCACATGCTAAATTATACAAGCTAGTGACCTCCTAAAAATCGAACCCACCATGACATGTATTTTAAGTTGACATTGATCAAATTCAGTTTTGGATACTGTAATACATACCTTTACTGATGTAGACCTTTATACCCTGGGCACTGTATTTAACATAGGTGGGCAAAAAGTGCTTTGAACAAACATTCCTTGTGCCCTTTCCCTCTTTATTCCGTGCCTCTCACTGATGCCCTTCCTTCTACAGCATCTCCAGCACTGCTTGCAGAAGAGGAGGAAGCATTGCACTGGCCTACCTAAAGAACTGCCTCCTCCCCTCCCCTGCAAGTGGTGCTGTAGACAGGTAAGGCAGTCTGGTGCTACTCTTTGGTGCAAGATGTAAATAATCTTGCAAGTTCCATACTATGAGTCAAATAGCCAGAGGTAGAAATTTCTGGCAGTGTAAACAGTTCTGCCCCTTCTCTCCCAAAGTGATGCAGAAAACAGGCATTGAGGAATAAGTAGGAAAAATAGAAAATTGGTTAAATTGCTTTATCTTTTGGAATCCAGCAGATTTTAAATAATCTTATGGTCCAAAGACCCATGCTATTCTATGGTATACAGAAGACTATATATACAGGTAGAATATATGTAATGAATTGTTCATAAAATTAAATTAATTCATTTAGAAGGACTTTTTTCCCCCTCCTATTTTTCTGTTGCTAAGTTAACCTTTCTGTTTTAAAATACTTTTGATAGTGGATGGAAGTTGGGTTTTATTCTCTAAAAATGACAAAATGGAAAACTGACAACCTGATTTCTATCATCTGCATTCTAAAAAATGATACCTGTCTATGAAAGCCAGAAAGTCTAAGACCCAGTATTCTAGAAGATGATATGAAATTGGACTACTAAAAGTTTATCACTTTGCAGCCAGGGTAGGGGATGGTTAGGTAGTTGATTAGAGTGGCAAAATTTGTAGTACTATGCACCTTTGGATATTTCTAGCTAGCCTTCAGAATTAGATTAGAGAATTGAGAGTTTTAAAAATAGGAACCAGTAGTCCCAGATTTCCAGGGAAGTCACAGCTGATTAGAGCCTGCACATGTTCATCTTTAGTCTAAATTATATTCTCAGAGTTGATCCAAAAGCAAATTTGAAAAGGAGCTGTCAAATGAGTTTGAGGTTTTACGTTGTCAGTTTTGAGTATTGTGCATTTGCTGTTTTATTTTGAAAGAACAACAGTTTAACCTCAGGAAAGAATCTCAGCCTTTCTTCTGAATTTTTTTACTCTAGCTTCCATTCAGTAAGAATGTTCATTACCTATATTTGAATATGTACTAGAAAAAATGAAAATTTTACCAATTTCTTAATTATAGGTATCAAAGAAAATAATCATCAGAATTCATTGCATATCAGTTTTAATTCGATCATTAATTTCTGCTCTATAAATAGTCCCTTGAATACTCTTCAGAATATGAAATGTTAATTATGTCTTACTTAAAATTTGTGGTTGCTGTGATAATAGTATGTAGATATGTATGCCAATAATATAAATTCTTCTGAATTGTGATTATATATACAAAGTACAAATATATCATCATCAGTATCTATGCCCGATAATAATGGCTTTATTTTTTGATCCTTTTTTCCTTCTATCACCTGATTTTTGTAAAATTTTTACATTATATATTGTTTTGAATTAAGATAATTAGATAATAAGTAGAATTTAAGAAATCTTTTCCTAAATTTAAATAATATGGTCACATTTTCATGACTCCACTGCATACTTTATGCAAGTAATTGAACTGTTCAGTTTAATCCAGTTTCTGCTCTCTAGAAATTTCAAGAGCAGTGCGGATATGAACAAGCAAACACTGTCTTTGTGATCCTAACTAAACCCTGAATATTAATACCAACATTTTTGATTTATGTATCGTTAAGTTATAATGTATGGTGTAACAGAGCAATAAGGTAAGGATTAGTGAAGCTTTTTTTTTCTGTTTTGTAGTTTGTAAAATTTTAGAAACAATTTGAATAATTAAAAACTTAATAGAAGAATCTTTATTCATGAACTTATTTATGTGCACAATGTCTTGGCTCCTATATTTAGAAGAACATCTCAGAAGATTGTTGTGATAAATCCCTTCAGAACCATAATTGCATTAACGTACTACTAATTTCTTTAAAAATCCAAAGAAATACTGTCTAGTACAAAGAATGCTATAAAAAGGGATGTAGGTCTAGTCTTCCTCTGATACTGACTAGCAGTGGATTTAGGACACTTTAGTTACCTTCTCTGGATCTCACTTTTTCAAATTTTTTTTAAAAAATGAGGTGATTGGATTAGATGATTTCTATGATGTGTGATTCCAAAAGGTTAATAAAAGCGGACAAACAAAATGGTTAATCAAAATATCCTCAGAAAATAAAGTTTTCTTTAGAAGCCGTCTATTCATTCATATGAGATAGATGTTATTACATCTGGGTGAGTGAGTACTAATGAGATTTAATATTCTTCAAACATTTTATATTGGACCATTATACTTTCTTAGCATGTTAGTAGTTTGGTCCAATTTATCCATTTCCAATTTACAATTTCTACATAGTTTACTGTATTTGTCCTTACTTATACTTACTTTTAATTAACAAAAGCCTTATGAAATATGTTTTTAAATGAACAGTCATCTATCGCTGCATAACAAACAACCATAAAACTTAGTAACTTGAAATAGTAGATAACTAATATAGCACTTTTTGTGAAAGATGGTTCATTTACTCTTGACACATTTGATTTACTAGTTGAGGTAGTATTTTCTTCAATTTATTAAATGTAATATGAAATTCCTAGTAATAGTATATTCCTTTTCCTAAAAAATTAGTGTGCCAAACTTAGTCAGTAGTGTTTTAAGACTTCATTCAGTATGTAGTCATCTGAGAGATAATTTAATCCATATATATTGGACTCCATATAAAAGCAATGTTGCAGTCATACCAAGTTTTATTTATTGATTATTTTACAGGTAAATAAAAGGTCTGCAAATCGAATTAAATTATATTTATATTGTTCTTACTGTTGATTTTTTTAAATAAAAGATTTCCATGAACATTAATAACTACATTGGTTTTGTGAGAATTCTCATACTTTAAAATTTAAATCAATATTACTAGATATTTAAATCAATTTGTTTAGAGTTGAAACATATAGGGACAACACTTAAAATACTTCCCAAATTGCATATTGTAGTCTGTAGTTTTAAAAAACATTTTAAAATACTCTAAAAAGTCACAAGTGTGATGCTGTGTTTATTGAATGTATAATAAACTTTAAATGTTGATAGGTCTGTAGTGTGAGGAAATAAAAATTAAAGAAATTTCTTACTCCTCACAAAAATACCTTCTCCTTGTTTGAATTTGGAATCATATTATGACCTTTTTCTTGTTGAGAAATACTTTTTGTGATTAATAGCCGAGCATTCCAAGGAATCATTAAGCCATTTATTTACATAAAATGTCACTTTAAAATGATCTAGTTCATTTCAATTGTTTTCTATATTATTTCTCTCCTTTAAGTTGTGTCCTTAAATTCAATTCCCAAGTATTACTATCTTTGATCAGGAGTACATTGAATTTTCTACATGATTTTAATGATAAGAAGTTTAAGTTTAGACTTAGTAGCTTATTATTGATATTAATTTATAAAAGTGTTTTTTCTTGCTGTCCCTTTTTTATTAGGTGAGTGTGGTCCAAGATTCAGTAAATATATCAGGACATACTAATACAAATACTTTAAAGGTGCCTGAATGTCGACTAGCAGATGATTTAGGTAATCTCTGGGAAAACACAAGATTTACAGATTGCAGTTTTTTCGTGAGAGGACAAGAATTTAAAGCTCATAAATCTGTACTTGCAGGTACTTTCTACTTTTGGGTAATATAGTAGTACCTTTCTTTCATAAATTTGTACATTAAATAATGATGCTTAATCTTGTTACAGCTCGATCCCCAGTTTTTAATGCAATGTTTGAACATGAAATGGAAGAAAGCAAAAAGGTAAACATGGTTTAAAGGGCTAATATTTGTACAAATGTAGAATAGTGGAATGTATATTTTAAAAGTAAAGGTGCATTTTCTTATTATGATTTTAGAAAGAAATAGAAGGATGGGGGGAAATATGTTCTATCATAGAAAAATAGATGTAGCTTACTGTGGGTGAATATTCCACATAACAGCTATTTCAGCACCCTTCTGGTAGCAAAATAAGTGGGTAGTTGTTATCCAAAAGGATAGCTGTCCAAAAGGACTGTACTGGTCCATAACTATTTGAGAGTTCTCCAGTTAAGATGTATATTCCTTCTTTCTAGACTTTGAGTTGATTTTGGAACTTGTTTTCTAGAACAAAGACAATTTCTACATTCTTTTTACCACTATAATAAGAGGATATTTATTAGATTTAATAAAGGACATAAATTATGTCATTATTAGTATGCATGAATTGTAATCAAGATACTACCTATTTGGTTTTCTCAGATATTTCTCTTTCACCTGTCATCTTGAAATGTAGTCAGATTAAAGACCAGAGGTTGATTTTTGCGGGTTGCATTACACGTGAGCCTTATTGCTCCAACTAGGCAACTCCTGAGTTTATTTATACGTCTCAGCTTTATTCTCCCTGCAGAACTAGAAGCTGCAACGAAGTAGCTTCTTTCTTTCTTTTGATTATTGGTCTGGGCAGGTAGTATGATCAGTCTTCTGATCAATGAT
Source organism: Pseudorca crassidens (assembly GCF_039906515.1). Classification (NCBI taxonomy): domain Eukaryota; kingdom Metazoa; phylum Chordata; class Mammalia; order Artiodactyla; family Delphinidae; genus Pseudorca; species Pseudorca crassidens. The sequence goes on along the minus strand of NC_090301.1, from coordinate 90,616,263 downwards.
GTCAAATGTTATTGTCATCAAAGGGTCAGAAAAGTTTGGTATTGTTTAGTGTTAACTATTTAGCTTCATTGATCTCAGGAGAGAGACCAAATACAAAGATACAGGAGCAAAAAAGCAACTGGTCCTCTTTGGACTTGAGTATGTCTCAAGTAAAGAGGTGAGGTGCCCGTAGATAATATTACATGCCGTTTTTGTAGGAGAGTTCTGAGGTAGTGGGCTCTGGTATGTTCTCAAATACCTGACCTTACCTTTGCTTAAAGCTGGGACTAGAACCAGTGGTTATTGAGTCTTAGGCATTGTATTACCACCTAATTCTTTTCAGCAACAAAAAAAGTTAATAACCATCTTCTTCTAAGATAGAGGTCAGAAACTGAATTCAGATGTATTTAGTTTGGCCTTACAGGTTTTTTTGTTTCTGTTTGAACTCTTTTTAACTGAGAAGTTGGGGTTTATGTTCCTCCATGGTAGTGCTTGACTTGGTGTACTTCTCTTAGACCTGCCTGCTTCACTTTGACTACTTACTTAGCCTACTGAAGATTTACTTACCTCAATTTTAAAATACACTTTGGGGCTTTTAAGTTGCTGTCAGTTTTGCTTTGGTTCATTTGTGTATGTGTGTGTTCTTGAAATATAACTTTTTTGTTGTTGTTTTCAATACCAGAATCGAGTGGAAATAAATGATGTAGACCCTGAGGTTTTTAAAGAAATGATGAGATTCATTTACACAGGGAAAGCGCCAAATCTTGATAAAATGGCTGACAACTTGTTGGCAGCTGCAGACAAAGTAAGTAATTCGGTCTTAAAGAGCTGAAAAATGTCCTCAAGCTTGATGTATCTAGAAAACTATCATCAAATGAGAACCCCCAATAACTTGAAATATTGAACCAATTTATACCGTTTGTGGATGGCTCTTGAGAGTATTATGAAATAACACACAGTGGGATAATATAGAAATGAAATTTTTTTAAATCAATAAGACATAAAAGTATCTTGAGCCAATTTACAGAAATGGCAGATTAACTGTAGACTCAATAGTTTTGAGTGTATCATTACCCTGTTTTATGAGAACACACACACAATGGCATATATAGTCTATTGCAATTTTGAGATATTCTTAGTGTTAAGATACAGTGCATGACCTTTGTCTAAAAAAAGGAAAAAAATATTGGGTATTTTTTTCTAACTTAATCTTGTATTCATAGATTTCTTTTCTAATATAAGAGTATAGAGAAAAAAACAATGTTAATTTTATAATGTTCTTTTATAATGGTGATTTCCTGAAGGTAGGGAAACTACAAAAATTTCAGGAAATCTCAAAGCCAGTAGTTCTCAATCCTCAAAGCACTAAAGCACTTTGGGAGCTTTCTCCAAAAGTATTAATGTCCATGCCACTTCTGTCTGTGTGTGTATGTAAGTGTGTGTGTGTATGTGTGTATGTATATGTATATATAGTGATAATTATACTCATTTTGAAAAATGGTACCATTGGGAGAAACTGGGCCAAGTGTATATTACTATCTCAATAAAGATTTAAATGTAAAAATGCCATTATAATAGAGTCAAAAATTTGAATTACATAGACATAAATCTGACAAAATATGTTCAAGACCTATATGCTGAAAATTATACTGCTAATAGAAATTAAGGTAGACCTCAATAAATGGAGAGAAAAAACTTGTTCATGGACTAGAAATCTTAACATTGTTAAAATGTCAATTCTCCTTTGATTAGTAAAACCAACATGTCACTATCAAAATCCTAGCATGCTTTTTGCAGGGGAAAAATTGACATGCTGATTTAAAAATTTTATATGCAAGTGCAAGGACCTAGAATAGTCAGATAACTTTGAAAAAGAAGATCAAAGTGGAGGACTCATAAAGGTTCAGTATTTAAGACAGCATTGTATTGGTGACAAGAGAGACAAATAACTCATTGAAGCAGAATATAGAGTACAGAAATAGACTCACATGTATGACTACTTAATTTTTTATAAAAGTGCAAAGATAGTTTAGTGGAGAAAGGATAGTCTTTTCAATAAATGGTGCTATAGGAGTTGGATAGCCTATGTCCAAACAGATGTACTGTGGTTGAACTCATTTGAAAAAACTTTGTATGCGAACTTCACATCATATACAAAAAGTAACGCAAAATAGATTATAAACCTAAAAATCTTAAACTTCTAAAAGAAAACATAGGAGAAAGTCTTCATGATCTTACATTAGACAAAGACTTCTTAGCTATGACACCAAAAACATAATACGTAAAAGGAAAAATGATAAATTGGACTTCAATGAAATTTAAAACTTCTTTTCTTCAAAAGACATAGGAAAATAAAGACTAGCTGCAGACTGGGAGAACATATTTGCAAAGCATATATTTGATGAACAACTTTGGGGTTTCTGTTTTTTGTTTTGTTTTATTTTTTAGCAAATTGTATATTTATTTATTTATTTATTTTTGGCTGTGTTGGGTCTTCGTTTCTATGCAAGGGCTTTCTCTAGTTGCAGTGAGTGGGGGCCACTCTTCATCGCGTTGCGCGGGCCTCTCACTGTTGCGGCCTCTCTTGTTGCGGAGCACAAGCTCCAGACACGCAGGCTCAGTAGTGTGGCTCACGGGCCTAGTTGCTCCACGGCATGTGGGACCTTCCCAGACCAGGGCTCGAACCCGTGTCCCCTGCATTGGCAGGCAGATTCTCAACCACTGCACCACCAGGGAAGCCCCTGTTTTTTGTTTTGATGATGAACAACTTTTGTCCAGAATATAAATGATTAAGGACTTTTGTATTCAGACTGTATAAAGACCTCTCAAAACTCAATTATAAGTAAACAAAGTTATTTCTAAAAATAAAAATATTTGAACAGACACTTCCTAAAATAGTGTCATTCAAGTATATCAAAAGATGCTCAACCACATTAGGGTAGTGTAAATTAAAACCACTGTGAGATACTTCTGTAACTATATTATAATAACTAAAATTACAAAGACCATACGAAGTATGGTCAAGGATATGGAAAAATTAGGACTCTCATATACTGCTAATGGGAATGTAAAATGATACAACCACTTTGAAAGACCATGTGGCAATTTTTTTAAAGTTTTACACATACCATATTATTCAGCGAGTTTACTTATAGGTTTCTGCTCAAGAGAAGAGAAAGCATATGCCCATACAGTGACTTGTATATGAATGTTTATAGCAGCTTTATTTGTAATGGCTAAAAACTGGAAACACCCAAATGTTTGTCAGTAGATCAGTGGAATACTATTGATCAATAAAAAGCATAGAACTATTGATACATAGACAACAGCATGCGTGAATCTCAAAATAATTATAATGCGTGGAAGCCAGACAAAAACAAATGCAAATTGTATGATTCCATTTATAGAAGACTTCAGAAAATGCAGACTGTAGCAGTAGAAAACACATCAGAGGTATTGCCTGGGTGGGGTGAGGAAGAAGGGTTACAGAGAGATAGAAGGAAACTTTGGGGAGTAATGAATATGTCCACTCTCTTGATTTAATGATGGTTATATGGCTGTATAAACTTATCAAAGTATATACTTTAAATATGTGCTATTTATTTTATGTCAATTTTACCTCAATAAATTGCCAAGGATGTTCTGATAACATACACTAAGTTTTTAATGGTTATGAATATGATTTGTTTAGCCTTATAATTTATTTTTCAGAATTAAGTAGTGACAACATGCAGTGTACTGACTGGTGTTTAAAATAGTAGAAAAGAGAAATATACTCATTAAGAGTATTGAGTAATAAGGGGTTTTTAAAGAATAAAACCTTATTTAAAAAATATCCTGTATCTTGCACTTATGCAAATAGAAATTTCTTAAGAAAAATTAGTCTTTCTCTTGAATGCATTACTTCATACTTTCTTTATATTTAAAGTAATTTAAAGACTTTTAAAGTACCCTCAGTTCAATGTGTAATGGGCTTAAACTTCATTTTCTAAGTTACAAATATCGTGTATTTAAAAACTTGCTAGTTTGAGTAAATGTTTAATGTTATGTTTTCCTTTTGGATAGTATGCACTGGAACGGCTGAAGGTCATGTGTGAAGAAGCTTTGTGTAGTAACCTCTCAGTAGAAAATGTTGCTGATACCCTTGTCCTTGCAGATTTGCACAGTGCGGAACAGTTGAAAGCACAAGCCATAGACTTTATTAATAGGTAAGCTATGCTTGTATTTCAGTGGACATGACACCTTCAACAATTCTTCACCGACCTTTTTCTTAAGTGTGTTTAAATCTTCAATGCAGGTGCAGTGTACTTCGACAGCTTGGGTGTAAAGATGGGAAAAACTGGAACAGCAAGTAAGATGACATCAGTTTCTGACTTAAAGTTGATCTGCATACATGAAATTAAGTGTTTGCATAGCCTTTTGTTCATCTCCAATAAGTATGAATCCAGATATTAGTTATATGAAGCAAACTGCCAGTTTAAAAAATAATAATTTGACTACTTAGTGGATTCTTGAGGCTATGTTCTGTTGTAGATCAGCTTCTAATGTGAATTGGGATGGACGCTCTAATGTCTTAAGCACGTATGTTCATGTAGTATATAGCTGAGTCCAGGTATTTCAGTGGCTGGAGATCCTGCCCTTGCCCCTTCAGAAAGCATTTCTAAAAATGTGGGAAATATTTATTTTATCCTATGAGGAAATGTACCCTCCATATTTGCCTAGAAACTCTTGACATTTGAATGCTAACCCACTGCTTCTTAAGGTAGCCAGATAACTTGCATCACATGTTATATTAGGCTAACTGCCTACCATTCCAGAAATAGTAGCAATTTGATCTTTCCTTTCCCTGGTAGATTATAATGAGCAGGGTAGTTGTGACATCTTTCTAAGCCTGGATCTTCGGAATATGATGTAACTATTAGAATTTATTATTCCCTTTTTTTTTCTTCTTCTCTCATTTTATTTATTTATTTATGGCTGAGTTGGGTCTTTGTTGCTATTGCTGTGCACGGGCTTTCTCAAGTTGCAGCGAGCGGCAGCTACTCTTCGTTGCGGTGCGCGGGCTTCTCATTGCGGTGGCCTCTCTTGTTGAGGAGCACGGGCTCTAGGTGCGCAGGCTTCAGTAGTTGTGGCTCGTGGTCTCTAGAGCGCAGGCTCAGTAGTTGTGGCACACAGGCTTAGTTGCTCCGCGGCATGTGGGATCTTCCCGGACAAGGGCTCGAACCCGTGTCTCCTGCATTGGCAGGCGGATTCTTAACCACTGTGCCACCAGGGAAGCCCTTCACTCATTTTTAGAGTAACATTTTTACTCTTTGCAATTATTCAGTATCAGGAGTCAGGAGGTTGAAGAATTTGCATATGCTTTTGGTTAGTTTTTGCCTGTAAACCCTTAAACTACATTTTTGCAATTTATCAAAAGTTGATACAACTTTTGATAAATTGCATTAGAGACAAGAAAATGAATATTTGATTTATGGCCCCTCGCTTTCGTCTGTTTTGATAGAATTTGAAGTTGGTTAACTGAATTCTTAACAGTTTGTGAATTCTGTTTTATGAAAGTAAAAATTAGTGGCTACTTTTAAGATATTGATTATTCTATATATTGGTCAGTGTGTGATAATACGTTATCAGGGTATGTGATCCTAGAAAAAAATCAAATGACTGTTTTGTGATTCTTTGTACTTTGCCACTTTCAAGCTCTAGTTTTATTCTGTTAAGAAAATATTTTGCCTTGTATAGCTTTTTCAATGTCAAAAAATATAAGCTTATTTTATATCCCGTGTAGAAGCTGTATTGTACATAGAGACCTTCAATAGCTATTTGTTGAATTAAATAAATGAAAATGTCAGGTAAATTAAGAAGTATCTGTGTGATTCTAAACGAGTTGAAATTATAAACATGACGACACACTGGTAATTGGATGTTAGGCAAATTTTTTTTTAAATTGTTATTAGCTGCTATTTAGTGAAGCAAACATTTGTGTAGCATCTATTGTGTCTCAAGCACCATGCTGGGGTCCTGCATATAAAAACAATTATGGGGAAAAATCCTGTCCTTGAGAAATTGATCTAATGACAGGAACACATCCATGAATATATCATTTTATTATAATATGGTAAGTAATGTGTTAAAGAAAGTTATGTGCAGGGCACTTGACTAAGGCTGGAGGTTTAGGGATGAAGATGACTGAGGCTTGTCTTAAAACAGGAATAGGAATTAGCAAACTAGGAAGGAAATAAGCATTGCAGACAGCATAGCTTGAATCAAAGTATAGACGCGTGAAGCAGTAGTTGATCAATCGTTTGATAGATATTTATGTTTATTATCCAGTAAATTCCCAGGGCACTGTGCTTACTTAGTACAAAGAATATAATGGTGAACATGACAGATGTTTTCCCTGCCTTCATGGAGTTCATGTTTTAGCAGGAGATGTATAAGAATTAAACAAGTAGTTGAAGTTAAGTGTAATAATAGGTAATGTAGAGCATACCCATCTGAGCATATAGCAAAGGGACCGAATCTAATCTAGGGGTCAGAGAAAACCCTTTTGAAGAATTGTTGTATAAATAAAGACCTGATGAAGAAGAGCAAAGAGGTGGGAAAGTATATCCCGAAAAAGACATTCAGGTGTGCAAAGTTTTGGTGATAAGAAAGAACAGTATGGAGGGTGGGGCATGAGAAGCTGGAGGAAGAGAGCAAAGATCAGATCACAGAAGGCCTTTTAGACATTATTCGAACAGGAATGGGCATACAGTAAATGGTTTTAACCTAGAGTAGGCTGTGATCAGGTGTGTGTTTTTAGCAATGTCTCCACATGCATGGTTGTGGGGAGGTTGAGTTGGTGGTGGTAGTTGAGGAGCAAGGTTATATATAGGTAGGCCAGTTGGAAAGTTATTGGAGTGTTTCAGGCAAAAGATGAGGGCAAAATTAGACTTGACTGGCGACAGTGTGGCCAGAGGGAAATAAAAGGATATAATATTTTGAATGGACAATCTATAATACTTGGATATTATTTGGATGGAGGGTAGTTACAAAGGAGAGAAGACAGGAGACAAGGAGGGATAACTAGATTTTTTGCTTGGGTAATTGTGTTTACTCAGAGCATGTTGTACATCAGGTACAGTAAACAGTTCAGTATTATTATACAGAGTGCCAGAGCATGGAAGTGGGAGGTAGAAGGCTAGGGGGAAGAACTAGGAAACTTTCTCTTTCTAAAGAACTTGGGTACCGGCAATGGAGAAGAGTAGAAGAGGATGTGTTCATGTTAGTGTTTATGTTACTAAGGCAGCATGGAAGCTGGTTTGAGAGGAGCAAGATAGGAGAGTAGAAGACAAATTAGGAGACTCCCATAATAATTCAAATGTGAGATGATGTGGGCCTTAACTAGGGATTCAGGATACCTTTGGGAATTAAAATAGGGCTTTGATGACTGATTGGAAAGGATGGCATCTAGGGTGACTTCCAGGTTCCTGACTTGAATCACTGGGTGATGGTGGAAGCATTCGCTGATGGGAAATGAGAGAGGAAGAATTTGGGCCTTGGGAGAAACGTGTTGAGTTCCCTTCCGACAGTCCCAAATTTATGGGTCTCCAGGCACATCCAAGTAAAGAGAACAAGTGGTTGGGAACAACCTTTGTGGGGAGGCCTAGGACTTAGCAAATCATTATTTATCATCACTGAATATGATAGTTAAAATTGTGAATAGTGGATAAGATAAGATAAGTAAAGAATGTTAAGGGAGAAGAGTCGAGGGCAAAACTTAGAACTCTAAAGAAAACCTGCATGTAAGAGCCAGGGAAAAGAGCTCTTGAAAGAGCGGGTATAGAAATGGTAACAGTGGGAGTAGAACTATGCAGACAAGTGTCACACACTTCCAAGAGTAGAATTTCCAGAAAAATTGAATAGTTTCATTTACAAAAGAAAATACCAGTAAGGTAAAGATGATATTTTAATGAATTCAAATGGTTAGAATACATAGAGAGGCAAACAGAATGTTCCAGACATTTTGAAATCTGTAAATTAAAAAAGAAAAAATTGACAGTGCAACAGTGCATTTTGAAAAGTATTCTTTAGTAAACATCTCTTAATTTTATTTTTCAGCCAAGCAGCAGACATAATGGAAACATCTGGGTGGAAGTCCATGATTCAGTCTCACCCACATTTGGTAGCAGAAGCCTTCCGAGCACTAGCATCTGCACAGTGTCCACAGTTTGGTATTCCACGAAAACGGCTAAAACAGTCTTGAAATCTTCCATGAACTGTAGAAAAATGGAACTGACTTTTACTCCTCCAGGTCCAGAAGGATTCTAATACACAAACCATAAGCAAGAGTTGTTTCTGTTGTCTTGTCCACAGAACAGAAGCTGAGAAAGCATATTGCTTGAATTTCAGGTGGATAATTTATGGTTTATTCTTCAGCTTTAAATTAGACTGATTATACTCTAATTCACTTCAAGGCCTTAAATTATCTTCAGTGACTTCTCTTGTTCATATATATACTTTAATTTTTTTATTGTGCCTTGTCATTGTGACCAAGGCTATGCAGGATTGCACTAGCTCCATAATGCAGTAATATTGATAACTGAAGATAATAAGTTTCAAAAGGATCTTCCATTAGTTTGAGAAAGGCAAATGAATATTATAGGGTTTGTCCTATGCTATCTCAAAGTTTAAAACTAGGCTTTCCTTAAAAAAGCACTTCTATTGGAGATTACTGGTAACGTCTCCAGTCTAAGTTCTATAAATACAGGAGAACCTGCTTACCTTCAAGGTAAGTTATGGCAATACACTGCTTCAATTCTAATTTATTTTTCATTTCAGGGGGCAAATATGCAATGAGTTGGCCCAAATTTTTAATGAAATTTGTAGTGTTTTTATGTTATCTGTCCAACAAACTAAGAGAAGCATAACAAACCTTTGCTTGTGTTTGTTTGTGAGTTTATCCAAGTTTACAGTGATTGAGAACTGATTGAGGTTAAGATTTCAATAAGAAGAAAGCATGTTTTGTGCTGAATTAATTTTTTTTTAATTTATAGTGACCTACATTTATATGAAGAATTCTGTACATGTTAAATGTAAGGATGACCAAATGTAAATTTAATGAGTGGGCCAATTAAGAAGATATATATGCACTTTTAATGTGTAACTTTTTTATACTGAATGGTACTTTTTTTTTTTTTGCTTTTGAGAGAATTGATAAGGTATAATTAATTGTCTTAACTTTTGAAAGAATTTTTAAGACAGATGGAGGCAACTGGGATGTTTGTGATAATAGATAAGGAAGATATTCTCGATTATAGTTAAATTGGTTTGACTTCCAGATATTCATTATTGAATTCACGCCTGTTTATCACGCTTTGGAGAAGGCACCTGACAGTAAATGAATCCTGGACAGCCTACTCTCCTTCTAAAAGCAATGAACTGCTATTATTTGCAGACTAAAGGAGAGAACCCTTAGAAATATGTCAGGCTACACTCTGAAACCTTTTTTCCTCCCTAGCTTTCTCCTTTCTGTCTCAGTTACTGTACCAACATTGTGGATGATAGTGAAATTCTGCATAATGTGAACAGGATAAACTATTCATAAACTGCTTTTCACGGGCCAGTTCTTTATTATAAATGAATTTTAGCTTTAAACACATACACATCTTCAGTTTTCGATAGCTCTGTTTACAACAGAAGTCTGTTCTGGTGCATTGTCCTGGTGAAGCAGGAGCAATCGGTGTCAAGTCACTGCATCTGATTTCCTGTGACGGTGGCAGTATGCTTCTTAGGCAAGATTTACATTTGACCACAAGGGAAAAATTTTTTTCACTGGAAAAAAAAATGCATATACCTATATATTTACATATATAACTTTATTCTCCAGATTAAAATTTGTATAATTCGTTTATTTAGTTTTTGAATTTAGGACAAAAAGAAAAAGATGAAGCGTGAAGTTTTAAAATAGATTTTATTTTTGTTATCTGTCAGTTAGGTATTTACTGAAGCAATCCTAATATACCAAGAGTGATTCATATTTACATTGAACAAACACTGTCAAATAATCATTTGTTATCCACATCAAACTGGAGTTCAAAAAGATCATATTTTCAGATATCTTCATTTCTTGCTGTGTAGCTTGAGTCTTTGTTGTGTTAACCTAAATTTGAAATTGGAAGACTCCCTTCGGATAGAAGAAAGATTCTTACATATGAATGGATTCCATCCTATGTAAGAGTATTATAGGGAGCAGAAATTCACTTCCTTAACTTCACCATAAGATTGAGCCCTTTAAATTTAAAATGTGCAATTTAAAAAAGAAACCACACACACATACATATACACTTTAAGAATTTGAGATTTTGCCAGGGTCTTAGAAGAAAACAAAAGTTCATCCCTCAGGCCCTAGAATTTTGTTGTCATATATTAAAAAAATACTGGTGTATTCATTTATGTCAGATGCACACAGGCGCATTCTGAATTAATTCACTGCTTGGGTCTACATTTCTAACCATAGTGACTTCAGTGATAACACCTATTATAATGAACATTTCAGCTTACCCTTACTTACATACTTACTTTAGTGTTTGTTGCAAATCTGAAGGATTTTATTATAAAGTTTTTTTTTTTTAGTTTGGTAGCACATTTTGTACCAAAAACGTCCAACACTGTGCTGTAAGAATATCCACATTTGTAGAAATGTCCACTTTTCAGATAATATAATTCCTACCATTATACTAACAGAATCATATGGTAGTTGATTTATTTTTTTTATTTATTATGTATATTTTTGGTATTGTGGGTTCTTGAGACAATGATACAAAACTGTTAGTGTATTCTGACGTGAGTGCTGTAATAGCTTTTTTTTTTTTTTCATTTTTAAACTACAGACATTGTTTTCGGTAGGCACAGATTTTGTCCTGAGCAGTGTTGACTTTTGAACTAAAGCCTGCTCCTGTTTCCCTTTTGTCACCTAAACAGAGCTTTTTCTTAGAAAAGTAGTAACTGGTCTTAAATGTTCCATATTATAAAAGTAACTATTGGAGAACTGTTCTTTAGATTGAGATACAGAAACACTGTATTTGTGCCTTTTTCATTTTTTAATATTAATGTGTATCGGTATTTGGAGCACAAATATGAAGGTGCCATAACATTATGGCCTGCCATTGTTACCTCCTTGAATACTCATGTGTCATTGTCTTGAAATAGTAATTGGAGATTCTTGCATGTATTCCGTGGTCATTTGGGCATGTGTGTGTGCGTGCGTGCACGCGTGTGTGTGTACATGTACTTGTATTTGCTTGGACTTGTGTGTGGTATGTTCAAAAGAGTGAATTTCTGAAAACAGAACTCAGTTAAATGTTGAAAGTTTAGGTTAGTTGAAGTGTATTCCATTTAAATGTGCTTTGAGGGGACAATTGAGAGGAAATTATAATTCTCAAAAATGTGACCAATTTACTGCATGATGAAATGTGAAAACAGTGCCTTTTAAGGACATCAATTTTAAAATTAAGTTTTAAAATATTAACAAAGATCTCTTAAAAAGTTGTCATGAACATTATTGGATTATTTTTAAACGAGACCTAAGTTAGAGCTTAAATGCCAAAAGTATAGTTATTAATTTATTTACCCATTTGTTTTGTGCATAAATTTAAAACCTAAGCAGAATTGTTTATAAAATTGTGGATCATAGATGCTACCCAGTGTTACTAAAATAGAACACTAGGGACTTTAGTAAGTTGTTTTGTTAAAATCCAACTCAAGCTTTTCTCAAAGCCAAGTCTCCTTGAAGAGGTGAATTGTTCTGAGTTGGATGTTCATGGTCTTTGATGGATAAAATGAAAATATTCAATGTCTTCTTGCAAAACAACGTGGGTGGTTGGGTTTTAGTGTTTTTCAGATTATAAAGACAGCACTTTCAACACACATAAGAGTATTTTGCAAACCTCTTTTATACAGATTATGAGCTCTAGTTTATTTAAGTGTTAAATGGAATGATGTAAATTTTAGGTCCAGTTGAACGAATATTGAGTGCCTACCATGCGAGACTTCTTCACTAGGAATGAAATCACCACACTGTGTCTTCTGTTTGCAGTATGTGGACTTCACGTTTGAAAAAGAATTCTTATATTTAAATCTTTTTCTGTTGTTAAGGGTTTATCCTTGTATACGGTAACCCAGTTAATTTTTGCATTCAGTTTTTTAGAATGAAGATATAACTTAAGTGAGTCCCGTTTTTGAAAATAAAATTCTGCTGAAATTATTTAAAAATCAGTTCTGGGGCAAATTGATGTTCAAGATTCAAATGTATAAAGACATTTTGAACTTTTCAGCCTCATTTTTAATCAGCTGATGTCAATGATGAGATACATACTTTTTGTATCTTGTTGCTGAAAATATTTTTTGCATTTCAGCACATTGAGTTAAAATAAAGTTGATACTACTTATTCAGAATTAATTGGTTTATTTTGTGTTTATTTGAAAACTATGAATAGTTCTTTATCCGATTACTGTGATGCTTTACAAAAAGAGCCATGTATTTGATATGGTAACTTTTAGAATTATGCTTAGTAATTGTCTTTTCTACATAAGAAAACTAGTGTTTTTTTGGAACCTACTAAAAACTTATTCCTTGACTCTGAGATGTTACATATATATGTACTTTAACATATGCATACCATCAATATTGCGTGACTTATGCTAATGCTATGTAATTTAGATCACCTTTCCGTGGTCCTCCTACCCCTTCTTAATTTCAGCTAATTATTTGCTGCTCTCAAAAAGAGCAAATTTGGGGCAGTGTATTCCTACACCAGCTTAGTAACAGCAACATAATTAGTGCTTAAAAATTACGGCCAAAGTCACAGAAATGCACAGTGAAAAACCTTCCATATTCTCAACACACACATACACATGTCCACACACACTGAATTACCCTTAAAAGAATAAAAGAAGGGTTGAAACACTTAAAAAATATTACCTATACAACTATAGTAAGATAGGACAAGTGGTCATATTCTAAACTTTAAATGAACTGTATATAACCTTTTCCCTTACTCTGCAGCAGCCAGCACCCTTCATACTTTGTTTTAGAAAATTGGAATGTTGTGTTTCCTCTGTTCTGTCACCTCAGAATCATTTGTTTCTAAGAGAAGGCCAAGACTGGCATTTGCTTTTTGATCACTGTTTTTAAATAGAAGACATTGATAGAGATGTTTACATGATTGCTACCTTCTTATTTTTTGTACCAGGGAGGTTTGCATGCAGATGTCTGCAATGATTAGTGGCAAAAAAGTTTGTCATTCCCGTTAGGAGTGCTTCCTTTCCACCTCTCCCTCATCTCTTGCCCTCCACCCTTAATTCCTTTGTAAAGGATTCAAGTGTAGTCCTGCTTCAGTCTGTGACATCAGAGCCAAACAGTTCCTATGGTATCTAATCTTACCCTTTTGTCCAAATTCAAACCAGGGCTTTCGTCCAAATTCAAACCAGGATAAGTGCAAAGAAAGAAAAATTGTGAGGTTTAGGAATAACATTTGCAGCACGCACACACACAAAGGCAACCAGTGTCCTGAGGACTCTGATATAACTGCCACAGCAGAAGGTTTTTAGAATGTATACTTTATAAATGCCCCCCAAATGTGCAGGTCATTATGAAAATTGGGCAAAAATGAGGAAAAGTGAAAGTGGCATGCAGTTGAAAAAGAGTAGTGAAGTTAGATGCATTAAACTTGATAAACCTTCCTGAGGAAGTGATGCTCATCTCAAATTGAGTGGGAGTTAGGCAGTTTAGTGGTGGTATCATCCAACCGATTGTGTGTTGGCAAGGTTCATATGGAACATTTATGGGAGTAAAAACAGGTGTGGCTATATCCCATTGTATAAAGGGAAGAGAAATCTCATGTTGTAAACCAGTTAGCAAAGATCACGATTGTTTAAAGATCTTATTAGAAGAGTCGAACTTATAACTATGAGTGTTGAGTATGTCATCAACAATCTGTCAATCTTCAGGTGGGTTGGAGGGGCAGAGGAGAGAGGGTAAGGAGACCCTCTTAAGAGGTGAGCAATACTAGTGCTTTGTGCTAGGCTAGGAGACCTGGGATGGAGAGATTGGAGAGGAAATTCTGAGAGGACTTGGAAATTCATATGGTAGAAGGAAGATGGCGGAGTCAAGAGTGACTCCCAGGTTTGATATTTGAGCAACTGGGTGGAGGATGGTACTGATACATTCACTGATACAGTAATCACAAGAGTAGCAGCAGTTTGTGGAGAAAAAAAAAAAAAAAGGTTATTTTGATTTGGAGCCTGTTGATCTTAAGGTTCTTATAGGGCATTCTGGTTGGATATGTGAATCATAAACATGAGGGTGATCTCAGTTATAAAGTCAGGAATCCTTAGTATTCTACAGATGGTAACCAGTGTATGCGGGCTGAGGTGAGAAGGCAGCACAGGGCAGAGACAGGGACGAGCAGAGAGAGAGCAGCTTGCAAAAGAAGATGCATGATCACAAAGTCAGAACCAGAAGACTGTCCATCCTAGCAGTTGGAGAAGAGAATGCTTCAAGAAAAGGGATGGTTAACAGTGTCAGGTGCTACCGAGCAGTCAAATAGGCAACTAAAATATAAATTCCATTTGTGAGGGAGCAAATGAAAGGAGTCTTTGGAGTGGGGAAAGCAGTAGGATTAGAGTAAGGAAATGTATGCTCTGAGTAGAGACCGTGGGGTGTCCAGCGAAGATGGCAAGGCAGAAACCGTAGCTGTAAGATGGGGTTTAGGTTCAGTTTCTTACTTTGATTTGTTTTCCTTTATGGTGGGAGAAATGTCAGTATATTAGGATGTCATAATAAGGAGTCAGAAAAATAGAATACAAAAGGGATTACTGATGTCCTAGTCTGAAGAGAAGAGGAGTGCAATGAGATGCCAGACAGACTGCCCCTAACGCATGTGAAGGGGAAATGCAAAGGATGTCGAGTCAGATTTAATACTTTTCTTTTTTTTGGCCTGAAAGTTGGTATACTCATTTTATGTCTTTTATTCCTTGTGAAGTCATCTATTCAGAGTAAAGGGGGTGGATGATGGGTTTAGATCAGGGGTCAGCAAACTTACTTTGTAAAGGACTAGGTAGTAACCGTTTTACCCACTCGGCTATGCCATTGTAATGTGAAAGCAGCCATAGACAATATGTAAGCTCACGAGGTGGCTGTTTCCATTAGAACTGTTCACAAAAGCTGGCAGTAGGCAGGATTTAACTTTGGTGCCATAGTTTGCTGATTTCAGAGATTTGAGAAGAGCAGAGGAGTTTTGGAATAGCAGACGTGAAGAAAAAACATGATGGCCCAGTTGCAATTGGAGGCCATGACTTTACAGAGGATGAGTTAAGGAGACTCAGTGTTTGCATAATTGGTGCAAAAAAATAATAATAATAATTGGAATAGAATCAGTGATTAAAGATACTAATCATTTTTCTTAAAAAAAATTAAGAGTTTTAGAAATAAGAAAATTCATAGTGCTCCAGGTGGAATTCATGAACAGATGTCCAAACCTAGACATACTGGGTGACTTGTAAATTGGAAAGATAAGTAGTGTGAGTATCCAAGCAATAAAAAAAAAATTTAAAGTCATGTTTCTCTGGCAATACTTTTAAGTGAAAAAAAATTTGACCCCAAAACTCTTAGCTGTTTAGCGATTCATTTCTAAAGTTAACACAAATTATATAGAGGTAGTATATTAACATAGTACCCAAAGCATAGGGAACATTGATCAAAAGTAATCCAAGCATAGGAAGCTGAGGCTTAAAAGGACTGGCAATAAGTATTAAACTGTTAGAGGGAAGACTGACTAATTGTAACGTTGTAAACTTGAATGCAACCCCTCTCCCCAACCTTCCACACTCCCACCTGCTTGCCCCTCCTCCCACCTCAGGATCACACTCAGAGATAGCTGTCGTCCTCCCGGAAGAAGGTCCTCCTTCCCTTCCCTCACTGATGAACCCTGGCTGGTTCACAACTGTAAAATGTAAAATGTGAAAGTGTTCATCTATTGTAAGTAAAAAGGAAATTAGACAAGACGAAGGGGGGAACTGGCATTGGAAATCAAAAGTGCAAAAATTCTTCCTCTTCCATAAAATGAGAATTTAAACTGTTTTCTCACTGATTTTAAACTTTGAATTATAAACATTTAAGCATTTTTTAAAAAATAAGAGGCTCTAACTATCCACTGGTAGAGTTTAAAATAGACTATATATCCTCCAAAGCACAAAATACTGTGTGTGTGGCAAAGTCAGGGGAAAGAATCAACTAGGATACCAAAAAGGGAGAAGGCAAAGATAATATTACAGAGATGTAGCAGAACTAGTATGACAAACAGAATAGGTAAAACATGTGTTCTATCAGAAAAACCTTTTCAGTAATGATCTCTTTTGTGGGTATGTAATAGACATGCCCTGTTCTGATGGAATTTAATAAAATCAGTAACAAAATATAAGCCTGTGAAAGGGGAATAGAGGGTATTGTGTAGCACATCTCAAGAGTAAATTACTGCTAGCCGGGCATAGAGGAGAGTGTTTATATAAGGGAATAAGTATGGAGGCTCGGGTCAGAGGAGTTGGTGATTTTACTGAAATTCAGTAGAGCTGAAAAGTAGTGCTTTTTGTTGATGTGTAGTACCTCTGTGCGTGCAGGTCTTTTTTTTTTTTTTTTTTTTTTTTTTTTTTTTGATGAGGGTAAGAATGAATCCAAGTGAGAGAACTCTGAATATGTGAGTACATAGGACTAAGTCAGGAAAGGCCTTTTAAGCTCTTAATTGCCCAAATTCACAATCACGGGAAAAATGGAAACAATTATAAAATAATTACCTCCAGAAAAGTCTTGGAACTAGGTTGACTTTCTTCAAACTTTCTAGGAACTGATAATTCCCATGATATGTGCATTGAAGAAAATACTGAAAAATAAATTTAAGCAATACTTTTAATCAAACTAGTATGAAACCAGATAACCTTAGAAAATTGCCAAAAAATAAATGAAATATATGTAAGACACTAATACATTGTCCTAGAGGTAGCAGTAGCCTAGTAAATGCTGGTTCCTAATCCCTTTCCCCATTTTCCTAAGAGAATACCCAAAAAGGAAGGCTTACAGACCCATCTCTATTATAAATATGAGTGATAGAATCCTAAATAAAATCCTAATAGCTAGAATTTAGTAATAAAAAGAAAAACCAGGTCACCTAAGGTTGGCCTAGGACTCTGAGGATGGTTCAGTATTACGGTAACAGTTTTGTACCACATCAAAAGGTAAAGTAAAAGCCATGATCATCTAGTGGAATTCAGCAAAATTGCACATTTATTTTTTTCACAAGATATCCTTACAAACCTAGTATGGGAGATAATTCAACACCATTGAGACTACCACCCTCACACCATTAGCCAAAAACATCATAATGACAACCCATTAGAGTCAGCCAAAACACAGGTAGTTTGATAATATGTTTATTTAAAATTATTCTAGAAATTTTAGTGAAATATATATGAAATAAATAAGCAATATAAGTATGGGAAAGGAAGCCTATATTTGAAAGTTATATACAGTTGTTTTCCTAGAAGACCCAAATTCATAGTAAACTAGCTAGGAAAATGTAGAGATAATCTGCAAGATAATATATCCTGGCAGAAACCATTTATGAGAAATAAGATCCCAATTACAGTAGCAGCAAATAAAATGGAAAAGGCCTAGGAATGACCTTAGGTTGAAATGTAACAGCACTACAATGGGCAAAATGAACCTATCCTATTATATGAGAAAGGGAAAGAAATGAATTGTGAAGTTAATTAAAAAAAAAATCTGTTGGTTTTTTTATCTTGTTTAGATAAACCATACTATTATATACCAATATTTAATAAAAATACACTTGAGGGAAATATAAGGATATAATAAGAGCATTTGTCTTTGGATTATGTACTGGGAATCATTTGTTCCAATGGACTGCATTTTCCAAAATTTCCATAAAACAAATATATGTTTATATTACTAATGAGAAAAAAGATTAAACATTAAAAAATGTACATTCTGGGAAAGTCAATAAATTGATTTTTTTTTTAAGCTATCCAGAATGGTAAATTTGGTAACACTGAGAACAGAAGTTACTGATACAGCTTCTGCTTGGGGAAGATAATTATGGTCATGTAAGCTGTTTTGCTAGTTTGTACTTAACTCTTAGGCAGACTATCATTAGATAATCATATGGAAATAAAGTGGCATGCAATTGCTAGAATAATGTAAATTCTTATTTTCAAAACATAACATTTTCCATGAAATGAGGATTGGGGTTTTTTTTTTCCATAAAATGAATGATAATTAAATGCTGTTTGGTTTTTGTTTGTTTTAATGAGAACTGGTAACACTCAAACTTAGGAGAATCTAGCACATTGGAGTCTTGATCTGATGCATTCATCTTAGACCTTTCAGGTTTGAGGCTGAATGGAGGAGTATTTCCTCAATTATACAGTTGAGCCCTTATTCTATACAAGTTGCAGTGATGGTAAAGCAAAACAAAACAAATTCAAAGACAGACCCCTTACTCTCATGCACCTTCTCACAGATTAGTAGAGGGACAGTCATGGATCAATAATGATCCGTCCTTATAAACAGTTGTTTTAATGGAAAATTTAGCGGTAAATATTCAGAGTGTGTTCTAAAATTGTATAGTTTTAGGGCTTAATTTAAATACTTTGACTATGGCATGGTCCCTCCACCAACTAAGCTGACTGGCATCGTATTTTGAAGCATACAAAAAAAGAGTGTACACTGTATATCAGTAAATGGTGGCAATTTTCTAAATTAAAATATGTAAAGCCTATATAAATATATGTGGGCAAGTTGTTTTACAAGATAAGCAAGAAGCAAACAGGGAGCTCAGTCCTCGTGTTTCTACCACACATTTATATTACCACTTCACCATGCTCAGCATCATAGAAGGACCATTTAAGAGCAGGCCTTTAAAAACAATCTATAAATCTGTAAGTTTAAAATTAGTTTAAAACAAAAGTTGTTTAAATATCCATAAAAAAATTAATGATCGGTCTTGCTATATGAATATAAAAAACAAACTTTTGACTTAATTTTCTCTGTTGTTAGTCCATTTCCCACTTCATCGATGTCCCCACTTTATTACTTCTTCATCGTTTCTTGGTTTCTTAAGATGGAAGCTCAGATTGTTAATTTTTACATATTTCTTCTTTTCTAATCATGTAAACTACTGATTTTTCTCTAAGCACTGCCTTAATTACATCTTACAATTTTTTGTATGTTGTATGTTCATTATCACCAGTTCAAAATATTTTCTAATATCCCTTGTGATTTATTCTTTGGTCCATGGGCTTACTTCCTATATTTGGGAGGATTTTTCTAGGTATTATATTTTTACTGATTTCTAATTTAAATCTATAGTGGTCAGAGAATAGACCCCATATATTTTCAATAAGTTGATATTTATTGATACTTGTTTCTAGGCACAGAATATGATCTATCTTGAAACTTCTGTATGCACTTGAAAAGAATGTATTTTCTGCAATTGTTGAGTACTGTATGCTATATATGACAGTAAGGTCAAGCTGATTGATAGTGCTGTTCACATCTATATGTTCACTAGTTTTTGTCTACTTTTTTCTAGTAATTACTGAACAATGAGTATTAAAATCTTCAAATTTATCAGTGAATTGGTCTGCTTCTCCCTTATCTGTTAATTTTTTGTATATTTTGTTGTTGTTGTGTTTTTGCGGTACGCGGGCCTCTCACTGTTGTGGCCTCTCCCATTGTGGAGCACAGGCTCCAGATGCGCAGACTCAGCAGCCATGGTTCACGGGCCCAGCCACTCCGCGGCATGTGGGATCTTCCCCGACCAGGGCACGAACCCGTGTCCCCTGCATCGTCAGGCGGACTCTCAACCACTGCGCCACCAGGGAAGGCCAATAGTCTTTATTTTAAAGTCTATTTTGTCTGATATGAGAATTGCTACTCCAGCTTTCTTTTGGTTTCCATTTGCATTAAATATCTTTTACCATCCCCTCACTTTCAGTCTGTATGTGTGTTTAGGTCTGAAGTGGGTCTCTTGTAAACAGCAAATATATGGGTCTTGTTTTTGTATCCATTCAGCCAATCTGTGTCTTTTGGTGGGAGCATTTAGTCCATTTACATTTAAGGTAATTATCGATATGTATGTTCCTATTCCCATTTTCTTAATTGTTTTGGGTTCGTTATTATAGGTCTTTTCCTTCTCTTGTGTTTCTTGCCTAGAGAAGTTCCTTTAGCAGTTGTTGTAGAGCTGGTTTGGTGGTGCTGAACTCTCTCAGCTTTTGCTTGTCTGTAAAGGTTTTAATTTCTCCATCAAATCTGAATGAGATCCTTGCTGGGTAGAGTAATCTTGGTTGCAGGTTTTTCTCCTTCAACACTTTCAATATGTCCTGCCACTCCCTTCTGGCTTGCAGAGTTTCTGCTGAAAGATCAGCTGTTAACCTTATGGGGATTCCCTTGTGTGTTATTTGTTGTGTTTCCCTTGCTGCTTTTAATATGTTTTCTTTGGATTTAATTGTTGACAGTTTGATTAATATGTGTCTTGCCGTATTTCTCCTTGGATTTATCCTGTATGGGAGTCTCTGTGCTTCCTGGACTTGATTAACTATTTCCTTTCCCATATTAGGGAAGTTTTCAACTATAATCTCTTCAAATATTTTCTCAGTCCCTTTCTTTTTCTCTTCTTCTTCTGGAACCCCTATAATTCGAATGTTGGTGCGTTTGATGTTGTCCCAGAGGTCTCTGAGACTGTCCTCAGTTCTTTTCATTCTTTTTTCTTTATTCTGCTCTGCAGTAGTTATTTCCAGTACTTTATCTTCCAGGTCACTTATCCATTCTTCTGCCTCAGTTATTTTGCTATTGATCCCATCTAGAGTATTTTTAATTTCACATACTGTGTTGTTCATCGTTGTTTATTTCATCTTTAGTTCTTCTAGGTCCTTGTTAAATGTTTCTTGCATTTTGTCTATTCTATTTCCAGGATTTTGGATCATCTTTACTATCATTATTCTGAATTCTTTTTCAGGTAGACTGCCTATTTCCTCTTCATTTGTTAGGTCTGGTGGGTTTTTATCTTGCTCCTTCATCTGCTGTGTGTTTTTCTGTCTTCTCATTTTGCTTATCTTACTGTGTTTGGGGTCTCCTTTTTGCAGGCTGCAGGTTCGTAGTTCCCATTGTTTTTGGTGTCTGTCCCCAGTGGCTAAGGTTGGTTCAGTGGGTTGTGTAGGCTTCCTGGTGGAGGGGACTAGTGCCTGTGTTCTGGTGGATGAGGCTGGATCTTGTCTTTCTGGTGGGCAGGTCCACGTCTGGTGGAGTTTTTTGAGGTGTCTGTGGACTTGTTATGATTTTAGGCAGCCTCTCTGCTAATGGGTGGGGTTATGTTCCTGTCTTGCTAGTTGTTTGGCATAGGATGTCCAGCACTGTAGCTTGCTGGTCGTTGAGTGAAGCTGGGTGCTGGTGTTGAGATGGAGATCTCTGGGAGATTTTCGCCATTTGATATTATGTGGAGCTGGGACGTCTCTTGTGGACCAGTGTCCTGAAGTTGGCTCTCCCTCCTCAGAGGCACAGCACTGACTCCTGGCTGCTGCACCAAGAGCCTTTCATCCACACAGCTCAGAATAAAAGGGAGAAAAAGTAGAAAGAAAGAATTAGTAGAAGTAGAAAGAGAGAAAGAAAGAAAGGAGGGAGGGAGGGAGGAAGGAAGGAAGGAGGGAAGGAAGGAAAAAAAGAAAGTAAAGTAAAATAAAATAAAGTAAGATAAAATACAATAAAGTTATTAAAATAAAAAAGTAATTATTAAGAGAAAAGAAATTTTAAAAAAACAACAAAAAAAACAGACGGATAGAACCATAGGACAAATGGTGGAATCAAAGCTATACAGACAAAATCTCACACAGAAGCATACACATACTCTCAAAAACAGGAAAAGGGGAAAAAATCATAAATCTTGCTCTCAAAGTCCACCTCCTCAATTTGGGATGATTCGTTGTCTATTCAGGTATTCCACAGATGCAGGTACAGCAAGTTGATTGTGGAGCTTTAATCCACTGTCTGAGGCTGCTGGGAGAGATTTCCCTTTCTCTTCTTTGTTCTCACAGCTCCCAGGCGCTCAGCTTTGGATTTGGCCCCGCCTCTGCGTGTAGGTCGCCGTAGGGCTTCTGTTCTTCGCTCAGACAGGACAGGGTTAAAGGAGCCGCTGATCCGGGGGCTCTGGCTCACTCAGGCCGGGGGGAGGGAGGGGCACGGAGTGCGGGGCGAGCCTGTGGCGGCAGAAGCCAGCGTGACGTTGCACCAGCCTGAGGCGCACCGTGCGTTCTCCCGGAGGAGTTGACCCTGGATCCCGGGACCCTGGCAGTGGCGGGCTGCACAGGCTCCCCGGAAGGGGAGGTGTGGATAGTGACCTGTGCTCGCACACAGGCTTCTTGGTGGCGGCAGCAGCAGCCTTAGCATCTCATGCCTGTCTCTGGGGTCCACGCTTTTAGCCACGGCTCACGCCCCTCTCTGGAGCTCCTTTAAGCAGCGCTCTTAATCCCCTCTACTCGCGCACTGGGAAACAAAAGAGGGAAGAAAAAGTCTCTTGCCTCTTCGGCAGCTCCAGACTTTTCCCCGGACTCCCTCCCGGCTAGCCGTGACGCACTAATCCCCTGCAGGCTGTGTTCACGCCGCCAACCCCAGTCCTCTCGCAGCGCTCCGACCGAAGCTCAAGCCTCAGCTCCCAGCCCCGCCCGCCCCGGCGGGTGAGCAGAGAAGCCTCTCAGGCCGGTGAGTGCCGGTCGGCCCTGATACTCTGTGCGGGAATCTCACTGCTTTGCTCTCCGCACCCCTGTTGCTGCGCTGTCCTCCGCGGCTCGTAAGCTTTCCCCCGCCGCCACCCTCAGTCTCCGCCCGCGAAGGGGCTCCTAGTGTGTGGTAACCTTTCCTCCTTCACGGCTCCTTCCCACTGGTGCAGGTCCCGTCCCTATCCTTTTGTCTCTGTTTATTCTTTTTTCTTTTGCCCTACCCAGGTACGTGGGGGATTTCTTGCCTTTTGGGAGGTCTGAGGTCTTCTGCCTGCATTCAGTAGGTGTTCTGTAGGAGTTGTTCCACGTGTAGATGTATTTCTGGTGTATCTGTGGGGAGGAAGGTGATCTCTGCATCTTACTCTTTCGCCATCTTCCCGGAAGCCTCTCCCTCCGGTTGCTTTTAAAATTCATTCTTTGTTTTCGGTTTCCAGCAGTTTGCTGTAAAGTGTCTAGGTATGTTTTTCTCTGAATTGCTTCTCTTTGGGTTTCTTGAGCTTCTTGATATATAGGTTGGTGGTGTTCATCAATTTTGAAAAATTCTCAGTCATTATTTCTTTAGATATTTCTCCTTTCCCATTCTCTCTCTCCTCTTTCTGTGACTCCAATTGTGTATGTTAGATCATTTAATATTGCCTCACATATTTCAGATGCTCTGTTTTGGTTTTCTTGTTTTTTCATTCTGTATCCTACTTGTTTTTGAGTTTGTGTACTATCTGTTGACCCATTTTCAAGTGCACAGATTCTTAAGTGGAACCCACTCTGGTACTAATCTCACCTAATGATGTAATTTTCACTTAGAGACTTTCCATTTGATGCAATGTTTTAGTGTCTCTTCTGAAGTTTCTTATTCTTTTCATGTATATTGTTTAGCTTTCCATTTCCTTTAGCATTTTTAGTATAGTTTCAAGTCCTTCTCTGTTAATTCCAACTTCTGGGCTATAGCTGGATCTGCTTTTATTGACTATTTCTTTTCTTGATGATGAATCACATTTTCTTCTTAATTTTGCTGGTAATGTTTGATTTTATGCCACATGTGAAAAAAAAGCAATAAAAACTAAAGTAAATAATATGTACTTCCCAAAAAGTGCATGCTATTTTTTGTCACACCACTAAAGTGAGGCTGAGTCAATATCTGTAGTGATTCTGTTCTGGGTTTTGTCACAACTTTGTATTAATGCATTTTACCACTGGCTTCATATACTTTGAAACAAAATGAAGATTTTCCCTTCTGAGCACTGGCAATATTCCAGATGTATTTTGTGTTTTATAGCCAAGCTGCCAGCTGAGAAGTGTCATTTGCTCTTCAGTCTTGTTCCAGGCTTTCAGTTCCCTGGGAGATCTCTTTCTGCCTTGGAGAGGTATCTCCAACTTCACTCCCATACCTTGGAAGATGAGAGCCTGCAATACCTAGTGTGGGGAAAGGGGAGAAAGGCTCTCTACATTTTAGCTTGGCCCTCAATATTTCCCTGGTAAAAGTCCTGAGTACCTTGAATTGATTTCCCTCATTCCCTTTGCCCATCCAATTCAGTGGGTGGTTGCCTTATATTTGGGAGAGGCTCCTCTGGCATAGGAGTGTCTTTCCTGCCCTACTCTGCCCTCAGTTGTGGTGTACTGTGCCTAGTCCTCTGTAAAGCACTCTGTAAAGTCCCATAGGAAAGATTTGGCAGGTTAGTGCCTGACTTCCTCTGTGACTGTGGCTTTTCAGAATTTCAGAATTATAATTCGTCATGCCAGTCCACAGACAGCCATTAAGTGGTTTAAATTTTTTTTTGGTTAGTTTCACCTTACATCTGTGGTAGGTTCTGCTTTACCCTGCTGTTTCACCAGAGATGAGAATAGCCATGGATTTCTTCCACCTTATAAAGAACTAGTCACTTTCTGGAGTTCTCTTAAGGTTTTTGTTTTGTTGTTTCTTTGTTTTTTGCATCCTCAGTTCTCTGATGGGTTTAGAAAAATTAAGCCTTGTCTGGTTTATTTTTGTTGTTAGGGTGAAAGTGATAACCTCTTGTAACCATTTAATACTAACTGGAAGTAGAAATCCTGGTATTTTTAAAAATTTATTTTCCATTATTTGTTTCTAAGGTATAAATATGCAATTTTTATATTTTCTTGTATGGCCTTCTACATTTACTTATTAACTCTACTAGGGGTTTTTGTATATTATTGTTTTGTTTTTTATATATTCCTTCTGATTTTCTACATAAATTTTTATCCTCTGGAACAAAAGAAAGTTTTACTTCTTCCTTCTTATTCTTTATACTTTCTGTTTTGTTTTGTTTTGAGGAGGGGGCTTATTTCATTATCTAGTACCTCCAGTGCAATGTTGAATAGAAGTGATGAGAATGAACACCATTCCCAGGTTGCTGAAGTAAGCATGAAAAGTTTACTACTTTTCCATTAAGTATGGTGTTACCTGCAGTTTATCACAGATGCCTTTAACAGACTGAGAAAGCTTCCTTCTAACCCAGCTTTGCAAGTTTTCTCATGAATAGGTGTTAAATTTAGTCAAATACGCTTTTTTTAATCTATGGAGATGGTTACATATTTTTCTCTTTTATTGTTTTAATGTGGTGAATTACATTGAGTAATTAAAAAATTTTAAAACAATCTTGAATTTCTGGAATAAGCCCAAATTGGCTGAGTTACTCTTTTTCTATATTACTGATTAAATTTGCTAATATATGTTTAAGGAATAAACATATATGTATGTTTATGTATGTATATGAATAAACATATGTGTATATGTTTGTGAAGGATTTTGGTCTGTGTGTGTGTGTGTGTGTGTGTGTGCTTTCGTTTTTTCTTGTAGTAGCTGTATTAGGTTTTGGTATTACAATTATTCTTGATAAATTATTCTAAAATGGGTTGGGTAATGTTTCTTTGTCCTCTATTTTCTGAAAGAGATTGTATAATACGGCATTATTGCCTTCTTAAATGTTCGAAATAATTCACCAGTGAAGTTATCTAGACCAGAAATTTTCTCTATACGGATTTTCTTTTTTTGCAATTTATTTAATAATGTAAAGCTGTTCAGATTTTGTACTTCTCATGTACATTTTGGTAAGTCATGTTTTTCCACTTATGACCATCTTATATATGTTGTCAAACTTAATTGGCATGAATTAAGTTGCTCATACTATTTCCCTTTTTTATCCTTTTGATATTTGTGGATCTGTAGTGATACCTATTTATCATTCCTAATATTGGTATTTTTTTTCCTTTATTTTCTTGATTGGGCTTCATAGCTTTATCAGCTTTAATTAATCTTTTTTAAAGGTCAGATTTTTTTTAATCTTTTGAATTTTCTTTTTTTATTGTTGGTTATTTCTATTTTATTGATTTCCAACTTGTCTAATTATTTCCTTCTTTTTATTTTATTTATTTATTTTTTTTTGCGGTACGTGGGCCTCTTGCTGTTGTGGCCTCTCACATTGTGGAGCACAGGCTCCGGATGTGCAGGCTCAGGGGCCATGGCTCACGGGCCCAGCCACTCTGCGGCATGTGGGATCTTCCCAGACCGGGGCACGAACCCGCGTCCCCTGCATCGGCAGGCGGACTCTCCACCACTGCAGCACCAGGGAAGCCCCTCCTTCTTTTTAGTTGCTCTAAGTTACATTTCCTCATCTTTTTCTAGTTTTTTATTTTTTTATTTTATATATTTTTTATTATAGTTGATTTACAATATTATATTAGTTTCAGGTGTACAACATAGTGATTCAATGTCTTTATAGATTATACTCCATTTAAAGTTATTACAAAATAATGGCTATATTTGCCTGTGCTGTAAAATATATCCTTGTTGCCTATTTATTTTATACATAGTAGTTTGTGTCTCTTAATCCCATGCCCCTATTTTGACCCTCCCTTTTTCTAGTTTTTTAAGATAGAATCTTAGATCATGGATTTTACACCTTTCTTCTTTCCTATCATAAGCATTTAAAGCCATAACGTTTCCTCTAAAAAAATCTTGAAAGTGATCTTAAAAATTGCTTTTTTTTTTTTTTTTTTGCGAACGCGGGCCTCTCACTGTTGTGGCCTCTCCCGTTGCGGAGCACAGGCTCCGGACGTGCAGGCTCATCGGCCATGGCTCTCAGGCCCAGCCACTCCACGGCATGTGGGATCCTCCTGGACCGGGGCACAAACCCGTGTCCTCTGCATCGGCAGGCGGACTCTCAACCACTGAGCCACCAGGGAAGCCCAAAAATTGCTTTTTGTTATGTTTCTTTATTGTTCCATTTGACCATTTTCTAATTTCCCTGTGATATTTTTCTTTGACCAATGAGTTATTTAGAAGTGTTTTATCTTGATTTCCAAATAGTTAGGAATTTTTCTAGATATCTTATTTTTTAAATTTAATTCAGTTCTGTTGTGGCCAGGTGATACGCTCTGGCCTTTGATATTTATTGATACTTGTGTTATCACTCAGCATGTAATCTGTCTTGGTAAATGTTTCACCTGCATGGGAAAGAATATGTATTCTTCAGTTGTGTAGCAGTCTATATAAATGTCTCTTAGATCAAACTGGTTGAAAATGCTATTCAAATGTTCTATACCTTTACTAGTTTTTTGCATTCTTTTTTATCAATAGGTAAAGATCCTGAGAGAGGGGTGTTCATCTCAAGCTCGCCAACTATAATTGTATATTTGTTTATTTCTCCTTTCAGTCCTGTTGATGTTTACTTACTGTATTTGAAGTTTCTTTTTATTAGATACACACACACTTAGGATTTTTATGTTTTTCTAATGATAATCTTTTTATCATAATAAAAGTCCTCTTTATTTCTGATAATACTTTGTCTTGAACTCTACTTTAGTAATCTTAATATAGCTACACCAGTTTTTTAAAGCTTATATTAACATGGTACATATATTTCCCCCCATCACTTTCATCCTATTTGTGTTTTTATATCTAAAGTGAGTCTTTTATAGACAATATATAGTTTTGTCTTATTTTTAATTTAGTCTAATAAGTTCTGCCTTTTAATTGGTGTTTGTCAATTTAAAAAA
Source organism: Pseudorca crassidens (assembly GCF_039906515.1). Lineage (NCBI taxonomy): Eukaryota > Metazoa > Chordata > Mammalia > Artiodactyla > Delphinidae > Pseudorca > Pseudorca crassidens. The sequence goes on along the minus strand of NC_090301.1, from coordinate 90,588,453 downwards.
ATTACATAAATTACATTATGTAATTACTGATATGTTGGAATTTACATCTACTATCTTCGTATTTCTTTTCTGTATTTTTCTTCCTTTTTGTTGTTGTTGTTGTTCCTCTGTTGCTCCTTTCCTGCTCTTCTTGTGTGTTTTTTAATGTCTTTAATCCTATTTCATTTCCTCTGTTTACTTTTTAAGCTATACGTTTTTGCATTTTTAGTAGTGTTAGACTTATAATGTATATCCTTAACTTATCACAGTCTACTTATACTTAATGTTGCATCATTTCATGTAAGTTATAAAAAAGTACAACTATTTAATTTCATTTATTGCCTCCTCCATCTCTTGTACCACTCTTGTCATGTGCTTTATTTCTACATACAGTTATCATGTTATAGTTATCGCTCTAAACAGCCAATATCTCATAAAGAAATTAAAAGAAAGAAAATATTTTCTATTTACCCACATATTTAGTATTTCAGTGTTCTTTACTTATTCATGTAGATCTGAATTTTCATCTGTTGTTTTTGCACTTATTTAGAGAATTCTGGAGACAGTTTGTGAATTAAGTTAATGATTGATAACTAGAAAACTAAGCACATATACAGACAAAAACATTTGTTAACTCCAGGGAACTAAAATAGTCCTACAGAGAGGAAATGCAGTCAGGTCATACTATTGGGCTCAACTGGGAACAGTGTTTTTATACTAGCACAATAATGTAAACACTGAGTATTGCCGTAACCACAAACCGGGATTCTATGCTCTTAATCTATCTTAGTGGGAAATCGATAGATAATGTCAAAGTAAAAATAAAAAATTAAATAAATAGGAAATAATAGAGGAATTTCCTGGCAGTCCAGTGGTCAGAGCTCTGTGCTTCCACTGCAGGAGGCATGGGTTCGATCCCTGGTTGGGGAACTAAGATCCCACTTGCTGTGACGTGGCCAAAAAAAAAAGAAAAAGAAAGAAACAGTAAATAGCCATAACAGCAAGTTTGGAGTTTGGAAAGAGGAAAGAGTTGAGAGTTGGCTGAGTTTGCCTCTGGGAAAAGCAGGAGTGGCAGTAAAGTAGGGGCTGCTCTCTCTCATAACAGGTTTAGTTTTACTGTTTGTCTTTTTGTATTATGTACCTGTACTACTCTGATAACAAAAACAATCCTTAAGCTAATGGGAATATCCCAGTGAGAGGGAAGATATGAGTATGTAAGAAACAGGCTAATGGACTATGTAGGATTTCTGAATACACACATTGGGATGATGTTCATTAACATAAGTGGCTTTAAATAGAAGAAAAGACAATTGTTCTGGTCTGTTAACAAGAGGGGAGGAAATAGGATTAAAGCAGATGATGGTAAATCTATGTGTTTGGCTAACTGAAGGGCATCCTGGTTCTATTTGCTATAAAAACTTGGCAGGAGAGTAAAATGGAAGTATGAAGTGTCAGCTGGGGGCTTCCCTGGTGGTGCAGTGGTTGAGAGTCCGCCTGCCGATGCAGGGGACATGGGTTCGTGCCCCGGTCCGGGAAGATCCCACATGCCGTGGAGCGGCTGGGCCCGTGAGCCATGGCCGCTGAGCCTGCGCGTCCGGAGCCTGTGCTCCACAACGGGAGAGGCTGCAAGAGTGAGAGGCCCGCGTAATGCAAAAAAAAAAAAAAGCTTCTTTGAAGTCTCAGCTGCTTTTCCCTGAGGCCTAGCAGTGATGAAGACGAGGGGATTTTGTTAGTCATTTAAAAATTTTCCTTTAATTTTGGGGGTGTATTTTTGTTGTCATGTTCATCCTTATAGCCTGATACTTTACTTCTTAGTTTATTTTATATGTATTTCCTTTCATAATTTTTCATCCGCTTGTTCTCAGGTTTACTCCCCTGAAAGACATTTGTAGTCCTTTGAAGACATGTTCTTTTTCTGTTCTTTGAATATGCAAAATAAGCTTTATTTATGAATATTTGAGGGCTGTTAGCATCTGAAGAAAAATTATAAATGTCCATGTCATCCCTGTAATTTCTTAACTACTATGCTTTGGAAAGTATATTGTCAAGAGGCTAGGGAAGCTGAAAATCGAATGGGGGTATAGCCCAAAGTCTCCTGTGTGTAACTTCCTGTCTTAAAGAGCCAGATAGATGTGCTCTGGACCTAGAGAAAAGATTTAGTAAACCTGATAATAGGGACTGGAGAAAGCTGCATAGACATTGAAGGGACACTCAATCTAAGCTGAATGGTTAGAACTTGGGTCCACCAACCAGCTGTGGTTTCCTGCCCTCAGTACACACAGATTTAACTAAGCCACTGGGAGTCAGTATCACTGCAATGGAATCCTCCACGGCTTACCAGCTGTATGTTCTTGGGCAAATGACTTAAACGCTGAGCTTAATGCTCCATTTTTAAAAATGTTAACGGCTTTGGTACCTTATAGGAATGTTGTGAGGATTGAATGACAAGAGTGGATGTGAATGCAACTGTCACACTGACATACATAACAGGCACATACTTGGCTACAGGAGAAAGAAGCTCTCATCACCACTGCAGGATCAATCAGTAGCTAAACTGAACACTAACTCTTCTAAATTTGAGGAAACTTACTTTTTAGAGGATCAAGAGTTTTCACGTTTCAATGAGGCAATTGGCAATTAGTTTAAGATTCTGATGTGGGAAGTGGGAAAACAAAATGGAGAAAGATGAGAGTAATCTGGAAAGTTAGGAAAAGTGAAAGATGGGGGTTGGAGACCGAAAGAAGAGCATGAGAGCAATTGCAGAACAAAGATGCCGAGGTCTTAACTGGGATTGATGGCCATGAGCATGAACGTAGGGGAAGACCCAACATTTCCAAACTGTGTTTATGTGGCCAGTGTATGAATGTGAGTTTCCCATGAAATGAATAAAGCTTCTGCTTCAGAGCCCCTCACATGGGCTCCTTCCAAGGCTCTGGGACAGATTCTGGTAATGTGATTGCATATTCTTGTGTTTTCATAAAATTTGCAAGATAAGATGTTTGGACTGCAATTGGCTAAGGCTGTTGCCTCTTTTCACTTCAACTTTCTCTCTGACACTCTTCCTCTTGTATTGGGTGGTGTGGTATTGTATTGGAGTGGCCCTAGGCATTTTGAGGCTACGACCAGGGAAAGATTGAGTTTGGGAACACATTTAGTTTGAGTTTTGTGGGATCTATGGAGGTGGATCACAGCATCCACGTACAGTTAATTATTGCTAGCTGTTCTGGTGAAGGAATGACTTCCAGGAATAATCCTTCTGCCTACCATGCCAACTTCCTGAAACAATGTAAAAAAAGGTTCAGGACCAGATGTTATATCATGATATAAACGTGTCCTACTGCACCTGGCATTATGTATATGGGTAATAAAGGAGAAACAATATTTGAAATGTATAGAGCTATGTGGCCTGTGGAAAAGTCTTCCAACCCTCAGATGTACAAATTTGCAAGAGGTGAATTCAGTTCTCATTAATACCTAGGAAAGATGGAAGTTGTGTCCTGTGAGAATATAGTACCTTATAATGCACCATCTATAATTATCAAAGCACATTTTTTATTTCTTGATGGAATTTGTGTAAAATTTATCAAAATTTCTATGTGTGTAGGGCACAAAACCGGTAGCATTATTATAGACGCAGTACAACTGAGTGTCAAGTCATGTTTTATGCATCCCAACATACAGCATCTCATTACCAACAGCAAGTTGTGAAGCTGAACTTTTTTTAAAAAACTATCAGTATTATAACACAGATTTCATCCGCCATGTTTCAGACTGATTTATGTTTCTGTTACTTCTTTAGAGATAATATATTACAAAATTGTCAATATGAAGAAGTGTTCAAAGGTTATGCAAATTTTAGGGAAAAAGAGAAGTATAGTGTATGTCAGACCATTAATTAATAGAAACATTGTTATATTGATTTTGTGATTCTGTATTTATCAGCTTTTAAAAGTGTGTAATTTATTGTGATTTCTTTTCTTATTCAAAATAAATATTCACTTTTCTAACAAATTTTGCAATAATTTAGGTTTTTTTTCTTAAAGAGCACCCCCAAAAGTGGTATAAACTTCAGCCTCACAAAACCTGACACCACCCTGGACGAGTTAGATAGTACAGGATAGAACAGTTTTTCTAGAAAAGGACATTAGTTCACTCTTGACACCACTGAGAGTTTCCAGTTAATCACTCAACTCAAATGAGTGATTCCACAGACTGGACTATTCTCAGAAATTGACTTTTCTTTTAGTACCTTGCTACGGACTCTTAATTCTCCATAATGGATCAGCTGCATCCTAGAGCAGATGTTGGCCGAAACCTTCGGGTACCCTTGTGCTTAACGACTTTGTCTTTCGAATTAGCATGAGACCTCTCAAACTTTCTTGTTTTCCTCCCAGCAACATGGGGCATCCAGGACACAGGACCTTGAGATACCAAAAGAAAAGTTGTGATGTTCTCTTCGTTAGTACTGTAAGTAAAGAATTTATCCTAATTTCTCTCTTCCTTTTTTTTTTCAATGGAGTGCAAACCTAGGAAATCCTCTTTATGTTTTAGACCCAAAATTGGGCTTGCATTGTTTCTGAGTTAAAACCAGGGGCTCTTTGTTGCAGTGATTACCAATGAAATATTGATATGGAGGATATTCACAATGTAATTCAAATGCAAACCGCTATTAAGAATTTGTTCAACTCATTCTGTGTTACTAACCTTCAAATGTCTCTGTAAACTTCTATAGACCTTGTCATTAATTACACATTGAAAATTGAAAGTAGGAAGCAAACGGTTTCCACTGTGATCTTTTTTTCTCATAGAGTTGTAGAGAGCAAGACAGCCCAATAGACTGATTTACAGTAGGATCAGTTCTCACTTAAGGGACAGTTGTCATCCTACCTTGTGTAGTTTCCTGTAATCTTCTCCTTTGTTCACAGTTTTGCAGTTATAATCTCTGATATCCTAGGAGCAAATCCCTTAGCATTTCCCTAGGAGAAAAATGACTTCCAATACCATAGATAGTATAGAAAAAGGAGATGGAGAGCATCAGATCAATTTAGGGAATATCTGCTTATTTTATTTTATTTATTTATTTTGGCTGCCTCGGGTCTTAGTTGTGGCATGTGGGATCTTTCTTGTGGCATGTGGGCTCTTCGCTGTGGTGCACGGGCTCCTCTCTAGTTGTGGTGCAGGCTTCTCTCTAGTTGTGGCTCACGGGCTGCAGAGCACAGGGGCTCAGTAGTTGTGGTGCGAGGGCTCCAGAGCACATGGGCTCTGGAGTTGCGGCACTTAGGCTCTCTAGTTGTGGTGCAGGGGCTCAGTAGCTGCGGCACACGGGCTTAGTTGCCCCACGGCATGTGGGATCTTAGTTCCCCGACCAGGGATCTAACCAGTGTCCGCTGCATTGCAAGACCGATTCTTAACAACTGGACCACCAGGGAAGTCCCAAGATCTGCTTATTTTAAACTTGACTTTTATCTTTATCGAGGCTGAACCAATGGATTTTTTTAAATAAGACCTACGCTTTGGTTTCTTAACTCTCAAAAAGCATGATGAACCAACTTCCTGAGCTAGAAGCCATAGGAACGAAAAGCCAGCAGAGCAAACAGATGAAGCTGAGCGTTTTGTTAATCCGTAAATTCAGCATTCCTCCCGTGGTCATATTCCTTCCTCCTGGATCAGACATCTGCTTATTTGTGTTTTCCAGCTGGGCAGCATTTCATCCCTTCCCTTCCTCTCCAAAATGTTTCTTCTTTCTTCTTTTTTTTTTTTTGCGGTACGCAGGCCTCTCACTGTTGTGGCCTCTCCCGTTGCAGAGCACAGGCTCTGGACGCACAGACTCAGCGGCCATGGCTCACAGGCCCAGCCGCTCCACGGCATGGGGGATCCTCCCGGACCGGGCACGAACCCATGTCCCCTGCATCGGCAGGCGGACTCTCAACCACTGTGCCACCAGGGAGGCCCTCCAAAATATTTCTTGATTTTCAGGTTTGTGGAAAGACCTTTAAGTGATAGCTATATTTATTCCTTTTGTAGCTCTTGGTGTAATAAAATGTATCTCTCTCATCTACATTTAAGTTTAGTGATTTCCTATCTTCTTGGTCAATGTTTGTACCTCTTAGGGTTTTGAGTTTGTTTTGTGAAAAGGAGGCTGAGAATTTCTTCCCCAAATTGTCTCAAGTGAAGCGACCTTCTGCTTAGAGTCTTCAGACCTATATTTTTTTAGCTGACTCTCTCCTACTCCTTTTCTCTCCATTCCTCCATCCTTTCCTCTCCCTGGCCCCTTCCCCTTGATTTCATTGTCATTCAGGGAAGAATGGGAGAGCGAGAAATTACTCACTGGTTCTCATCCTCTCTGCTGGGACGTGAAGGGACTTAGTCACCTTGTCCAGGTGACTACGGACGACATCAGGCAGAAGACAGCTTCTGCCTAGAGACCACTTGGATTTTATACTGAATTGTAACCAATGGTGAAATCAGAACAATACTCCAATACACAGTGAGTGATGGTCAGCTTAGAGAGGGAAATATTTCTCAGAATTGTGAAAAGAAGATTTATCTCTCTGCTTCTAGGAGAGCTAGCACCTCCATCCTGCATAAGAGGTCATTTTGAGAAAATACTCATGGTACAGAAAACCTTGAAAAACCTGGATTAGATCATATGTCTCTCCAGCCCCCGAACCTGAGGTCCAACCTGCATTTTTATTTGGGTTTAATTCACATTCCGTACTTTTTTTTTTTCTGGCCATGCTACGCGTCTTGTGGGATCTTAGTTCCCTGACCAGGGATTGAACCAGGGCCCTCGGCAGTGCCAAGTCCTAACCACTGGACCACCAGGGAATTCCCCACCCAGGTTTCTCCTTAATAGCTTATCTAATACATCTTCCTGTTTTTCCTGCACCACTGTAACATCTTCAGGGCTCCAAATGACAGCAAAAATGTTGTGATTATTGACTCTTTGATTACAGTATACTCAGTGATCTCCAGTACCTCTTAGGTGACTATGTGAACTCAAGCCTTAATTTATTAGGGTATATCCCACCACTATTTAGGTCTTCCATTTTCCCTAGACAGGAAGGATCACCAGTTTTACCAGCTACAATTATTTTTATACTATACCTCTTACAAAAAAACCCTCACTTTTCAAAATCATACACAAAAATTAAGAAGAAAAAAAGCAAGAGAAAACATGACAACCATTAAATGTCAAAACATTTTTGAGATTCCAGTTGGTCAAGGCACAAAGAAAAAGCTGGTGAATTAACATTATCCCATAGAAGACAACATAATCGTTCCTCAGATGACATCTTTCTGAATTTTGACTTCATGCCATTGATAAGATTACAACTTTCCAATAATATTAGCACCTCCCATGTTCTTCTGTACTCTCACATATATTCAAAATCTGTAACATGGCAACAGTAACTATTAGAAATTGCCATTTTTGTAGGTCAAAATAGTTAAATATTACCAATTTCTTATGAGATAAACCCATACCTTGCGGGGTTAAGATTAGTAATAGAGGGAAAAATTGCTCTCACTTCTACCTCCATCCAAACTGAATGCTCCTTTTAATGATTTTTGTGTCTCCTTCAAGAATATCTTTATATCAATATAAGCAAATAAAAATATGTATTTTTTTCTATTCTTGCAAAAAAAAGTATACCATATTCACTATAGGCCTTGCTTTTTAAAAAAAATATATTTTAAGTGTCAGTAGCTTCAAATCCCCCTCGCCCCTCCTTTTTTGAAACAAGTATGTAAGTATCTTACTGTAAGAATGTAACATGACTTGTCTTATCAGCCCCGATTGATGGATTTTTCAGGTTGATGATATTTTTAAGATCACTATTGATATGACCAGGCAAAGCTTTTGCTATTATAAACAATGTTACAATGGATAACACTGCCATGTGTCCTATGTGTGCAGATATATGGTTAAGACACATTCTCAGAAATGAAGTTCCTGAGTCAAATGGTAAATGTATTTGCACGTCTGATAGTTCACTGCTAGGTTACCTCCACAGGGGCAATTTGTGCTCCTGCCAATGAGTGAAAGTGCTATTTGCCTACAGCTTCACCAGCATGATACACTGTTAAATGGTTGGAATTTTTGCCATGAGGAAAGTCATATTTTAGTATGGTCTTATTTTGTATTTCTATGTATACATGAATAAATCTTAGAATGTTTTTCATTTAAGGAACATTTTTTCCAATAGAGAGCCCATTTAGCCTATTTATCTCTTTTTCCCTTTGATGTTGTCGATCTTAATCTCATCATTTGTATAGACGCTCTTTATATATTAGGAAAATTAGCACTATACTTCTAATATAAATTGTAAATAAATACTTTTCCCAGTTGATCACTTATATTTTGACTTTGCCTGTATTTTTTTTGAATTTTTGAATTTTATTTTATTGATTTTTTTAAATAGCAGGTTCTTATTAGTTATCCATTTTATACATATTAGTGTATATATGTCAATCCCAATCTCCCAACTGCTTGTATTTTTGTGTTTCACTGAGTAGAAGTTTTTATTTTTATGGAGATGAATGTACCCATTTATCCATCTTTTCTTTAATAGATTCTAGATTTTGAATCAGGTAGAAAGGACACTGCAAGTTTGCAAAGGAGTTTCCTGAAGTTTTCCTCTAGTAACTTGATATTTTTTTTTAAACATTGAATTATTTGATTCATATGGAATTTATCATAAAATGTAAGATTTAAACCAACTTTTTTTTTTTTAGGCGATTATCTAGTTTTTCCAGCATCACCTATTGAAAAACTCATCTTGTCTTCACACATTATTTTCTTGTTTATTTTTCCATATAAACTTTAGAATCACCTTTTAAAGTTTTTTTAAAAGTATCCTGTTGGCACTTTTGAGATTATATTACATTTCTATATTAATGTAGTTGAGAACTGACATCTTGTTATTTTTTCCCGCTGGAAATTATATCTTTTTTGGTTGCAATTAGAAATGGGATTTTTTTCTTCTACTACATTTTGTAACTTGATTCTGGTATATATGAAATCCACTGATTTGTGTACATTAATTTTCTACTCTACTACCTTATTGAATTTTCTTACTGCATGCATGAAGTAGTTTTCAAGTCAATTTTATTTTGCAAATATATAATTGTATCATCTGCAAATAATGATAGTTTTATCTTCTCCTCATTTTATATAAGCAATATATGAATATATTATCACTGAATAAAAATTTAAACAATACAGAAACATTTTGAATCACAAACAAGAATCCTTCCTAACTTGCCCCACCAACTATCTTTCCCAAATATAACTATTGTTCATCTAAAGCTCTTTCTGTATATTTCCATAGGTCTGTATGTAAAGTTATACATAGTTTTTTCTGTTTTCATATTTGGAATAGACTTTATGTACTATTATTTTGTATAGTTGTCTTCAAGAAAATATTTTTGAAACAATTGCAAAATTAGAAGTTGCGAGTACAGAACAAAGAATTTATTCTCCTGAATCATTTTGAGGAAGTTACTGACCTGATAATCCGTAACTCTCAATACTTTTGTGTGAATTTCCTACATCAGGGATGTTATCCAAATAGAACCATTGAAATCAGGTAATCAACATCAGTACATTAAACCTGTCTAAACTGATACTGCATTCTCATTTTGCCAGTTGTTGCAGTCATGTTCTTTATGACAAAAGGATCCCGTTCAGCGTTGCATGTTGCATTTAATTGTAATAATGGCTCTTGAGTCTCCTTCAGTCTTTCCTTGAGTTCCATGACCTTTGCAGTTTTGAAGATTCCTGGCCAGTTATTTTGTATAATGTCCCTCAATTTGAGTTGGTTTGGATTTTTTTTTTTTTCTCATGATTAAATTCTGGTTACTTGCAGGAATACACTGGGAGGAATATCACAGAAGTAAATCTGTGTTCTTCTCATTGTAGCATATCTGGTGGCACATGACTCCCATTTGTCCCATTATATTCACCTTGATTATTAAGTTTCTGTCAGCCGGGCTTTTCCACTAGAATGTAACTTTTTAATCTTTTTGAAATTAATAAGCCTTTTGTGAGGAGTTACTTTGAAACCATGTAAGTATCCCAAGCTTCATGAAACATTTTTACTTATTTGGTTATGTATTTATTTATATCTGTATGAACATCATTTTCTATTTATTCAATGGGTTACAGTCCTTTACTATCATTATTTCTTTTAATGGTCAAATTGTCCCGGATTTGGCCAATGAGGGCTTCATCAAGCTGAGTTCTGTGTCCTTTCGTCATGTCTCTACATTCTTTAAGCACTTCCTTGCTTCCTGAAATAGCAAGATGTTTCAGACATATACTTCTGCCTCAGCCCTAGAATCAGGTTTTCTTCAAGTAACCCCAGTTGCTTTTAGTGGAGAATGGTATGTAGAAGCCAGGATATGAGCACTTGGCATGCTTATTGCTACTGGAGTATCCCTGTTCTCAGATCCTTTTAAGGGCTAGAGCAAGGGAATATATGTACATGTACATGTTCATGTACATGTATATGTGTACATATATCATATGCATATATATTTACGTCCTTTTTCCTATGTTTATTATATGTCCATCTGTGTATTTTGAAAACCACAAAGTCACATTGATACTTCTAAATGCAGTAGTAAACGACAGGATTCATTTTAGTGTTCTCCCTTTCATAGTTGTAGACCCTTTTCCAGCTAATGATAAACCTATCTCCCATTATCTTTAATATACTTAGTTATGTGATCGGTTTTCTTGAGTGTACTCGATCTCCCGTCTCTGCCCCCCAAGTTCACGTGGGCATTCTCCTCACCCGGTTTGAACCCTGACATCCCACTCTGGGCCACTACAGCTCCCCCTTTCTCTGGTGTGGGCACCTACCTTGTTCCCTTCCACTTAATGACTTCAGAATTGAACTGTTCAGGAAGGGGTAGAGGAACAGGAAGTACAGATACCCTAGACAAAAAATTTAATTGTAAAATAAGCCAAACATCAACTTTGAAATCAAAATCAATTGTATTTCAATTTGCTTTTTATTTTATGTAATGCATGTATTGAACATCTTTCATTGTGAATGTACATATATCTGCTTCATCCTTTTTAAATTGCCTTGATGAATTCTGTAATATGGCTCTACTGCAGCTTGTCAGTAAAGGAATGGTAAAATATACATTTGATTTCTTGAACTTTTCTATGTTATAAACAATGGATATCACGTACATATTGCCTCTTCGTGTATTTTCCGTGTAGAAAATGGTAAGTGGAATTTCTGGATTAATGGGTATTATTGGCACTTTATTTTAGTCAGTAGTTTTGCTGCAGGACTCCTAGTCCCCAGAGCTCCTAGCCTAACAAAGAAAAACTTGAACTGGGCTCTTTTATTTTATCTATTTGCCTCAAAAATGTCTAATACTAAAGGCAGACTGTGATGAGTAAAATGCTTAACGTCCCTACTCTTGAGGTTATAGTCCAGCCGAGAGGAAGCTCTAGCTACATACACAGCCAAATCCAATAAAACTTTATAAGATTATTTTAATGTTTAAAACTCTATGACTTCATGGAGGAAATGAGATATATGAAAGTAGTTTGAAGATAAATAAAACACAGACAAGTGAGATGATGCAGTATCTGTCTTTCTGTGTCTGGCTAATTTCAATTAGCATAATGTCCCCCAGTTTTATCTATGTTGTCTCAAATGGCAGGATTTCCTTCTTTGTGGTGGTTAAATAATATCCCATTGTGTGTGTGTGTGTGTGTGTGTGTGTGTGTGTGTATCACATTTTCTTTATCCATTCATCCGTTGATGAATGGGTTGGGTTGATTCCATATCTTTCCTGTTGTGAATAATGCTTCAGTGAAGATAGGAGTACAGATATCTCTTCAAGATCTGATTTCATTTCCTTTGGATATATATCCAGAAGTAGGATTGCTGTATCATAGGTTAGTTCTATTTTTAATGTTTTGAGGAACCTCCATACTGTTTTCCATAGTGGCTGCACCAATTTACATTCCTACCAACAGTGACAAGGGTTCTCTTTTCTCCACACCCTTGAGAGTCTAAAAAACTCGAACTCATAGAAGCAGACAATAGAATGGTTGTTGACAGGGGCTTGGGGTGGGGGAAATTAGGAGATGTTGGTTAAAGGGTACAAACTTTTCACTAAAAGATGAATAAGTTCTGGGGATCTAATGTATAAAATGTTGATTATAGTTAATAATATTGTCTTGAACACTTGAAATTTGCTAAGAGGGTAAATCTTAAGTATTCCTACCACACAGAAAATGTTTCATATCTGAATGTAGGCATTGCTTTAAGCATTTTGTTGAATATTCCAGTTGCTCATGCCTCAGCAAAGTTTCTCAAGATTAAAATTCATACAAACTACCTAAGAACAATAACCACTCAAGGAATTCAGTCTAATTTGTCAATACTGTCAATAAAATACAAACTATGTGAAAAGCTTGATAACAACAACATAATTAGTACATTTTCTGAAATTAAGGCAATAAAAAGAAATTCTATGGAATAAATATGATAATTTATGAATTATGTATGTTTTTATTTTATTGTTCATCCTAATATCACCTGGGTGATATTAGTGTTCTACAGAACACCCAGGCAGATCACCTTTGATATGTTGCTGATTTTCAATTAAATCAAAACCACAGCTTTCCAATTTCTTTGTAAAGTTTGTAGTAATGAAGGTGTGTTTGTCAAAAGAGGAGAATATAACTTATTTGACAATTTGTAGCATGAAATATGACTTTAAATAATTAGACACATGCCATGTGGGTCACTTTGCCGTCTTATCCTGAGCCCAGCAAATGTTAAGGGTGGGCTGGTCTATTGTGATTATATTACTGACCCCTATATATGCATTGGGTGAGTAATCATGAGTGTTATAGGTCTTAGCACAGGGGAAGAAAGGGGCTGATGAGAGTGAAGAGGGAAGGAGGGGAACCCAGACTACTGTACTGCTTGTTTTTCTGTACAAGCATCATGGTGTTACAAGTCCCTCTGGGCCTGACTTATGATAGTCTTTCTATCAGAAATATCTTCTTGGGACTTCCCTGGTGGTGCAGTGGGTAAGATTCCACACTCCCAGTGCAGGGGCCCTGGGTTCAATCCCTGGTCAGGGAACTAGATCCCACATGCATGCTGCAACTAAGAGTTCACATGCCACAACTAAGGAGCCCACCAGCCGCAACTAAGACCCTGTGCAACCAAATAAATAAATAAATATTTTTTAAAAAGAAAGAAATATCTTCTCCTCTGTGTTCACTTAGATGCTTCCTATTTGTTCTTCATGCACCAGTGTTGTGGTTGAATTGTGTCTTCCAAAAAAGAAATGTTGAGGTCTGGAATGAGTGAATGTGACTTTACTTGGAAATAAGGTCATTGTGGATGTACTCAAGGGAAGATGAGGTCTATTGAGTTAGAGGGGGCCCTAATCTGGTGACTGGTGTCCTTATTAGAAGGCCATGAGTGACACGTGAGGAGCGCCACATGACGGTGGAGGCATAGATTGGAGTGATGCGGACAGAAGCCAGGGGATACCAGCAAGCACCAGAAGCTGGAAGAAGCAAGAAAGGATTCTTCCCTACAAGCTTCAGAGGGAGCACGGTCCTGAGAACATCTTGATTTCAGACTTCTAGCCCCCCAAAATGTAAGACAACAGATTTCTGTTGTTTTAAGCCACCCAGCTCGCAGTACTTTGTCATGGCCGCCCTAGGAAACTGATACGAGCATCGTGGTGTTTCAAGCCCGTGGGCCTGACTCATGAGACTCTTTCTACCAGAAACACGCTCTCCTCTATATCCACGTGGACACTTCCTATCCATCCTGCACATTCCACTCACTGCTTCCAAGTGGACTTTGTTGACTGTCTAGAAGAGGACTGGCTTCATGCGGGCCAAGGGAGAGCTGAAGGTAGAATGCAGCCCGCTAGAGGATGCTGCTGCTGCTTCTACCTCGCATTGGCTCGTCGTTTCCTCCTGTAATTAGAAAGAACCATGTGCAGTCTCGCAGCAGCAGCAAGTTCTCCTGATCTGTTCCTGGGATCAAACAGTCTGACAAATCAGACTGGCATAGCCCGGGTTCATTCCTTCCAACTGTCTCCTTTTGGAAGGTGGCAACCTTGGCCAGCATCTGCTCACGGTCTAGGAAGGACAGATATCTTGATGCTTGTTCATCTGGAGGACAGAACAGGCTTTTGGCGCTGCCGTGATTGGTTCTACCAGATGCAACGGCTCAGCTTCTCTGGGCCCTGGAGTCTGAAGTCTCCAGGGCCACCTACCTGGCATTGATGTCAAGAGCAGCACTTTCAAAAGGACCCTGGTGTCAGCAGCTACTTGTGTGGGTAACACTAGGTGTAATCATCCCCTTAGGCCCTCGAATTAAGAGTTGATTAGGCCAATTGTATCCAGATCATGTTTCCCCTATGAACAATGGCAACTATGGGGCACATTAAAAAAAAAAAAAATCTAGTCTAAAATGGGAGAAAAAGATACTGTTTTTTCTTGTTCTTGGAAATGAGAAAATAGATTTAGACTCAGCTTCTGAATTATATTTTCTATCTCCCTGGGTTTCAGTAGCAAGCCTAATGTAGAAAAGAATCGTTTTACTCTGGAGGGAAGGAGTTTGTCCTCTCAACAAATCGACATTCTCTTCTCTTCCGTGCAACACTTGAGCTTGAATATGCAAATGATCCTCTAGTAGGAATTATCATTAGTCATTCTTTCACAAAGAAATAATTGAAGAACATTGTGGTAGATGACAGCATTAAGATTCATCAATGTTCAATTCTTCTGATCTGTCATCCTGTCAGGAAGCAGACGTCTAATTTTGTGGCCCTGCTGGTGAAACACTGGACTCTTTCTCCTGTTGCACAGTTGAATCACCTCCTATAATTTGCTTTGAAATGAACAAGACCTGGCACGGTACGTCTTCTATTTAATGGGCAATATTACGAACAAGATAAAAAGAAATGTCTATAAAGCTGTTGTCTTTGCAAATTGGATTTGGCAAGATACTACCTCAGGCAACCAATGAGCTTACTGGATACATTATTAGGACTGATCACCAAACTCGAGAATGGCATCGTTTTTTTCCTTATAAGCCTTAGTAAATATATGGGAGGGTTTGTCATTCTAACAGTAACAGTTACAGAGAATCTAGGATGGATTTCAGCAAGAGATCATGTGACTTAATTTTAGAGGCAAATAAAAGATCATTATTCAGTCTAATTTTTATTGTTGACTTTGAACTTTGGGGTAAAGTGGGAACAGAGTTGGGGAATCTGTACGTTTGAAAACTTTTACTATTCCCTCTAATATTAATGATAGATCCTCTTTACTGAGTGGTTACTATATGTCAGCCATTGTATTTAGTGTTTTCCATTTAATCCTCCTAGTGGTACAAGGAGGTAAGCAGTATAGTTATTCCCATTTCAAGTGAGTAACATGAGGGTATTAACCATTAACTTGCCTAAGATCAGCAACTAGAAAGGGCGGTCAGAATTAAACCTCTGCCCATCTGACTCTAGAGCCAGGACTTTGAGTCACTGGGTTAAATACCTTAGAGCCAGAGAAGAACACTCTGCATGGAGAACTTCTATTTAGGAAGCTGACTGAGTCTCCTGATTTCCTTGGAGCCGTAATCTAGATCTGGGGAGCGAGGCAGCCCCGAGGAAAACACAGAGTGCACTTGGCTCTCACGACTGACATAACTTCTCCTCTCTGCTTTTTGCTCTCTCTAGATAAATAGAAGTTTTGTACCTATGGAAGCAATGCACCTTCTCAAAAGGGAAGTCTTAGGTGTATGATACTGTGATCTATAATAAGAAATATGTATTTGGCCTTCACCCCCTTTCCTGGCCCAGAGCTCCTAAAACTCTTGGAATTCCCATGTGAAAAGAGCCATAAAGGTGTCTTCATATTCATAACAAACCCCTTCTAACCACGCCTGAATTTATGTTAATGAAGTGACTTTTGGAAAGGACCTGGGGGGGGCGTTGGTTGCCAGAGGGGCCAACCCAACCACGTGTGATTAGAGGGTTCAGTCCCACCCCAGACCTCTGGGAAGGGGAGGGGCACTGGAGGTTGAATCAGTTGCCAATGTCCAGTGATTTAATTAATCTTGCCCCTGTAATGAAGCCTCTATAAAAAACCAAAAGGATGGGCTTCAGAGAAGCTCTGGGTTGGTGCACACATGGAGATTTGGGGAGAGTGGCGTGCCTGGAGAGGGCATGGAAGCTCTGTGCGCCTCCCCCACATACTCTGCAATTCTGCATCTCTTCCATCTGGCTGCTCCTTTTATTATTATTTTTTTTTGCGGTACGCGGGCCTCTCACTGTTGTGGCCTCTCCCGTTGCGGAGCACAGGCTCCGGACGCGCAGGCTCAGCGGCCATGGCTCACGGGTCCAGCCGCTCCGCGGCATGTGGGATCTTCCCGGACAGGGGCACGAACCGGCGTCCCCTGCATCGGCAGGCGGACTCTCAACCAAGGCGCCACCAGGGAAGCCCTGGCTGCTCCTTTTATAACAAACCTGTAATCTTGTAAGTAAAATGTGTCTCTGAGTTCTAGGAGCTGCTCTAACAAATTAATCAAACCCAAGGAGAGGGTCATTGGAACCTCCAATCTATAGCTAGACAGTCAGAAGCACAGGTGACAACCTGGACTTGGTGATTGACATCCTAGGGTTGGGGGACAGTCTCGTGGGACTGAGCCCTTAACCTGTGGGATATGATGCTATCTCCAAGTAGACAGTGTCAGAATTGAATTGAATTGTAGGACACCCAGCTGGTGTCAGAGAATTGCTTGGTGTGGGGAGAAAACCCACACACTGGAACTAGTACCAGAATTGTGGGTGCATTAATGTGGCTGTAATTCAAAGCTTTCTGTGCCAGATAACTTTAAATAATCCCTCCCCCACGCCGCCCCATTGCCCCCAATATTCTCAACTCTCTTCTTCTTGCCATTTGCTGACTTCCAAATACTCAATTGTCCAGGCTCCGCTGAGCTAGACGAGACCATATGACCCACGCCTAGCCCATGAGAAATAAGTGCAAGTCTGTACAGGGTGCACTGTTCTGGGAAGTCTGTGCTCTCCTGATGAAGGGGGCAGAGGAGACTGTTGATCCCTGAACCAATCCCAGTGATCGCCTACTCTAGGCTTGTTCTACGAGAAAAATAAACCCAATTCTTCAAGTACTGTGAGTTGCGTTGTTTGCTTCTTTTACCCCCAAAACACTCCTAACAGCTACAGTTCCTGATATTTTAACATATCAAAATTTTTTCTTGCTCAGTTTAATTAGTTCAACAATCACATACACTAAATAGCATGATATTATCTCTATTTTAAAGCTAAGAGGAACATTACCTAGGGTGACAAATCTACCCAGTGCACAAGCTGGGGCTGGGACCCAGGTCCTCCAGCCCTGCCTGGGGACTCTTTGAAATACTCAGTGAAGAAGCTGTGAATGCCATGAGGTCTTTCCTGACCTTTGCATTAGAACCATTGTGGGTCTTAAACATCATTGCAGGTTGATTTAAAGTGGAGAAAGGGAAAAACTCATTAGACAGTCCTCTGAAAGATGAAGGGAGTCATTTATGAAATAGAGTTACATTACAGAATGTAATGGATATGAGAGAATTCTTCAAACACAAAGAGAAGCGGCGGAATGAAAGGGAATGAATATAAACTTCTGTTATGGTAATGAATAATATAAGGAATTAGCACAGAACGGGACAAGAGATTTACCTAAATATTTTAAGGTGTTTCCTTTATTCCAAACTAAGTAAAGAGAGCTTTTATTAATGAACAGAGAATAGGTGGAGAGAGAGGAAAGGAATGAGAAAGAGAGGAAGAGAAAGAAAGAGGTTGAGAATATGAGCTAAAAAAGCTGGAGCAAATTCCAATTGGAGGAACAATGAAGCAATGTGCATAACATAGATGTTCACCTTCTCCTCCTCCTCCTGTCAAGAAACCTGAATTGAGCCTTCAGAAAAGATCCTGTTTCAAGTCCTTCCACTCTCATTTGGAAAAAGTTGGTTTCCACACTGATGGATGTAGTCTGTCACGCTTGTGATATAGACGAAGCCTTCCCTTGGCAAAGATGTCAAATCCATAGTAGGATATTCTGATTGACTCTGGCCCAAGGCATTGAAGGTCCTATTTAAAGAGCAAATTTTTGAAAGGCATAGCCATTGCCACTCAAAGACATACCGAGTCAGAATGTACCATAGATGCCAACAGATGGATAGTGAGGGACTTCCCTTGTGGTTCAGTGGTTAAGACGCTGCGCTCCCAATGTAGGGGGCCTGGGTCCAACCCCTGGTCAGGAAACTAGATCCCACATGCCACAACTAAGACCCGGCGCAGACAAATAAATAAAAATAAATAAATATTTAAAGAAAAGATGGATAGAGAACGTAGAGTTTGGGAGCGAACCCAGTGACACAGTTTTGGAACCCAAGTACATGATTATCAACCTAGTTGGAGTGCAACAGAAGGAGAGGTTAAAGATATTCAGATGAAGTGAACTACCTGGGCCAGAAGACAGAGGGAAGTCAAAGAAAAGTTTGTCCAGCTTTATCCGAAATGAACGTGCCCCCAGATTCCATAATGGTTGCGATCCCTGGGAGGACTGTCTGGTCCTTGCCCTTGAACAACATTCTTCGGTTTCTGATGCATAACAACTTCAAAAGTTCAGTGTTTTCCAGCAATGCTTACAGTTCTTCAGGTCAGCTAAGCAAGGCGGTGCTTAGCTGGGTCAGGCTGGACCCAGGCTTCAGGTTGTGTTCAGGTCAGCTCTACATGGCCTCACGCTGGGGCTTAGGCTGGAGGGCCAGGGGCTCCCTGAAACGGCTCACGGAAGATCAAAAGCCAAACATGAAAGCATATTTAAAGTCTCTGTTTACATCTCGTCCACCAATATTATACTGATCATAGACAGTTACATGGCCAAGGCTACTGTGAGAGTCACTTCGAAGTTACGTGGCAAAGGACGTGGGTGTAAAATCCTCTTCCAGGGGAGTGAAGAATTAGGAACAATAATCCAACCTGCCATGGAGCTGCTCCAGCGCCATCTATCCAGCTGCCTACTAGAGACAAATGCCTCTGGATACCGCTAAGGCACTTCAAATTCAACGTGAGCGAAACCAAACGCCTGATCCATTTCCTCACCCCATACGTGCACACACAACCCATTCCTCCTCGTGTTTCCTGTCCTGGTGAATGGCACACCATCCATCCACCCACCTGTGTAAGCCAAACCCCAGAAGTCATCCTTGGTGTCCCTCTCTCCATCACCTCTCCCTAACTCATCAGTCACCTGGTCCTGTCGATTGCTCTCCTAAATATCTCTTGAGTCCATCCACTTTTCTCCATTTCTAATCCTATCCTTTGCCAGAGCTGCCATCTCCTTTTGCCTGAGCTGTTGCAGTACCTCCTAAGCAGCCTCTTCAAATCCACTGTCACCCGCTTCTCTCATACCCTTTGCACTATAGACAGAGTGGTCCTCTAAAAATGCATATCATCTTCTTTTGCTTAAAGCCCTCTGTTGCTTCCCATTGTCAAATGAAGTCCTCAGCATGGTCTGTAGGGCTTGTGTGATCCAGTCTGTTCCTAACTCTGCGGCCCCATCCTATGACACTCCCTCTCTCTGCCCCTTATACTCAGGTATCACTACCCTTATTTCCATTTCTAGATGGCTCTCAGCTCCTCTGCCTCAGGGCCTTTGCCCAGGCTGCTCTCTCTCCTAGGAACGCTCTTACCCACATCCTTTGCCTATTTAACTCTGATTCAGCCCTCAAATCTCAGCTCAAATGTCACTTCCTCCAAAAAGCTTCCTCTGTCCATGATGACAATGACAGAGTCCTCATTATACATTCTCTTGTCACAGTATACCTTTTTGGGGGGGGGCCGTCATCACAGTGTTTACTATTATGGAAGTAATAATAGTAAACAGGAAGTAAACCCATACTGGAGGAAACTTAATGAAGAATGGTTCCAGAGATGCTAAACACGGGGGAGACGACTGTTGGAAGCCCCTGCCACTCTTGGGTCTGGAGGGTGATGAAGAAGAATATTATTAGAGCTGAAGAGCTGGGGAGGCCTGGGAGGCACTGGAAACTTGGGGGAGAAGCCACATGGTTTGAGTTAGAGCCATAGCCAGGGCTGTCCGGAGGAAATGTGGTGAGGGAGGAGAAGCTCGTGGCTTTTCCCCTCCTCCCACCCTCCAGTCTTGCCAGGCGCCTTCTGTCAGCTGAACTGACCAGAAAGCCAGAGGCTGGAGGAAATGCAGCAGATCAGGGGAACAGCAGAAAATAGCTTCGAGAACAAACAAGCACAGACCCACAATTGGCAAGTTATAGGTTTGTTTCCGTAGTGATCTGTACACTGCTTGGTGCCCACACTAGACTGAACCTCCTTGAGCAAGGGCGGGGTTCATTTTTCCCATCACTGATTCCTCAGTGCTTTTCATAGGGACCAAGACTGGTCCCTAATATTAGTTGAATGAGTGAATGAAAGACATTCAAGAGAGCCTGAGAATAGAAAATAAAATGATCTGTTAACATTTTGGCAGGCACTAACTCGAGAATGGGCATACTTTCTCTCCTCCGTCTCTTCCCTTATCCAATCCACTTCTTTTCCAGAAGTTTCTGATTAGGGCTTACCATCCTAATTTGGAGGTATGTTGTCGGAAGAACTGACAAAAGAAAAGAAGACTGGGATGCTAATTGTTCACATTGTCAAACACACACACACACAGAGTTTCTATTCTCTTCCCTCAGCTACAGGAGCAGGACCCTAAGGAGGGTCTTTTGTAGTTTGCAGTCTGTTCCTATCACAGCAGAACCTGCCAGATGTCAGGCTCCTCCTTCCCAAGGTGAATATCAAATCATGGTATCTGGCCCCCCTGAATCCGAGCAAAATGTAAAATAAAATAAAAATCGACGTGCTTACATTTATAACCATCTCACAAAATGACTGAAATGGGTTGTTGGCACACATGTTTTTGGCCTTATTTCCAGAACTTGTCATGAAAGTATTTTCAGCAGTTTCGGGGGAACATCTGTACTTTGGGTGAGCTGTCTTGTGGAAATCACAACTTCAAGGAGAAATAATAACCATAACCATGGATGGGGGTGGTGGTGGCAGAATCTGGGTGAGATACTCTGCCAGGTGTCCTTCCCAACGAATTCTTCCTGTTGTGTGAAATTAAGAACCTCACAGGACCCCCTAAGTTGACGCTGGTAGGAGAGTAAGGCAGGCAAAGGGCCCATGAACACTCCCTGCTTTGTGTGTTCTTTCCTTGATACCCATAGTGATCAGTGTGGGAGAGACAGTGGGGTTCTGCAAACATTCCCATGTTGCTCTCCTACATTTCCCAGCATCCTCGCTGGTAGACAAGGTTATATGATTGGTTCCGGCTAATGGGCAGTGGTTGGGAATGATGTGTGTCATCTCCAGGCCAAGGCATGGAAAAGCTGCCTGGTGCCTGAGTAGGACTCCTGTTGAGATGCACGGCTTGGATTGCTGTGTCATACACGAAGGGAATTTTGCCCTAAAGAGTCATATGGACCCACAGCAGATGTTTTGTGAGTAAGAAAGAAACCTCTGGTATGTTAAGCTACTGAGATTTTGAGATTATTTGTTACTGCAGCATAAGCTAGCCTATTCTGACCAACAATGTGTGGATACAGCAAAATCAGAAAGACTTCTAAAAATCTTGTTTGGTTATATAGCTTTGCTTTCTCTTTTTTCTCTTTCCTTTGAGAGTGTGAGGAATACACTGGGGTGAAAAATAACAAGGTTTACAAATGGAGCTTATTTGGAATTGGGTTGTGGCAGTCTTTATTCCAAATATATATCTAGATCTAATAATACAAGAACAAACTTCTGGTTAAAATGGACAGGCCAAATCCTTCTTCAGAAGCCATTGAACTTTTTACGACAGAACACCTCCTAGGGAACATTCCTGGGCAGAACCTGCAGGCATCATGTGATGTGGGGAGGGGGGTGATGCAAGAAGGCTTCTTATGCCTCAAATGATCATCTCACCAATCCTCAAGAAGACATTGTTTGTTGGACTTAGACGTGTCTCTTATTAACAGTCATGCTTAAAACGGGCACTGAGGAAGACACGGAGGAAGAGAAGATAGAAGCTCCCCTCAATGCGTGAAGGAGTTCACAGGCCATATACTCTTGTAGTTATAGCAAGGCTTTAAAACCAGTGGCCAGCCATGAAAAAATTAAGCCAGATCTAGAGTCACAGAACCTACAAGACTATTTCATCACCCTGTTATATTTCTCTCGTATCCCTCCTCTTCATCTGAAGTTATTTATTTATTTTTAGCCTACCTGGTTATTAACAGCTTCCTCCATCAGAATACAGTGTCACAAGAGCTAGGGAGTTGTCTGTGTTCATCACTGTATCTCCAGAGCCTAAAAGAGAGCCTGGCACAGAGTAGATGCTCAATAGTATATTTGCTGAATGAATGAAGGAATGACAAGACAGAAGGGCCACTGTCCACAAACGTGGGCACAGAATCCGGAAAAGTCAAGGCTGGATGGAATGGATGAAGAATGTCACCTGCCATATCAGTAAACAAAGGATGTTGGGGCCATGAAGCCATCAGCCAGCCACTGCAGCCACCCCCAGTGGTGCACCCTGCGGGGATTCAGGATGGAGAAAAGCAGGGCACTGGCCCTAGATAGTTAAGATGCATCTCAAAGGGATGACTTCAGTGAACCCAGACTCTTGCATCTTCCCATACACAGAAAAGCCCTAAATTCATTAACCTGAGAAGTCTAGTTTTCTTTAACTAACAGTAATGTTTTGATGTTCTGACCTCGTGGTTTTTGTTGCAAAAACTCCTGTATACACTGGCTTCTCCCCCACCGCTTCAGAGCAGTCCCTCAGAGCTGTCTGAGAGGCTGCCTCCCAGGCTTAGCTCCTCAGGGAGTCTGTCGAATAAAACATAATTCTCCCTTTTAAGTTGTGCATTTATTTTTCAGTCGACGGTAGTTTCTTTAGCGTTCAGCATCTACAGATGCTAAGAATTCCTAAGTGTGCCATTTTGATGGATTGCTTTTGACTCTATTCTTACGAAAAGTGACAGAGAAAATAAACACAAATGGATATTTTTGCAAAGTAAAGTAATCCCTGAAATACTTCAATATTATGTTCTGAGCTGACACCTCTTAAGCACCTTTTAAGATCCTCGAAGCTGTGCCTTCCACTGGGGCTTTGGGGCACTCGTTTGGCCCCAGAGGCTGCTGTCGCCTGAATTCACACAGGTGCAGCCTGACAGCACTGCCTGGGCTGGGCTTCCTCCTGGCAGAGCTAAGGATGCTTGGACCACTCAGGCAGGCACGACTGCCAGGGTGGTGGAGTTAACGCCAAGCTGAGATGCAAACTTTTGACCAAGGAGAAATGGAAGCAAAGAAGCAATAGTTTCTTCCTCTCTCTCGCACATAGTGAACCACCTCGAGTGTCCGTCTTCCAAAAGGCCTCTCAGAAAAGTGTCCCTTGAGATGGAGCCCGTGGCGGCTGGCTTGGTGGCTTGGTGACTTCTCCCCCCCCACCCCCGCACTCTGCTGCCCTTGCCGCCATTCCTGCTCCCTGGGGAGCGTATTCTCTGATAAATATTAGTCCATACGTTTTGCCTCCGGCTCTATCACCTGGGAACCCAGGATAAAACATTGTCTAAACGTTTCCTCCCAGAAATGATGATAAACATCAAAAGAAAAATATGACTTGAAAGTTAAATATTTATTGTGTGCACATTTTTTTGATGTTGATGCCAAATAGAATAAAGAAAGGCCAACTGCTTTGGGGATCCTTTGGAAGTTCAGTTTAAATGAAGTCCAGATTCCTGCCAGTGGAAGCATTCCCATGGATTATAGTAAATAAACCATACGAAGAAGGAATTAATGCCTTTCACTGGAAAGCTCTTTATAATTTCAAAGTTCTTTCAGATTACCTTTATATCTTTAAATAATACTACTTTTACGTAAGGGGAAATGGAAAGTAGGAGTTTTAATTGACATGTTCAAAGTCAAACAATAATAAGGCCCCGGAACAAAGTGTAAATAGTCTAAGTTTTCTCATCTTTAACCAAGGTTTCTTCCGTTATACTTGCCTGCTTGCTTCTCCAGACCTAAGTCTGTTAAAAAGCACACAGAGAGGGACTTCCCTTGTAGTCCAGTGGTTAACACGCCTCGCTTCCACGGCAGGAGGTGTGGGTTCGATCCCTGGTAGGATAAGTTTCCTGCATGCCACGTGCGTTACGGCCAAAAAACTGAAAAAAAAACAAAAAACAAAGAATAAAAAAGCATGTGGAGAGATGCACACAAGGGCTTGTAAGTAAAGAGCAAGCACATTGGCCGAAATGGGTAGAAAGCCTCAAATACAACTCACACTTTAAATACAATCTTGCTTCCTGGAAGATCATTTAAGTGTTCCATTCAAGCTGCTTCTGTTCTGGTGCTTTGTCTGATGATACATTATTAATAGCTTGGCTTGAAACTTATGATTTAACAAAGGAGTCCAGATACCTTGTGCCAAATTGTTGGATGCAAAGTCTGAGAACCAAGAAAAAAAAAAAAGCACTGATTTAGAATAAAAAGAGAAAGAAGAACTAGTAAAGACATCTCGAGTCATGTGAAGGTCAGGAGACATGAGTCTATAATTTTATTTTGCCATTTGAAGTGTTTTCAGAAAGATGGCATTTTCGGGTATATTCCTTGTAGGGGTGTTCGGTTGACATTCACTCTGAAAGGAAGGGAGTGATTTACAGATCACTGGGGTTAGAAAAGATGGGCTGTGCTGGACTCCCCACCCTCTCCTCCACCAGGGAGACTTAGTATCTGAGCTGAGCCCTTTTTGCATCCTTAGGGTAAGCTGTAGACTGTTTGCTGACTGCTTTCCTGGTGTGAAATAGAAGGACCCCCGAGATCATCTTTGGACAAGACTGGGATAGAGGTTCTCCCCACCAAAGGAGGCAGGGCTGGGGCTGGCCCACGCTAACGTGAACTTTGCATGAGTTTGAAGAAGGCACAACCCCTCCCAGGGGCCTCTGTGGCTGCTGCCCTCTTGGGACGGCTCCTCTGCTGGTCACAGCTTCCTCTGGTGGAGACGGCTGCTGAAATCCCCACTGGTCTTTGGAGATCACTGGCAGTGCTCTTGGTAACCCTCCCAGCACACCTGAGACACCCCGGGTGGGACTTCTAAGTAGACTTGGCTGTGAACTGGGGGACAGCAGCAGTGCCACACAGACTGAAACTTACAACTGCATCTGGAAGGACCAGTCTTTGCTTCCATAGATTCCAGACAACTTTTCTTGGAATTTAGGCTACAGATCCTCGGTTCTGCTTTCAAAGTATTCGCAATCCAAGGGAGAGGAAGAGGATTGCCCTTACCTTGTTCATGCCCTGGGATTAGCCTCTTGGAAGAATCCTTGACCGTCAGATGAAGCGGATCACGTGCTTACTCTTGGGATGGAATCTGGCCAACAATTCCTTTCCAGTCTGGTTCATTCAGCCACGCAGCCCAACGTGTGGCGACCCACAATCCCATCCCAGGAGCAAGGTGCCAAGTGCAGCCCTCATCATCACCAGTTTCCTCCAGCACCGAGGGCAGAGAGCATGTCTGTGCTCATCTCATGAAATAGCCTGGCCTCTGTGCTCATCTTGAAACCGAGCAGGACCTTGTGGGGCTCCTAGGCATGAAAGCCATTCTCTGTCCCCCTTTTCTTGTTTGTAGGAAATAGGCTCCGGCCTCCATGACCTTCCCTGAGTTCCAAAGGGCAGGACCAAATATTTGCTAATCAGGGAATGAGGGGATGCAGAGACAAGGGAGGATCACCAAGAAACAATAGTGTAGCCTTGGGGCAGGGTCCTGGTTCCTCCTCAAGGGATACCCATAACAATATCTTTGAGCTCTTCTGCAAAACTAAAACCCCCAACAAATGGAAGATGTTAACTACTTGATGAAGCATTCTTCGTTCCAGAGAGAAGGTCACAGTTTGATAACCTCGAGAACCACAGGGGCTCATCAAGAGACCACCTGAGGCCGGATTAAAGGAGTGCGGCCCTGCACACACCCTGACCCTTATCAGCAACCTCTCCCTTGAACCATTGCTATGAAACTCCTCACTAAATCCCCCCGGGTGGGAACATACAGTTTATGAGGGTATGAGCCCGCTGTGTCCCTCTTTCCCTAGCAGAGCAATAAAGCTATTCTTTTCTACTTCACCCACAACTCTGTCTCTGAGATTTGATTCGGCACCGGTGCACAGAGGCTGAGTTTCAGCATCAGTCTCTCATGAATAATTGTTCAGGTGAGAATTCACATGCATCTCTCAAGAACAAGCCACAGTTTTCAAGCACAGGACAATCGATTCCTGTTTTAGGGTGAAGAATTTAACAATTCAGGGATACTCTTTGCTAAAACCTCCACTTTACATTGCTATGCAGTTTACTTAATATTTCTTTTTCTTTTTCTCTTCTTTCCTTTTTTCTTTTCTGTGTGGGTGTGCGGTGAGAACAAATAAAATTTATTCTCTTAGCAACCTTCGAGGATATACCACAGTATTGTTGACTAGAGTCACCATTCTGTACTTTAGGTCCCCAGAACCTATTCATCTTATAACTGAAAGTTTGTGCCCTTTAATCAACATCTCCCCCTTTTTCCAGCTCCTGGCAACAATCATTCTACTCTGTTCCTATGAGCTCGGCTTTTTTAGATTCCACATATGAATGTGAGATCATGCATCCTTTGTCTTTCTCTGTCTGGCTTATTTCATTTGGCATCATGACTTGTTGTCACAATTACATGGGGTTTTCTAACTTCTCTTTCCCTTTGCTGTGAGACTTGCCATGTTCCAGATAGAGGGTGCTCTATTAGGGGGTCCTAGCTGGAGTCTAACTGTATCAGACATGTAGGAAGTATACACAAGAAATAAGCCTCCCCTGTTGTAAACCACTACGATTCTGGGATTGCATGTAATCCTAGCTTATCCTGGCTGACCATTCAGAAACACACACATGAATCTATTGCTTTCCATTAGCTACAAACTCAGGGCATAATGTCTTTAGTATGACATCCAGGGACCTTCAACATATGTCCACAGGTCACCTCCTTAATCTGATTCCACCAGTCTGTCCTGAGACACTCTGTGTTTAATCCATACATAATTTTTAAACATCTCTTAAACATCAACCTGAAAATCTGAAGACCTCTTTCCACCTCTCTCTGAGGTCCTATCTCTCCTTAGCAACTGACTTAGGAAAAATCGAAATAACTTTTGACTCTAGTGAGTTTAAGGCAGGATTTATAGCCGATTGTTAAATCGTTTACAGAATCACTGGAGGACAGAGGGAACTAATTCTATAGGCAGAGCTTCCAAGAAAAACTCCCGAGGCCATACCCCAGAACCGGGCTGACAAAGGAGGAGCCGCTTCAACCACAATCACTAAACTGCCTTTCCTATCCAGAGGTTACCTATCCAGCTGCCTGCTGCAAAACCATGCCACTTCTGTAACAGTTGGCACAAGCAAAACCCGGGCTCTTCACTACATCCAATCCCGTACTCAAGTCTCTCATAAATGCGTGTGATTGGCAAAACTCAAATTACACCCAGACTACCAGTTGCGAGATCATCTGAGGAATGTCATTAACTTCTGGGCCTTACAATATAGGAAGGCATCCTAGAAAGAGGTTGGAATAGATGCTGATCAGATCATCCCACAGTCTCCAACATATAGTTTATTAATTTCTATAGTGCTTGGCCTTTGGTATGGACTGAATGTTTGTGTCCCACTGTCTGCACCCCTCTCCCTGCCCCAATTCATACGTTGAAGCCCTAACCACTAAAGTGATGGTATTTAGAGGGGGGGCCTTTGGGAGGTAATTTAATTTAGATGAGGCCATGAGCGTGAAGCCCCTGTGATGGGATTAGTGCCCTTTTAAGAAGAGGAAGAGAATAGAACACACAATCTCTCTCCTTTAACGTGAGAATATAACAAGAAGGTGGCCTTCTCTAAGTCAGGAGGAGAGACTTTGCTGACAACTGAATCTGCCGGCATCTTGATATTGGACTTTCCAGCCTCCAGAACTATGAGGAATGACTGTCTGTTGCTTAAGACACCACATAGTCTATGTACTTTGTAGCAAGTGCTGACTAAGACAACCTACAATAATGAACCTTCATGCATCTTATCTTGCAGAGACCCCTTGAGGTTTGTAGAACCAGGATCATTATTCCCATCTCTGAGACTCAGGTAAGTCACATGGTCAAACCAAGGCCACAACTCAGTTGTCCTAGATGCTAGTCCAGTGCCCCTCCCAATCCACTCAGGAATCTCAGTTTTCACTAAATCCTAGCATCTGAGAATTTAAAAATCTAGAGTGACAACAGCAGCTGCTACTGTTTCTCTGCATAAGGCAGTATTATCGGTGATGCAGGAGAACTGCTGGAGGGAAAGATCGCCTCTTACTGGGGGGGGGAGTCACTTCCAGGGGAAATAATTAATCCTTTAGTCCTCTGATTCCTATTAGGATACCATCTCTCTCATTTGTTATCTTTAAATGAAGTGAAGTGGTGCTCCTTCCTCTGCTTGCTGGGAAGTTGGGGGGAAGCAAAAATATTTTCTATGTTTTGATTTTCACTGGAAATTTTCAGTGGAAGAGATAAGTCTTTGTGGGCCACTCATACCCCTAGTAGATCCCATTTGCTGTTTTACAAATCTGACCGGAAAAGACAATGATTGATTTGCCTGGGAAATCCTGAAAAGCTATTAATGCGTTTATGCCTACATGCACTTAGAGTGCCAGCGTGAGAACACTCTTCTAGAGGCAGACAGCACTTCTAGAAAATGATTCACTCCAAGGCCAAAGAAGAAACGAATTTTAAAATTCAGGAGTAGGAAATACTAATTTCATGTTCTAGAAATTATTGAATCTTAGAATGTTTGAGCCAGAGGAAATCTCAGAAATGATCTGATTTTAACCACATTTAAAGCGAGAAAACGTTTTATTCAAATAAGATGTTATGGGAAACTCCCAACCAGATGAAAACAGAACTGTTCTGAATGAAATGGGGCAAGATTGCCACAGCTGATACACGTGGCTGCCTTCTCACAATGCCTCCATGCCCACCACGTCTCTAAGGAAACCGAAGCTTCAGAGAACATAGTTCAAGGGCCATAACGTTGTCCAGCTGAAGGCCAAGTAGATAGTGCCAACATTGGAATTGGGATTCAGGTTTTCTGATTTCCATATTCTTTCCTTGAAGAATTCCTGGGACGGCGTTTTCTTTGGTGACCTCTGCAGATTTCCCTTTACCTCATTCCCAAGCCTCCACACCTGCTTCTCACAGCAGCTTAAGGGGCAGCCCCTTTTGCTAATAGCTGGCATTACTCTGCTCCTGAGACTCTTACTTTCCAGGACCAGCTACTGTGCCAGGCATCAGGGATGCGTCGGTCACAAGACATTGTCCATGACCTTAAGGGGGAACACAGTGCTGTGGGTTGTTTAAAGGGGAAGCCCAGAGATAGCCAGAGGAATGAAAAGATAAAGACATGGATTTTGAGCAAATTCTAATTAATCTTAGAAACTCCTGGGACCTGATTTTTGTCGTCTTCTTTTAGGATCTGGACATTTAAAGGGACAGAACTGGGACAAATCATCCTTTCTCTCTTCTATCCATTTCTATCTCCTTCACCCAAGCACTTCTCCAAATCCTTCAAGGCAATGGCTCTCAAACTAGTTCCAAGGGTGAATTCTAACAGCGGCAGGCATTTGCATAAAAATTAAGATAATTGATAGAATTTTCTCAAACTAAAGTTTATCTCCCAAAGTACTTTTTAAATGTTGGTGTCTACTACTGCTGGTCTGTCACTGAGAGCTAACAGATGGCAAAATTAATAAACATATAGATATAAACATATATAAATAAAATATTTATACAAAACCTAGAAGCAGCTGATTCTGGTCAGCTTAGCAGCTTGTTTCTTTGTAGACTTGTGGGCTAACAGCTTTATGCTATATACATCCATATAGTGGAGGTTGTCGTATGTGTGGTGAATATAATTGTTAATAATTCATATAACAAGAAGAATATCAATTTTTATGCTTATATATGCTCCGGATAGCTCTGCTTCATTGCCAAGAAGCTGGTCATAGTGGTAGTGTCTGAAAAGATAATAGATCTTTTATTAAGAGGTGGGAGGAGACGTTTACTCTCTATCCTTGTTTTTGCATATAAACGTTTACCGTGTGCATCTTTTCAGTTTCAGAGAAATTAAAATTGAAAAACATGTGCTTAAACAATATGATGCTGGGGTCTCACCTCACAGATCCTGACTTAATTGGTCTGGGGCATAACCTGGGCATTGTTTTTTTTAAGAGCTCTCCACATAATTAGAATGTACAACCAAGACTGAGAACCACATCTCTAAGCTGTTATCAGAAGCTCTTTTACTGTCTTATACTGATAACTGTAAATTATTTAAGGCAGGCATTCCTAGCTTTTTTGAGCAGGGAAGTACTCCTTGAGTGTCAGGAAGTTTCACAGTCCCTCACACCACAGTTGACCTATTTTTGGTATGTGCTGTGAGAAAATATCAAATATCCAAAGTTACTATGAATTAATCTCAGTGAAATTGATATACACTTGAAAAGTAGTAGTAGGTATAGAAATACAGGTGAGATGCAATACCAATGCTCTTTACAGGTAGTTCTGCATTCTTATATCTTCTTCTGTAAGATTTGCATATCTACAGGTATAAGGGTCCCTTGCAAAACCCCTAGCTCCTCTCCAGAAGTCCACAGTCAATGAAGTAGGAGTCACTGAATTTAGGAATTGCTTTTCCTGGACAGGACTGTAGAGAGACATTTTGACCTGTTGGGCTGTAGACAGCAAACAGCAAGTGTTTTCATAGCGTTGACTTGAGAAGTGCTTGTTTGCTGTTACTGATTTGTTTACATTTCCACCTATGTCCTAATATTCTCTAGGACACAAGCTCTGCCATTTTACAGGCTTTGCCTACATAGGCACCAGGCTCTTCTCTCTCTCGGTAATTTGACTGGGGCCGTTTGCTTTGTTGGGAACAATAGCAGAGCCTGACCTCGCTCTCATTCTGATCCCTGCTTCCTCCATCATGGTGATGCCCCCTCTCAACCTAGCTTACGGTGAAAACCCCTCCTCGCATCCTTTGTTAACATTGCGAGGTAACTAGCCCTTCCACTGTTTGAAGCCAGCCTGACATTCCTCTTTGAGGGGAAGGATTAGGAGGTCTCCTGTTCCCTTGTTGGGTGTCAATGGAATAGCGCTGTGAGGATTTTTCAGGGGAGCTGGCTGCTTTAGGCTGCCCAGGGAAGCTTTGGACCTCTTTCCTAAGATGACACTATGACATGAGACTTTCATCAGAAGCTCATTCAAGGGAGGAAAAGTGCCAATCCTGAAAGCTCCATGCTGTTACCCCAAATTATGTGGTCATGGATTATAGTTACTCTTTTCACCTCCAATCAACGATCAAGTTTCATTCAACCAAAATTAAAACATGCTAATCTAAGGAGAACTATTCTATATATTGGATTTTTCTTAGATATATTACCACACCATGGTACTTGGCATGATTTTTATTAAGGCTTACATATTTTCCTGTCAGTTCTGAAAACTATGGATTTTTTCCTCCCTTGGGAATATCTGACTCTAAAGTTAAAAATCATTAAAGAAATAGAAAAGCATTTCACCCCTTGAATGTGCAATAAATATATAGTTCAAGTTCTACCCATTGTGCAAGCAAGCAGGACTCCAGCCATCAATCACCCTGTAGTAACTTTTATTTAATTGTATTTTAAAGGCATATGAGATAACAGTAGTGGCTGGAAAAAGCCTGTCTCACCTAAATTGTCATATCATAGTTAACTAATAGTGCCAAAGGGCTCTCCGGAATCTGCTTCCAAATCCTCAGGAAGCCTGGCTTGTTCTTTATGTAGATATTCCTCTGGCTGTTTCTCATTCATCCTTGTGAACTCCTGAATTATATAGTAAAGTTTTTCCCTCTTTCTTTTTTTTTTTTTTTTTTGGCTGTGCCGCATGTCTTGTGGGATCTTAGTTCCCTGACCAGGGATTGAACCCAGGCCCTCGGCAGTGAGAGCACAGAGTCCTAACCACTGGACCCCCAGGGAATTCCCACATTCTTTTTTTATATAATCATAAAAGTAATCCATGCTTATTATAGAGCATTTTGGAAGAAAATACATATTTGAAAAATCCTTAAGCTCACCATTATATCCTATCTTTCAGAGAGAAATAACCACTCAACGTTTGGTTGCATTTCCTTTTCTCTTTTCTCTATGTAAATGGTGTGTGTGTGTGTGTGTGTGTGTATGTTTATACATATATACACACAAATTTATAAACAAAATAGGAGCATACGGTATGTGGACACATTTTTGCGTTCTGTTTCATTCTCTTAAAATCTATCATTAGCATCTGGGTCCCCATTTCCCATGTCTTCTCTTCTCTCTTCTCACATTCATTGCCCCAATCCCAGATCTGAGCTCCTCTCTTCCAGTTTATTCCAGTAGCCTCCCTCCTGGGAGTTTTCTCAGTCCTCACCTTCCTCCCCCTCCCCCCAATCTATCCTTAGTGCTGCAGTCAGATGCATTCCTCTACGGTATGGTACCAATCACATCACTCCCCTATTTTAAAGCCTTTGACTTGTTGCCTCTCTGCCCACAGAGTAAATCCAAGTTCCCCTTAGTTTCCCACGTGACCGTCACCTCCTTACTCAGCCCTATCCTTCAGTCACATCCAGTTGTCCTCTTCCCTCTGTGTCTTCTATGCTATTGCAGCATTTTTCAAAGCATGGCCCACAGACCACCCGCTTTAGAGTCACAGAGGAACTTTTAAACAATGCAGAATCTTGGGTTACACTCTAAGCACCTTGAATCAGAAACTCTAAATATGGATTCCAGGATGCTGTATTTTTAACAAGCTTTCCAAGTAAAATCTGAATAGCTTACAACATGAAATCTTATTTTCTAAAACCATCTAATAGAAAAAACGAAAATGGATTGTTTAAAGGCATTTCCCGTCAGTATAGACCTCACTTGCATTGCTCTGAAGTCAGTTTTACTATTATTCTAGTCATTCCACAGATGAGGAAACATATGGATGAAGCAAAGACATTAAGAGATTTGTCTGATATACATAACCAGTAAGGTCTGGAGATAACATTCAAGTATGCTCCTTTCAAATCCAAACTCTACGACCTGTCCACTGTACAATACCAGCTTCCCGCTTTGCTCTGTAAAGACAGTGACTTTGTTTTACGTGCCTTTGGTAGATGTGCTCATCCTTCAAGGTTGTAGCAGATGCTGTAGGTACCCTTCCCATGTGCCCCCAGCACTCACCTTTCCAGTGCAGGTGGTCGATCAGCGCTCTACTGCAAGCACCTACAATTCTCTGCTTAACATCTTTCTCTTGGCCTGAGCAAGAGACAGAGAAGTGCCAGGGAGTTAGAGATCTCAGGAGCCAATGACAATGGGGCCTAGAGGTAAATACTGGAGCTTCCTTACCTGGAGTGGGGAGAGGGGACTCGTGTGCGACAGAGAGGCTCAGAGATGTTCACAGTGATGCACTGCTTCGTAAAGGAGATTTCTCTCTGCTTTTCAAGTTTTGATATATCATATATACTATTGGTGTACCAATTAGTTCATAAACTTTCTGTTTATAGCAGGACTAAACATAATTTAATTGTGTTATTCTTGAATATGAGCCCCAGGAAATCTCAGAGAGGAGAGTGACTCAAAATTGGGGATCAGGGACTTCCCTGGCAGTCCAGTGGTTGGAACACCACCCTTCCACTGCAGGGGGCATGGGTTTGATACCTGGTCGGGGAACTAGGATCCCGTATGCCGCAGGGCGTGGCCAAAAACAGAAAAAGAAATTGGGGATCAATGTTGTTTCCCACTTAGATCATAAGAAAAGTACATCTCCTCCCTGTATCCAAATGCCACTGCTGCCTTCTTACCTCAGAAGTAGCTTTGCTGTTCAGTCTGTCTTCAAATTATTTTAAAATCCATTTCATTCACTAGTTCTCACAACCCTGAGAGAAGCCCAAAGCAGAGGCCCTCAAGTGTGGTTTGTGAATGTTTGATGATCCATATGAGATAACTACAAAAACTGAGAATAAGAATACAGCAATTTTTTTTTTTTTTTTAATTTTTGGCTGCGTTGGGTCTTCGTTGCTGCACCTGGGCTTTCTTTAGTTGTGGCACGCAGGGGCTGCTCTTCGTTGCGGTGCGCGGGCTTCTCGTTGCAGTGGCTTCTCTTGTTGTGGAGCACGGGGCTCTAGGCGCGCCAGCTTCAGTAGTTGCGGTGCGTGGGCTCAGTAGTTGTGGCTCACGGGCTCTAGAGCGCAGGCTCAGTAGTTGTGGCGCATGGGCTTAGTTGCTCCGTGGCATGTGGGACCTTCCCGGAACAGGGATTGAACCCACGTCCCCTGCATTGGCAGGCAG
The DNA here is from genome assembly GCF_039906515.1 of Pseudorca crassidens. Lineage (NCBI taxonomy): Eukaryota > Metazoa > Chordata > Mammalia > Artiodactyla > Delphinidae > Pseudorca > Pseudorca crassidens. The sequence goes on along the minus strand of NC_090301.1, from coordinate 90,553,946 downwards.
ATTCTTAACCACTGCGCCACCAGGGAAGCCCAGGAGGATAGCAATTTGAAAGATTAATTTTTTTTTGTCCTTTTCATATTCTTTTCCATTATGGTTTATTATGAGATATTGAATATAGTTCCTTGTGCTATACAGTAGGACCCTGTTGTTTATCTATTTTATATATAGTAGTTTGTATCTGCTAATCCCAAACTCCTAATTTATCCCTCCCCCACCCCTTTTCTCCTCTGGTGACCATAAATTTGTTTTTTATGTCTGTGAGTCCGTTTCTCTTCTCTAAATAAGTTTATTTGTATCATATTTTAGATTCCACATATAAAGGGACTTCCCTGGCAGTCCAGTGGTTAAAACTTCATGCTCTCAATGCAGGGGGCACTGGTTCAATCCCTGGTCAGGGAACTAAGATCTCATATGCTGCATGGCATGGCCAAAAAGAAAAGAAAAGAAAAGAAAAAAAAATGGTGTGGCTTCCGAGTAGTATCATCTTTAGATTTCACATATAAGTGATATCATATGGTATTTGAAAAGAGTAATTTTACATCTGTCGAATCTAATAATAAAATATTGAGGCTTTACTCTGCATATCTTTTTATCTTATTTTACCTATTTTTTTCAAGTTATAAATTATTTTAATGAGGAATCTATGGCTTTCCATTTTTCAAATTGTTAAATTGAATATTGGCATAGAAAAAATACTTATTGCTCCAAAATGAAAAGATACCCTTCTTTTTAAAAAACATATAAACCTTCTGAACTCCATGTAGGAAGGATATATTTACTGACACAGTAACAGAGTAAGAAGTAATTTCAGTATACTACAAAAGGTCAGGAGTGCTGGGTCTGGCCTCAGACTATTGGGATTTCATTTCTGCTTCTCTCACTTGCTGTGATTTTTGCAAATTACCTACTCTGTGCCTTTTTATTTATTGTTCACTAACAATAATATAGTAATAATCATCATCAAACCTGCTTTATAGGGTTTCTATGAGCATATGAAAATTGCTTGGAAGAAACCCTGGCGCGCAGTAGGTACTCAATAAAGGTATTATCTGTTAATAATTTTTTTTAACAAGTAGTCACATCAAAAGGGCAATAAAATACCCAGATTCTCTTACATTAAAATGTTCCAATTATTTATGAGTATTAATTAGAAAATGACCTTTTCAGAGGCAGGGGCTGTATCACATCAGTCTTTGCAACTCTGGTATCTATCCTAGTGCCTGGCGTGTAAAGATGCCTGGAACGCTCCTCCCCAAGACCTAGGCCCTCCAGGCTCTTCCTCCCATCAGATCTTGGGCTTCAGATCCTTGTCTCGGAGATCTCCCTTCAGGGACTACCCAGTTAAAAGCAGCCCATCATTCCCTATCTCTCTCTGCCCTGTTACCTGGTTTCTTTTCCCCATGTCTCCTGTCACTATCCCAAATTACCATTTTCTTTATTGGTTTACTTATTTACTAGTTTTTTTCTTCGCACTGGAATATAAGGTTTATGGACTCAGGAAACTTGTTTGTGTTTTATTTGCTCTTTCATCTCATCAGTGCCCAGAATAGTGTTACTGTTTTTGTATTTTTGTTGTTTTGTGGGTTTTTTTTCTTGTATTTTCAAGGATTATCAATTCACAACGAATGGAAAATTACAAAACTAAAACAAAATGTAAGACACAAAACTGGTCCTTTACCACCGATAGTTGAAGAGATGCAGGTTTAATGGGGCATATTTACCATTTCCACACATGTATAAACTGAGCCATAGGGCTGGCTGGGCAATGACTTGCTTAAAGGCTAACATGTGGTTAAATCATGGGACCTGCTAGAAACCCAGGTCCCAGGATCCTGGCTTTGAGTTCTTTGTTCTTCTCCTGCTGCAGAATCCCTTGCCTCTAGCAGGATAATACATTGAGCTTCTTTGACTGAACAGGTGTGTGAGTTGTTAAACTTCCTGCTTGCAGGTGCCCAGCTCTGAATGTTTCCCCACACCAGTGCAACAGCCGTTACCCTGAGAGTGGTGCTGGACAGTGGGGCTCTGTCCCTGACTCTTGAGCAGAGCCAGGATTTTCATTAGCCCTGGATTTGCCTTGCTATGTAAACATGCTTATTTGGTTTTAATATATTAGGCTCTGCTGTTCAGAACTAGATTAAACTGTCAGTCATCTCCCTCATAGTTCATATTGTTTCCTCTGGATAGGGGCACGTGTAGTGTTACACATGTCTTGCCAATAAAACAGCCCTCTGGATTGAAATCTGTTCAGGACATATAGCAAGATGTCAAATTAATTGTACCGAAATAATGAGTTAGCACCAAATGCTAATTAAATATTGATGAAAGTCATACTTTCAATTATCTTCATTATGGCCCCATGTTTTATGTAGGCATTAAATCCTTGCAGGATGGGTATGTCTGGTAATTAGCTGTGCACTGTAAAAAAAAAAAAAAAAAAGAAGCCCGAGTTATTCCCCTCAATATTAAGAGCACTTAGAAACCACTTGGAAAATGGAAACGCTGAAAAGAGGCAGTACTTTTCTTTTCTGAAAGTGTTTGAAATTCTGTGAAGTCTGTACTTCCGCTTGTAGTATTGGATATTCCTTTTTTTTTTTTTTTTTGACGGGGCAGATTAGAAGTCAGAAGGCCCTTGAAGATCCTGCTGAGCTCTGCTGAGTCACGGCTTTTTCCACTCGAGCTGACTTTTGGCAGCCTCTTCTTCTAAACACCTGTGCTACCTTGTACAATTTTCCTGCCTGCAGGCGAAATGGCTCCCTCTGGCAAATCTGACCATTGTTACCATTTATTGAGCTGTGATTAAGATGCTTCCTGCATTGGAATCACCTGGTTACTACTTAATGTACGTGTTCACCAGCCCCGACCCATAGGTGTCCCAATAAAGAAGGAGGAGGCCAGAGATGTGGGCCATAAAGTTTGACAACCAATATATAATTCAGTATTTTTCAATCCCGACTTCATAGCAGAATAGACCCGGGGTCACTTAAAACATAGTAACTTAACTGGTCTTAAGTAGAGTCACAGTACATATGTATATGTGTGGACATGTGTGCACACGGACACACACACATCTGATGTGATTCTGAAGTGAAGTTAGGATGGGGAACCAGCATCATGGCCCTTAAACAGTATGTACACTTTGCTGTTCTTTCTGCTTGGAGGGTTCTTTCCCCTTCTTTGCTTGAAAATATTCCTCTTCATTCATTGTTAGTGATGCACTTTGTTTTGAAGTGTGAACATACTCGGGCATTGGTCATCTACCTGTTTGTTTTCAGATCCATTCTTTTCAACACACAACACACTCAGGGGTAGACTCAGGTCATGGACAGCCTGGCATGGAGCCATGGAGGCCGTGTGGACTTGGAGTTGGGAAGCCCAACTCCATGTGGTGAATCCTGGCTCTACCATTTATCGGCTGTGTGACTTTATGTAGGATACTTAACTTCTCTGAACCTCAGTTTCATCATCTGTAAAATAAGGGTAATAAAATCCATCTACTTCCTAGCTGTCATGAACACCATGTCCAGCAAAGGTATCATGAAAGGAGGCTGCTCTTGAACCACTTATCACCCGTGAAAGGGCCTGGAAGAGCATCATAGTAAATGCTCTGTAAATATCATTTGAAAAAAACTTAATTGAATTCTACAGCTGTTCTATATTCATTCACTGAATTGAAGTAGAACTAGAAGAGAGCATTGGAGAGAGTTGGTCCTGTTGAAGGCTTCTGCCTCCTGACATAGGCTGAAACATTCTGCGCTCTAGGACATACCTCTTTTCACTCTCCAACTCACAATCCTCCAGTGTCTTCCATCTCACTTTGACAGAGTAAAAGCCAAGTCCTCCCCTCATGTGGTCTAGCTTTGGCCACACCTTTAGTATCAATTCCTAACACGCCCACTGGGTTCCAGCCACATAGGTCTTTGCGCCACTCCTAGAACAAGCCAATCGAATGCACCTCAGGGTCTTTACGATTTTTGGTCCCCTCTGCCTGCATCCACTTCCCCATCACCATCTTTATGGCCAACCTTCTCACTTCACTCAGGGCTGTGCTTAAATGTCACTGCCCCAGAGAGACTTCCTTGGCCATTCTACATGAAACAGAGCCCCATCTCTCCTCTTTACTCTACTCTATTCATCTTCCTGCTGTTTAACTAGAATACAGTCTGTGTGTTTTATCATCTGTCTACACTTTTAGAAAGTAAACTCCACGAGAGCAGGGACCTTGTGGGTTCACCCATGTATCTAGAAGAGTGCTTGGCACGTGTTGAATGAATTTATGAAGGAAGGCTGGGTGTGAGAAAAGAAAGCTGAGCGTTTCGTCTGCTGGGGTCCTGAGCCAGGTTTCATAATCACTCTTTAGGATAGTAACGTCCTCACCGTTGCACACATGGGCTCAGACTTTGTCACTGCAAATTCACAGTGTCCAAAATCACAATTATGATCTTCCTCCTCTGCCTGCCTTTCTTCCAGTGAATCCTATCTCAGTGAATGGCAGCAGCATCTTCCCAGCTGCTCAAATTAGAAACCCAGGAGTCTTGCGGGGTTCGCTCCACTCCTTCGTTGCCTAGATCCAATCCATCACAACATCTTATTGATTTTACCTTCTAAATATCTCTCAAGTCCATCTGCTTCTCTCCATCTTTATTGTTAACACCCTTGTCCAAGGAATCATTATTTTTCACTTGGAACTTGCGAGAGCTTACTACCTAGTTGTCTCCCTTTTTCTATGCTTGTTCCTCTGACAATCCATTCTCTTCTCAGAAACATGAGTAATCATTACAAAATGCAGAACTGATTATGCCCTGGCCTCCCTCCCTTGCTTAAATATTGCAATGATTTCCCATTGTTCTTAGCATAACACCGAGGTCCCAACCTTGGCTCTCAGGGTTGGGTACCATCTTGCCCTTGCCTCACTTCATCAGTTTCCACTCTGCTCGCTGGGTACTGGACACTCGGGCTTGTGCCATGTTGATCGTACTCCAGATGCCTTCCCAGCTCCGCTGGCGCACTCCCATCGTCCTTCTGCCTTATTGCCCAGCTGTGATTAGTTAATTTCTCATCTTTTAAATTTCAGTCCAGTTACAGTTTGAAAATGTATACTGATCCCACAGACTATAGATTGACGTGAAACATCATACAACAAGTATCTTCTCTGTCAGGGAGTTTGTCACAGTTGTTAACCAAGGAATTGTGAAATTATGCCTATCTTTCCTACTAGATTATAAACTCCTTGAAGTAGCATTCTGTACACCTATCTTTTTTTAAATTTATTGAACTTGTAGGAAAGCATGGATTTATTATTTTGTTTATGCTCATAGAAAAGATGATCCATTAAGTTAAATTTAAAAAAAATATTTGAGGCCATCAATTAATGAAAATGAAGAAATAACATGTACCAATTCCTTTCACATGCTGTCATATTTAGTTCTTAAAGATGAAATGAAACTGGTTTCTTGCCCATTTTGTAGCCAGAGAAACTGAGCCTCAGAGAGGCTAGGTATCTTGCCCAAGAATCTTTATATGCATCTATCTTATGGCTGTTTTTCCATCATTTAGTATAGAGTGGCACAGAGAAAGCACTCAGTAAGTACTGTTGAATTAATGAATGTGACCCCACCTTGAAGGGTGAACCTGATGGGATTAGATCCCGGCTTTGAACCTGAGGCTATCTGACTCCTAACCATACCAACGTTCTTTCCAAAAGTGTCCTGGTCCAAATCCTACCAAGGAGCAAGAGAGGAGAGGAAGACTGGAAGTTCCAGCTCTGAAAAGTTCTGCATGAAAGCAGGGGCTGGGAGGCACCCACTTGTGGTGGACCAGTCTCGGTCCAGGTCCATATGGAGGTGCTGTGTTCTCAGCCCTTACCATCAGCCTCCAAGACTGGTTCAGATTCTCCTTGTTGGAGTTTGCCTTTGTTCTTTCACTCTCGCAGTTTTGAAGCCGTGACAGCATATCACCCTTCAGGAGGCGTGCTGCCTCATTTGGAGCTGTTAAGATAAGGAAAACGAAAGCTTAACTGGATGGGAGAGTGACAAGATGGGTGCTGCTGTGTTTCTGCAAATGAGGTGTGTGAGAGGAAACTGGATTTGTGGTGACAGCAGCAGCAGAAACAGGGCCATGCTGCTACAGAGCAGCGAAAATTCATTCATTCATTCAAGTATTGATAGAGCTCCTACTACGTACTAGGCACTGATCTAGCAAAAAATATTCAAAAATAAAAAAAGAAAGAAACTGCTGGCACTGTCCTAATGGAGCTTATATTTTTGTGTGAGAAGACAATAAACAAATAATAATTAAATATATACCCACATTAGCTGATGATATATACTTTGAAGGAAAATAGCGTAAGGCAAGGGGATGATAGACAGTGATGGAGAGGGGCTAGATTATTTCAGAGGAGTAATGAGAGAAGGAAGGCCTTTTGGAGTAGATGACATTTAAGTAAGGTCTAATGAGTAGGCCATGTGAATACAGAAAGGTTTCAAACAAAGGAAGTAAGTGACTTAGGAAGAAGTTCGGTACATGATTTAGTTAGGAGAGGATTATGCTTTAATAAATACCATTCACTCCCACCATGGACACTCAGTGGTTTAATATAAAATAGGCTTAATTCTTCCTCACAGCAGAGGCTAGTATGCTTTTAGGGGATGTGCTTTCATGAATTGCTTCAGGAATCCAGGATCCTTCCCTTTCGTGGCTTTACTACCCTCTAGGGGCCTGAGTCCTCTGCCAGACTGTCTGCATCCCATTGGCAGATGAGGGAAATAGATTATGTGGGAGGTGTTTACAAGCTAGGTCTGGAAATGGTATGTGTCACTTATCTCTTCTTATTCCACTGGTCAGAACTTAGTTATATGCCACTGCTAATGGCATGGGAGGCTGAGAAAGGTAACCTATCTCAATCCAGGAGGAAGAGATCCAGGTTTGGGAAGCAGCTAGCTAATCTCTTCCCACCATATATGAAGAATATACAAAAGCCAGAATGACTGTTGTTGAAGGATTAAAGGTAGGCGAGTGCTAGGGTAGGTAAGACCTTTGGGTCATAGTAAGGACTATGTGTTATTTTCCTGAGTATATTGGGAGGCCACTGGAGGTTTCAAACAAGGGAGTGATATGCTTGGATTTCAATATTAAAAAAAGAACTTGAAAGCTCTCTAGAGACTACAAGGTAAGGGACAAGAAAGGCTATGGCAGTGATAGCCATAGCTGGGAGTAGGTTATGGCTGTGGTAAAGTGCTGAAAGTTGGTCTGACTGAATATATTTTTGATGGAAAAGCAAACAGGAGTTGTTAAATTGGATGTGGAGAGTATAAGAAACAGAGGAATCAGTGAAGTTTGCTAAATTTTTTTGTCTGAGAATCTAGGTAATAGATCGTGCCATTCACTGAGATGAGGAAGGCTGGAGAAGGAGAAGCAGACATAAATGAAGAATTCTCTTCTAGACATTACATCTGTAATGCTTATTGAACAGCGAAGATATCAGGTGGGCGATTGGAGATGGGAAGCTCATGGAGGGAGGAAAGGAGAGATTGGGGCTGGAGATATAAAGTTTGGAGTTGTCAGGGTGCTGGTATATGAAACCAAGAGACTTCTTGATATCACCAAGTGAGAGTAGAGAAAAGAATTTTGAGGACCGTGTCCAAGAGCATTCCAATATTTAAAGCTCAAATCATAGACTCATGGGCTCAGGAGTTAAAAGGCTCTAAGAAGTTATTCGATTAAACCCTCATCTTTTCAGTGAAGAAACTAAGGCTCAAATGATTAAGTTGCGCGTGTCAGATCATATAATTTGTGCTGGCAGAATTAGGCTACCATCCAGACCTGGCAGCTTCTTGCCCACTGCTTCTTCATCTATCTTATGATCAAAATAATAATTCCTGTGCTGAAGGAGAAAAAGAGGAATTAATAAGATGAAAGAAAAAAAGGGAGGGAAACAAAGTGTGCAGGATCATGTTTTCCCTTCCATATCCACTCTTCACCCTTCTAGTAGGTGCAGAATACATTCTGTGGAAAGGATAGAGTATTTGATAACACTTGTATTATTTCAACTAGGAAAGGGCTGGAGAATCCTCAGCGGTCGCCAATACCATGGTAATGTGGCAAGAAACACATCTCAGATTGAGTGGGGAAAGTAGGATGAGCTGTTGGAAGAAAGAGTAGGGAAAACTCCATCCATTGTCCTTATATCACGAAGCAGAAGTTAATCTGGTTTTGCCCCTGTCTGAGAGCTCCAGATTTGGGTTGCAGTTGGGGGTGAGGGAAGGTACGACAGGCCAGACCCATGATGGAAATGATGGACATGGTGGAAGAGGGTAGAAGAGCCTCAAGAGGCAGGTCCCATTTAACCAAAATGCGCAGAGGTCAAATTCAGGGACTGAAAAATAACTGTTAGGAATTCAACACAGTCACACCCTGAGGTCCTGCTGTACAGTCCAAATTGGTACAATTTCCTGGAGGACAATTTATATTTCAACAGCCTTGGTCTTTGACCCATTGATTGCATCTTTATGCATTTATCCTAAGGAAATAATCAGAGAGGTAGGAAAACACTTATGCACAAAACCATGTTTATCTCAGTATTATTTATAATAGCTATTTATAATAGCTAAATAAAGTGCCTATGGTGAAAAGAAAGATGAACCTCACAAAGGAAGACAAGGGAGAATAATCATTGAAACAATTATTTCAAAACATTGGAAATGACTTCTTTGTCTAATAAGTTAGGGTGGCATATTCATGGGTTCATGAGATGGAACATTACACCATAGTGACTTTGAGGACTTTGGTTGGGCTGTTTACCCATTTTAAATATAGCAGTGTGTTATCTTTTAAGTCAAGAGGAGTCTTAATTCTCAGAGCAAATGGCAAGTCAGTAAAGGTTTTAAAGGGAGTTTGGGGGAGCAAAGACTGGGTGGGTCTGGAGAGAGGATCAGATTTACAGTTTGAAGTAGAAAGATGATTCTCTCTGTAGAGTGGAGAATAAATTCAAGGGGGGTGGTCCAGAGGGAATGAGGTCATTACTTGGGGCCCAGGTCAGTGCACACAGGAGCGGGTGATAGTTGTACCATGGCATGGTGAGTGGATGATTTGGGAGTAAAATCAATGAAACTTTCCCATACGAGGAATGTGGGGAGGTGGGGAGACTCCTCAGTCTGATGTCTACGATATTTAGAACTTACTGTAATGCAGGTGTACCTTGTTTTATTGTGCTTCACAAATATTGCATTTTTTTACAAACATTCAATTTGTGGTAACTGCTTTGAGCAAGTCTATGGGCCATTTTTTTCAACAGCATTTGCTCACTTTCTGTCTCTGTGTCATATTTTGGTAATTTTCTCAGTATTTCAAACTTTTTCATTATTTTATTTGCTACGGTGATCTCTTATCAGTGATCTTTGATGTTACTGTTGCAGAAAGATTACAACTCACTGAAGGCTCTGATGATGGTTAGCATTTTTTAACAGTAAAGTATTTTTTAATTGAGGCATGTATCAATATTCTTTTAGACATAATGCTATTGCACAATTAATGGACTACAGTACAGTGTAAACATAACTTTTAGGTGCACTGGGAAACAAAAATATTTGTGTGACTTGCTTTATTGCGATGCTTGATTGATTGCCATGGTCTGAGACTGAACCTGAAGTATCTCTGAGGTCTGCTTGTCATTAGAGAGAAAAGGTACAAAACGTGAAACTGTATGGCAGGATATGTTAACAAAATTAACATGCAGACCAGAGACTACACTGAAGCTGGAGTAGAAGCTGAAAGGATGCCATAGGCTGAAATGATCAGAGGAGACTTAGGGAAGAGTAAGGCCCTGAAGGAATGGGAGAATTTGGACAGGTCACGTAGTTATGTGGTTAAAATGTTGTGGGCTTTATGCTATCTCAAAGGGAGCAGAAACTTTTTTAATCTGAGAGAGACTGAACAAGCTATAGGATCAGTCTGAGATTTTGTCCAGGGGAGAGAAAAGAAAACATAGTTCATAGAGCAGGCTGGAAGGCAGTGAAAGCAAGAAGCAAGTTGGTTTCTGCTCAGATTCTACTCTATTGAGTGTATTCAAGCATTGGTAGTTTTTGGCAGAGCTGGTGATTTGTGGTAATCTATACCCCAGGATTAGTAACAAATCTGTTGGGATTTCTTCTAGAGCAGGGGTTGCAAACCACAGCCCAAAAGCCAAATCTGGTTCACAGCTGCTTTTGTAAATAGAGTTTCACTGGCTCCCAGTCACGCCCTTTTGTCTAGTATTGTACCCAGGGCAACTTTAGCAATACAGAGGGAGAGTTGAGTAGTTGTGACAGAGACCCTTTGGCCTGCAAGCTAAAAATATTTACTACTTGATTTTTAAGAAAAAATTGTGCTGATCTCCAATCTAGGGAAACTGAGGAATGAGAAGTTCACTTCCTAATGCAATGTAATTTGAGAGAGAGATATACTGATTTAAATGAAAAAAAATCCAAAAGTTTTTATTGAACAGAACGTGAGAAGTCAAATAATAGGTATAGAAAAAAAGAAGTCTATCCACATCTCTACTACAACATTATTCTACCATTCATCCCATCTTTCATTCATCTAATAATTACTTATCGAGTACATACTATGTGCCAGGCGCACAGCTAGCTGGGAAAATCTCCCATCACCTTGAAGCTTTATTCTTGGGAGTGGGGAAAGCGTGATGAAAAGGAAAAAAAATGAAAGTAAAGATACATAGAATGCTGATGGTGACGCATGCTGTGGAGAATAATAGAGCAGGAAAGGAGGAGAGTGAGGGATGGGTGGTTGAAATAGGGTGGTTAGGGAAAGCCTCATTTGATGAGCGGATATTTGAGCTGAGACCTGATGGAGGTGGAAGAAGGTTGCCATGTGGCTCTGGGGCAGAAGCCCCCGCAGAGTTGGCCAGACGGCCAGTGTCTTAAGGCATGAACATGCCTGCTGAGTTAGTAGGACCCGAGGAAGCAAGTGTACCTGCAATGTGGTGAAGCGGAAGGAAACAAGGTGAGAGAAGAAATAGCAAAGTCAGATGATGAGGGCTGATTGGAGGGACTTTGACTTTTCTCTGAATGAGAAGGCGGGTCTTGCAAAATTGTGGGCAAAAGGGTAGTGTGACCTGGCTTACGTTTTGAAGGGTTACTCTGCCTGCTACTTGAGAATATACCGTCAGGAGCCTGAGGAGATGGAGGCGAGCCAGTTAGGAGGCAATAATCCATTCCAGCGGTGATGTGGTTCAGAATAGGGCAGGGACCTGCAATTGGGTTGGATATGAGGTACGAGAAAAAGCACAGCCAAGTATGACTCCAAGGGTTTGGGGATGAGTAACGGGAAAGATGATGGAAGCCTGTGGGGGGAGCCAACTTTGGTTGAAGATTAAGAGATTGAGTTTGGATTAGTTAGGGTTGAGATGCCTGTGGCATCCACATGGAGATGTCAGATAGACAGAGGGGTGTATGGGTCTGGAGTTCAGGGGAGAGGCCCCTTTTGTTTTAGTCCTGAATATAGCCGTTCCAGAAATTTGGGGAGCCCACAGGCCTGAGAAGGGCAAGATGTTGTGGAATATGATGGATTCAAAGGCTTTCAGACTCAAGGACAATATAACACTTGGCTTTAGGCATGTGGAGGTAGAGGTTTCCTTTCTTTTAAAGGAACTGAATATTGAAAATCACTTAAAACTGATTTTACCTACCTAATAAAATATGTCTCAACAAATATGGTTCCAATATCCTATTGCTTGATTTTTCCTAAGAAGGCCTTGTAGCTGAAAAGTTAAAGCAAAACAAAACCAAACAAACCAACTGATGAGGTTCAGGGGAGGCCACCCCAAAATATACCACTTTGACATATTGATTATTTTGATTTAAAGTTACTTAAGAAACATCAGGTGCAAGAATAAATGAGAGATAAATAAACGGGAGATAAATCTCTCATGTGAAAGGTACCCTCCCTGTACTAGGGGTTAGAGAGACATCCTTATCACCAGAGACAGGGAATTCAGGTCCGAGAAGGCTGTATAAACAAACTTCGTTACTTCCTCAGTAATTTACTACCCTATGCTCAAACTTCTTTGTCTTATCAATTCTTCATGTATTTATCATTTCTTTGTCTAAAAACGTATAAAACCTGCCTGCTTTGGTCACCCCTTTGAGTCTCCTATCTTTGGGGTCCCCGTACATACAAAATTCAATTAAATTTGTTTTTCTCCTGTTAATCTCTCTTTTATTATGGGGGGGGGTGGTCTCAGCGAAAAACCTAGAAGGGGAGGGGGAAGACTATTTTTCCTCTCCTCACAACCAAGCAAAACCAAAGTATAGTTTATAAGAATCAGTCATAAACGGTCTTGCAAAACTTAAAGCACGTTATAAATTTCTCTTCAAAATGCAGAGTAAAACCTTGTGGAGAACCTAAGTTTAGTAGTTCTTTTTTAAGTGAAAAAAGAGTCAGATGGTAAAACATGGTCCTGATGAGTAATGTTTAGAAAAGCATACATACTTGAGAGGCTCATTTCTCCCATATTTACAAATCCAGTTTATCTGCACATTCTTTCTGATTGAGTCTCAGAAATGGTCTCTCACACTCCGAATAACACGCCTCAAGGGAAACCATATTCCCCCTGTGCTTGTCCGTCTTCATCTGCTGCTGCCTCTTCCAAACCAATCCGTTCCCTGCCTTTCTTTGCTCTGCTTTGAGCCACGGGAGTCTGACCTCTACATGTGGTAGTGTGTGTTCTCCATTGCTCTTTGGCTTATGGTTGAGTTGATCAGTGGAAGCACCAACAGGAGATTGGAAGGTGGGAGGACAGAAAGGTTGGGGTATTTCTTCCTCAGCTCCATCCGTGCTCCAGACTAAAATTCTGTTGAGTCTTCATCCCTTCATGGCTCAGCTCTTGTTGAACATACTTTCTTTGGTAGTAGCTCCAATTCACTGATTTTTGTTTTTGTTGTTCTTGTGATTTTTTTTCCTGTTTCCTTCCTTCCCTTCAGGCTTGGGAGTAGTAGGGAATTCCCACTGCTGCCTTCCCTCGGTGTCTCAGCACCCTTTGGTAGTTCCTCAATCCTTGCAGTACCTCTGTAAATAAGTCCCTCATTACATTTTTTTCAGAATACCTCTTCTGGGTGTCTTTTGTTTCCTGCTGGAATATTGACTGACAGATACATCACCTAAGGGCGGACTTTACTAATTCCACAATATGGCCCCAAATGGAGGGACCCAGAAGGTAGTCTCCTCATTGTCAAGTGAATTAAACACAAATTACTGGGCATACTAGGGGTCGGGCACTTTGCTAAGTGCTCGGGAAGAATGATGAATAAGAACAATGAAGAAGAGATCCATGGTCTGAGCAAGTGGACAATCTAGTCAAAAGGAGAGTGCTTTTTTAACACAAATTATATACCTGCTATTTATCATTGTGTCCACATTGTACCCTGACCAGATATCATGTCACTAAGGTTGCACCTCAAGGCAACATCTACTAAGAAGCACATCGTCTCTGGACACAGTTATTCTGCCATAGACCGTGTTATATTTATTACCACCTCATAGAAAATCATGGAAAATAATATTTGATGAGTTGAGGTTTTATTGACCTGTCCTTGGACTAAAGTGCTCACACTCAGCATGGAACCCTCTATACTGATGCTTAGACAAGATCTCCATGAAAGTCGGATGGGAAGGTTTGGGGATGAAAGAGTTAAACATTTCCAGTTGGGTAACCCCAGCATGTGTTTTGAAATGTTTTCTCTTTCGCTTGTTTCTTACACATTCATACTATTTGTGAATGAGTTAATCACATCTTGCATCTTGCCTGCTTTCCCCCCAACCTTTACTACAGGGAACAGAAAGATGACCATTCTTTTATTTGCAGCAGATAGGATTTTATTATATTCAGTTAGAAAAGACCTGAACAAAAACTTCTTCCTGAGTGTTGCAGGAAAAAGGCTATAGCTTTTTTCCTAAATGAAGTTGTTATTCTTGGTAAACATCCTCAATAAATAAGAATGCTTTATTGCGAAATAACTTCATGTATTTCCCTCAGCATACATTTAGGAAGTGGTTCGTTTTGTAGAGTACATCAGAAAATAACTTCGATGAAAGTTATTTTCATCGACGAAAACTGGCAATCAATTGATAAGGGCTTTACTGAGAGTTTGTTTGGGGAAGGATAGCTGTTGGGTTTCCTCTTCCTTAGAATGACTCTCAGGTTCAAACTCTTGTAACCACGTTTTGTGGAAGAAAATGAGGATCCCAAACAACACCAACAACTGTTTTCTCAGCCTATCTCACAGCTGGGATTGTGCAGTCCTAGGGAATGTGACGTGGACGTCACTGGGAGGGGCTTCGGGGAAAGCCCTTTAACGTGGGGTAGATAAACCAGTCTGTTTCATTGTTTTGGCTTTGCCCGCTGTCTTTCCTTTTCCTCCTGCCTGATATAAGACTGCATTGATGCAAACCTTTTCACTGTGTGGTAAGGAGGAGAGGAAAGCCACCTGCTAGGGATGGCACAGCAGGAAGAGCCTGGTCCCTGTTGGCAAGATTACATCATGATGCTTTCATAACAGCCCTAGATTTCCCTGCTTACCTCCAGACTTACTTTACATGAAAACAACAAAATCTTTATTTGCTTAAGCCATTCTAAGCTGGGTGTTTTTTAGGTGGAGCTGATATGTTCTCTGCCCCTATTTAATTGTGAAGATCATATTTTGGTTATTAATCTAGAAGAGCTCTTTTGATTTAAAGGGTATGAAAACACCTTATTTAATGAGTATTGCCAAATCTTTTCCAGTTTTTCATTTTAAAACTTTTTTGTGTGGTCTCTTTCGGTATTTAAAAAATTCCATGATCAAATTGATCAGTCTTTTGTTTTTATAGTTTCTGCCTTAGTGTCATACTTGGGGAAACCTTCTCCACTACATGATTATTCACTTATATTTTCATTTAAAACTTAGGTTTCAGTTTTTACCTAAAAAAAACTATGATGGTATATCTGCTGTTTTCCCCTCCCACACTCATGGCAGACATTGCTAATTGGTTATGTCACTCATTCTTAGTGAGCAGCAAAGCAGGCTGCAACTCTTTTTCAACACCATTTTCTGGGTCTCCACTACCAAACAATAAAGTTTCATATAGCATAAAAGCCATTTGTCATCATTGATCTATAGCATTTTGTATTAAAAAAACTTTCCCTCTAAGCCACCTTAAATAATTTCTTGGACAAGATGAAACGTAAGTAAATAAATAGAGAGACTGATCTCCTGGTACTTTTAATAATATTGGTCAAGCATCACTGAGGGCACATGAGCAGCTATTAATATTTCATAGACTAGAAGCTAAGAAACATTTTTTTTTAAATTATGTAGCTTTCAGTCTGAAAAGAAAGTCAGTACAATTCAAATGATAATGTCCCTCAAATGACAAAATTACTGATCTATCTAAAGGAATCAACAAAAATTATTTAGACAGACACAGACGTTTTCTTTTGGCCTCTCACTTCCACAATATAAGCTAGTGTTTGGGTAGTCTAAGTGTTTGTGGAGGAGTCTAGATCCCTGATGTGTTCAGAACCATGTCAATTTAATGGGAGGACTTATTTTTTTTTTGGCCGCGCTGCTCCGCTTGCGTTCCTGTCCAGGTATCGAGCCATCACCCTCTGCATTGGAAGCTCGGGGTCCTAACCACTGGACTGCCAGGAAATTCCCTAATGGGAGGACTTAAGAGGGAGATGAGCATCTTTGCACAATAGCTCAGAAATAGGGAGTAGTGATTAATGAATTAGAAACAATAAATACAAATCCTCTGGGAGCAAAAAGTTCTTCAGCAAGATTTGAGGAACTAAATGTTAGAGGAACGTCATCTGTGGATCCTAGGAATAAATTATCAGGAGCATTTGGGAGTCATGGCGGATTTTTCTTTGACCTTCAACTTGGTCCATTCCCTTCATTATCTCTCTTGGAACCTGCCCGCCTCCTACCTAATATAGAAGGTGCTAATACCTGTTATGACTTTCCTTCTTGCTTTCTCCTTAGAATGCAAACAAAGGGGCACTGCAGATGTAGATGCTTATAAAATTGAAAGGAAATAATTCTTAAAAATATGCATTCTGTAGTTCCTTTCAGGGTTTAATTTATATTATTAGGTTCTGAAAGGAAATACCTAGACAACCTCTAAAAGCTTCCTTTTAGCTAGTGTCTGCCACAGAGCTACTAACTGAAGGTGAGTGGCTGGCTGCTCTGATGTTATCGTGGTGATACCACAGCATAAAGTAGGAAGAAATAAATGGGACTGGGCTTCATTGGTTTAACCTCAAGAAGAATCATGGCACTAAGTAGAGAGGTTGTGGGAGGGGATCAATAGTTGACAAATGAAAAGAGTCTCAGTCAGTTGGAAAGAGCATTTATTTTCCCATGATGTAGCAGAATAAATCACTTGTAGAATCCCACAACTCAGGACTGTCTTTTGCAAAATAACACCCTCAGTTTTTTGTTACCTAAAATCTTTGAGAACTACAGTACAGGTTTTTTTTTTTTTCTACATTGCATAATCAGGAAAATAGAAATACACTCTCTAAATCCATGCTGGAAGAGAAGCAAATCTATTATCACTGTCATTGTCCTGATCAAGTACTTATGTAACGTATAAAATTATGTGGTACAACATCAGGTACCATAGAATCAGCTTAAATAAAATGTGATTCCCCTTCCCATCAAGTTATTTCCTCTCAATAAAGTAGCTTATAGCCTACTAGTAACCTATGGTCTCAATGTTCTTTTCTATTGAGAGAATGATCTCAAATCATTATGTATCTCTCACTAATTCTTTGTGTAAGTAAAATTTATCTTTTATATTTGTAGGACTCTTGGTTGCATGAAACATAAATATGTTTGAGTTATTTTGGAGTTATTCTACACTTGTCCTTCCCATTCTCCATCCATTCACTGCCAGTATGGCTAATGGCTAGTGTCTGCCATCGTGTTGGTCAACGCTCTGGGATGCTGAGCCCTCTGGGCTCATTCACGTGGACCATCTTGTTGATTGACTTCTGGTTGGCTTTGACAGTGGGAAGTGCTGTCAAATATGAATGAAGGTAAGAGGAGGGAGAGACCTGGATATTCATTTCTTTCCTCTGCTGTTCTTTGAGCAGTGGCTCCACTCCCTGGACCACAGCTTCCCCTAGGCTTTGCTCACTCCTGCAGCTCTCACTGGCTCTCAGTATACTAATTTTTCCTTTATTTCTTTAACTTAAGGTACCGATGGCCTCTAGCTATTGCTCATCTATGGGTGCCTCACTGTATTTGTCAGTTTTTATTGTGGCAACAAACAACTGCAAAGTCTCAGTAGCTTAAAACAATGGACACTTGTTTTGGGGTCATGTAACATGAGGGATATGAGTCAGCTGTGGCTCAAGTTCCAAGTGTCTTCTCAATTTAAATCCCAGGCTGAAAGAATATGATGTTTTCATGACAGAGGGCAGAAACTTAAGAAAGTGAACCAACCCAAACCCCACAATTACACATAAAGCTTCTGTTTGGATAGGGCAAAAGTCAAGTCTACTCACTTCCAAGTGGCCAAAGCATGTAACATGGCCAAGCCTAAAGTCAAATAAGTGGGGACATTTACTTCTTCCACAGGATTCTCAGACAATCTGGGTGACCTTTATTTCCTGCTATGACTCTAGGTAATACAACTATCTATAGGAAAAAAAAATGATTAAAATGATACCTAGAGTAGTCTCTCTGAACCCAAAGACAGGGATTGCAGCCAGCTCCTGGGAATGAACTGGAATCAGAGACTCACATGCTTTCTGTTTCTCATCTCTGCTGCTTTCTGTTTGCTTCTCTCTTTCTTTTTCTGTAGGATAGTTTCATTTGTTTCTTTACCTACACGTTGGAAACATCATGGCCAACGGTCCCTAAGTGTCTCTTGGTCTTACCTTGACATTCCCAGAGAAAACTTCTGGCTGGCTCAGTGTGCAAGAGGTGCTCATTCCCAGTGCTATTGAAGGAATCCAACCGGCAAGGTCACATTGCACAAAATAGCTGCTGGGATCCAGCAATGTCACTACATTGATTCTGCCAAAGTAAAATTGATAGGAGACAATGGGGGTGGCAAGACCATCCATTAAGTGCTCACTATACACAGATATTGTTTTGGTGATAGATTTTCCTTTGTCATCATTATTTTGTTAAACAGCATTTATAACGAAGTAAAATTAATTTACTTTTGCTTTACCTTTTTGTTTAGTGCAATATCTATTCTCTACTTAAAAGAAATCTGGGCTTTTTAATAAGAAGTCAATTGTCCCTTGATTTTAAAATCTTTCATTTTCCCTATGCAAGACAAAACGTCCAAATATTCACCTTCTGCCAAATAAAGAAAACATCTTTATATATATATATTTATTTATTTATTTTTCTTATTAGTCATCCACTTTATACACATCAGTGTATACATGTCAATCCCAAACGTCCAGTTCATCACAACACCACCCCCACCCCACTACTTTCCCCCCTTGGTGTCCATACGTTTTTTCTCTACTTCCGTGTCTCAATTTCTGCCCTGCAAATCAGTTCATCTGTACCATTTTCTAGGCTCCACATATATGAGTTAATATACCATATTTGTTTTTCGATATTTGTTTTTCTCTTTCTGACTTACTTCACTCTGTAGGATAGTCTCTAGATTCATCCAATTTTGTTCCTTTTATGGCTGAGTAATATTCCACTGTATATATGTGCCACATCTTTATCCATTCGTCTGTCGATGGGCATTTAGGTTGCTTCCATGACCTGGCTATTGTAAATAGTGCTGCAGTGAACATTGGGGTGTATGTGTCTTTTTGAATTATGGTTTTCTCTGGGTGAATGCCCAGTAGTGAGATTGCTGGGTCATATGGTAATTCTAATTTTAGTTCTTTAAGGAACCTCCATACTGTTCTCCATAGTGGCTGTATCAATTTACATTCCCACCAACAGTGCAAGAGGGTTCCCTTTTCTCCACACCCTCTCCATCATTTGTTGTTTGTAGATTTTCTGATGATGCCCATTCTAACTGGTGTGAGGTGATACCTCATTGTACTTTTGATATGCATTTCTCTAATAATTAGTGATGTTGAGCAGCTTTTCATGTGCTTCTTGGCCATCTGTATGTCTTCTTTGGAGAAATGTCTATTTAGGTCTTCTGCCCATTTTTGGATTGGGTTGTTTGTTTTTTTAATATTGAGCTGCATGATCTGTTTATATATTTTGGAGATTTATCCTTTGTCTGATGATTCATTTCCAAATACTTTCTCCCATTCTGAGGGTTGTCTTTTCATCTTGTTTATGGTTTCCTTTGCTGTGCAAAAGCTTTTAAGTTTCATTAGGTTCATTTGTTTATTTTTGTTTTTATTTCCATTTCTCTAGGAGGTGGATCAAAAATATATTGCTATTATTTATGTCAAAGAGTGTTCTTCCTATGTTTTCCTCTAAAAGTTTTATAGTACCTGGTCTTACATTTAGGTCTCAATCCATTTTGAGTTTATTTTTGTGTATGGTGTCAGGGAGTGTTCTAATTTCATTCTT
Source organism: Pseudorca crassidens (assembly GCF_039906515.1). Taxonomy (NCBI): domain Eukaryota; kingdom Metazoa; phylum Chordata; class Mammalia; order Artiodactyla; family Delphinidae; genus Pseudorca; species Pseudorca crassidens. The sequence continues at coordinate 90,534,399 of NC_090301.1, read as the reverse complement.
TTATATGTAGCTGTCCAGTTTTCCCAGCACCACTTATTGAACAGATTGTCTTTTCCCCATTGTATATCCTTGCCTCCTTTGTCACAGATTAGTTGTCCATAGGTGCATGGGTTTACCTCTGGGCTTTCTATCCTGTTCCATTGATCTATATTTCTGTTTGTGTGCCTGTACCATGTTGTCTTGAATACTGTAGCTTTGTACTATAGTCTGAAGTCAGGGAGTCTGATTCCTCCAGCTCCAATTTTCCCTCAAGACTGCTTTGGCTATTCAGTCTTTTGACTTTGGCTATTCGGAGTCTTTAAGATTTTTTGTTCTAGTTCCGTAAAAAATGCCATTGGTAATTTGATAGAGACTGCATTGAATCAGTAGATTGCTTTGGATAGTACAGTCATTTTCACAATATTGAGTCTTCCAATCCAAAAATATGATATATCTCTCCATCTGTTGGTATCATCTTTAATTTCTTTCATCAGTGTCTTATAGTTTTCTGCATACAGGTCTTTTGTCTCCCTAGGTAAGTTTATTCCTGGGTAATTTATTCTTTTTGTTGCAGTGGTAAATGGGAGTGTTTCCTTAATTTCTATTTCAGATTTTTCATCATTAGTGTATAAGAATGCAAGAGATTTCTGTGCATTAACTTGTATCCTGCAACTTTACGAAATTCATTGATTAGCTCTAGTAGTTTTCTGATGCCATCATTACGATTCTCTATGTATAGTATCATGCCATCTGAAAACAGTGACAATTTTTACTTCTTCTTTTCAATCTGTATTCCTTTAATTTATTTTTCTTCTCTGATTGCCATGGCTAGGACTTCCAAAACTATGTTGAATAATAGTGGTGAGAGTGGACATCCTTGTCTTGGTCCTGATCTTAGAGGAATGCTTTCAGTTTTTCACCATTGAGAATGACATTTGTTGTGGGTTTGTCATATATGGCCGTTATTATGTTCAGGTAGGTTCCCTCTATGCCCACTTTCTGGAGAGTTTTTATCATAAATCGGTGTTGAATTTTGTCAAAAGCTTTTTCTGCATCTATTGAGATGATCATATGGTTTTTATTCTTCAATTTGTTAATATGGTGTATCACATTGATTGATTTGCGTATATTGAAGAATCCTTGCATCCCTGGGATAAATCCCACTTGATCATGGTGTTTGATCCTTTTAATGTGTTGTTGGATTCTGTTTGCTAGTATTTTGTTGAGGATTTTTTCATCTATATTCATCAGTGATATTGCTCTGTAATTTTCTTTTTTGGTAGTATCTTTGTCTGGTTTTGGTATCAGGGTGATGGTAGCCTCGTAGAATGAGTATGGGAGTATTCCTTCCTCTACGATTTTTTGGAAGAGTTTGAGAAGGATGGGTGTTAGCTCTTCTCTAAATGTTTGATAGAATTCACCTGTGAAGCCATCTGGTCCTGGACTTTTGTTTGTTGGAAAATATTTAATCACAGATTCAATTTTATTACTTGTGATTGGTCTGTTCATATTTTCTATTTCTTCCTGGTTCAGTCTTGGAAGATTATACCTTTCTAAGAATTTGTCCACTTCTACCGAGTTGTCCATTTTATTGGCATAGAGTTGCTTGTAGTAGTCTCTTAGGATTTTTTTAATTTCTGCGGTGTCTGTTGTAACTTCTCCTTTTTCATTTCTAATTTTATTGATTTGAGTCCCCTCCCTCTTTTTCTTGATGAGACTGGCTAATGGTTTATCAATTTTGTTTATCTTCTCAAAGAACAAGCTTTTAGTTTTATTGATCTTTGCTATTGTTTTCTTTGTTTCTATTTCATTTATTTCTGCTCTGATTTTTATGATTTATTTCCTTCTGCTAACTTTGGGTTTTGCTTGTTCTTCTTTCTCTAGTCCCTTTAGGTGTAAGGTTAGATTGTTTATTTGAGATTTTTCTTTTTTTTGAGGTTGGCTTGTATAGCTATAAACTTCCCTCTTAGAACTGCTTTTGTTGCATCCCATAGGTTTTGGATCATCGTGTTTTCATTGTCTTTTGTCTCTAGGTATTTTTTGATTTCCTCTTTGATTTCTTCAGTGATCTGTTGGTTATTTAGTAATGTATTTTTTAGTCTCCATGTGTTTGTGTTTTTTATGTTTTTTCCCCTTTAATTCATTTCTAATCTCAGAGCGTTGTGGTCAGAAAAGATGTTTGATATGATTTCAATTTTCTTAAATTTACTGAGGCTTGTTGTGTGGCCCAAGATGTGATCTATCCTGGAGAATATTCCCTGCGCACTTTAGAAGAAAGTGTAATCTGCTGTTTTTGGATGGAATGTCCATTAAATATAAATTAAATGAGTCTCATTTATTATTAAATAAAATTAATATTAAATATTAATTAAATCTATCTGGTCTATTGTGTCATTTAATGCTTGTGTTTCCTTATTAATTTTCTGTTTGGATGATCTGTCCATTGGTTTAAGTGAGGTGTTAACTTCCACCACTATTACTGTGTTACTGTCGGTTTCCTCTTTTAGAGCTGTTAGCAGTTGCCTTATGTACTGAGGTGTTCCTATGTTGGGTGCATATATATTTATAATTGTTATATCTTTTTCTTGAATCGATCCCTTGATCATTATATAGTGTCCTTCCTTGTGTCATTCTTTATTTTAAAGTATATTTTATCTGATATGAGTATTGCTACTACAGCTTCCTTTTGATTTCCATTTGCATGGAATATCTTTTCCCTTCGCCTCACTTTCAGTCTGTGTGTCTCCCTAGGTCTGAACTGGGTCTCTTGTTGACAGCATATATACGGGTCTTGTTTTTGTATCCATTCTGCAAGCCTGTGTCTTTTGGTAGGAGCATTTAATTCATTCACGTTTAAGGTAATTATCGATATGTATGTTCCTGTTACCATTTTCTTAATTGTTTGGGGTTTGTTTTTGTAGGTCCTTTTCTTCTCTTGTATTTCCCACTTAGAGAAGTTCCTTTAGCATTTGTTGTAGAGCTGGTTTGGTGGTGCTGAATTCTCTTAGCTTTTGCTTGTCTGTAAAGCTTTTGATTTCTCCATCGAATCTGAATGAGATTCTTGCCGGGTAGAGTAATCTTGGTTTTAGGTTCTTCCCCTTTCATCACTTTAAGTATATCATGCCATTCCCTTCTGGCTTGTAGAGTTTCTGCTGAGAAATCAGCTGTTAATCTTATGGGAGTTCCCTTGTATGTTATTTGTCATTTTTCCCTTGCTGCTTTCAGTAATGTTTCTTTGTGTCTAATATTTGCCAGTTTGATTACTATGTGTCTCAGCGTGTTTTCCTTGGGTTTATTCTGTATGGGACTTTCTGGCTTCCTGGACTTGGGTGGCTATTTCCTTTCCCATGTTAGGGAAGTTTTTGACTATAATCTCTTCCAATATTTTTCTCAGGTCCTTTCTCTCTCTCTTCTCCTTCTGGGACCCCTATAATGCAAATGTTGTTGTGTTTAATGTTGTTCCAGCAGTCTCTTAGGCTCTCTTCATTTCTTTTCATTCTTTTTTCTTTATTCTGTTCCACAGCAGTGAATTCCACCATTCTGTCTTCCAGGTCACTTATCCGTTCTTCTGCAACAGTTATTCTGCCATTGATTCCTTCTAGTGTAGTTTTCATTTCAGTTATTGTATTGTTCATCTCTGTTTGTTTGTTCTTTAATTCTTCTAGGTCTTTGTTAAACATTTCTTGCATGTTCTTGATCTTTGCCTCCATTCTTTTTCCAAGGTCCTGGATCATCTTCACTATCGTTATTCTGAATTCTTTTTCTGGAAGGTTGCCTATCTCCACTTCATTTAGTTTTTTTTCTGGGGTTTTATCTTTTTCCTTCATCTGTTACATAGCCATCTGCCTTTTCATCTTGTCTCTCTTTTTGTGAATGTGGTTTTTGTTCCACAGGCTGCAGGATTGTAGTTTTTCTTGCTTCTGCTGTCTGCCCTCTGGTGGATAAGGCTATCTAAGAGGCTTGTGCAAGTTTCCTATGAAAATATCTTAAGTAGATATCTCTCTGAAGACACCTGAGGGTACAACTACCTGTTTATCTGCACATATCACTTTAAGCCTGGTAATAAGGACTTTTCCACTGATATACCAGGTACTTTCGAGGGAGAGATTTTGAATAAAAACAATGAAATCTAATTATTTACACTGGCTTTGGTGTGTCTTCATTGTCTAAAATTATTGGTAATTGGTAAGTAGAAAATAATAAAAAGAGTATTTTGCTTTAAGGTTCTTATCATTCCTTACAGCTCATAATCTCAACACTGCTATGAGTTGGGTATTCTAACTCCATTTTGAAGATGGGAAAACTCAGAGAAGTTGAGCATGTCGCTCAAGGTCACACAGCTATTAAATGGAAGACTTAAGACACAAATCTAGGTTGGATTAACTACAAAGTCTGTACTTATTTGAAAAGTATCTAGGATGGTGTCAGACCCATAGTAAGCATCAACAAACATTAGCTCCCTTTTCCTACAAAGACTCTTTCATTTCTGTTATACTATGATTTGAATGGTTCTTTCAGAAAGTGAGTGGAGTGGGATTATGATAAAGATAGGCTGCATTTACCACATTAGTGCCAGAGGGGCTCTGAGAGTGAGCTGGCTTCCCAGATCCTATTGGGAGTGGGATGTGAGCCTAATCCTCTTAACTAAGATTTGTAATTTCTCTTTGGCCTAAAAGTTCTGCAAAATTGTTTTATGTTTCAGGGACTAGAGTAATTCCATGGGACCTCTGTTTGTCATAGTGTGGATGACAAGAAAGAGAGAAGGTAGAGAGCATCCATTACTCATACGATCCTGGGGTTATTCCATTTTTTGAGAATGTATTGAGCCATACACTGAGGAAATGTTCTTAGTGTTTTTATATCCCAGTCAAAAATTTTGCACATAGGATATAATGGTATATTTACTGCATTACCATACTATACCTATTGCAACTACATAAACACCGTATATATATGCATGTGTACACAAGTATCCATATATATGGGTACAGATGAGAAGAAAATATATTTAACTTATTGGTGATGAGATTATGGGTAATATTTTTAAATTAAAAAAATTGAAATTTGAAAGTGATTTGTTGAACTTAAAAATAAAAAAATAACAAATGAACAGATCACAGCACTTCAACTAAACAGACACACACAAAAGGGAGAATCTGGGGAACCTGAAAACACTTTGAATCATTTAAAACACTTCAGGACATATTCATTTATCTCTGCCAGGATACACAAGACATTTATACTATGGTTTTCCTCTGGAGAGAGAAGCAGAGTGGCAATAGAAAAGGGGTGGGAGAGAGGACTTCCATTGTATATCATGTTGATACCTTTGGAATTATGAATCCATGTAAGTGTGTCACTAACGAAAAATAAAGACAGAAAAAAAAAACCCATATACTCTTCTGCCCTATTTTATTAGGTGAAGTAGAATTAGCATGATTTTCAAATTCTATTTTATTATCTTTTAAGAATTCTCCAACTCTGTTTTTTTATGGGTCATTTGTAAAACAAATATTTTAAAATACATAACTTCTAATGTTACAGTTTAATACAATATAACATCAGATACATATCACTTAAAAGGCAATAGCAGGGGGACCTTCAAGATGGTGATGGTCCTTCTTCCCCACAAATACATCAAAAATACATCTAAATGTGGAACAACTCCTACAGAACACCTACTGAACACTGGCAGAGAACCTCAGACTTTCCAAAAGGCAAGAAACTCTCCACGTACCTGGGTAGGGCAAAAGAAAAAAGAAAAAAACAGAGACAAAAGAATAAGGATGGGACCTGCACCTCTGGGAGGGAGCTGTGAAGGAGGAAAAGTTGCCACACACTAGGAAGCCCCTTCGCGGGTAGAGACTGTGGGTGGCAGAGGCGGGGAGCTTCGGAGCCGCGGAGGAGAGAGCGCAGCCACAGGGGTGCGGAAGGCAAAGCGGAGAGATTCCGCACAAAGGATCGGTGCTGACCGGCACTCACCAGCCCGAGAGGCTTGTCTGCTCACCCGCCAGGGCAGGCGGGGGCTGGGAGCTGAGGCTCGGGCTTTGGTCGGAGCGCCGGGAGAGGACTGGGGTTGGCGGCGTGAACACAGCCTGAAGGGGGCTAGTGCGCCATAGCTAGCCGGGAGAGAGTCCGGGAAAATGTCTGGAACTGCCTAAGAGGCAAGAGACCATTGTTTTGGGGTGTGTGAAGAGAGGGGATTCAGAGCGCCGCCTAAACGAGCTTCAGAGATGGGTGTGAACCGCGGATATCAGTGCGGACCCCAGAGATGGGCATGAGATGCTAAGGCTGCTGCAGCGACCAAGAAGCCTGTGTGCGAGCACAGGTCACTATCCCCACCTCCCCTCCTGGGAGCCTGTGCAGCCCGCCACTGCCAGGGTCCCGTGATCCAGGGACACCTTCCCTGGGAGAATGCACGGCGCACCCCAGGCTGCTGCAACGTCACGCCGGCCTCTGTCACCGCAGGCTCACTCCGCATCCGTACCCCTCCCTCCCCCTGGCCTGAGTGTGCCAGAGCTCCCTAATCAGCTGCTCCTTTAACCCCGTCCTGTCTGAGTGAAGAACAGATGCCCTCAGGCGACCTACACGCAGATACGAGGCCAAATCCAAAGCTGAACCCCAGGAGCTGTGCGAACAAAGAAAAGAAAAGGAATTTTCTCCATGCAGCCTCAGGAGCAGTGGATTAAATCTCCGCAATCAACTTGATATACCTGCATCTGTGGAATACATGAATAGACAACGAATCATCCCAAAATTTAGGCGGTGGATTTTGGGAGCAACTGTGGACTTGGGGTTTGCTTTCTGCATCTAATTTATTAGTGGTTTTATGTTTATCTTAGTTTAGTATTTAGAGCTTATTTTCATGGGTATATTTGTTTTTTGATTTGGTTGCTCTCTTCCTTTATATATATATTCTCCTTTTTCTCTTTTTGTGAGTGTGTATGTGTACGCTTCTTTGTATGAGTTTGTCTGTATAGCTTTGCTTTTAACATTTGTCCTAGGCTTCTGTCTGACCGCTTATTTTTTTTTTTTTAGTATTGGTTTTAGCACTTATTTTCATTGGTGGATTTGTTTTTTGGTTTGGTTGCTCTCTTCTTTTCTTTACTTTATTTTTATTACTTTATTTTTTTTAATTTTTAATAATTTTTTTTATTTCTTATTTTAATAACTTTATATTATTTTATCTTACTTTTTTTTCCTGTCTTTCTCTCTTTGTTTTCCCTCCCTTTTCTTCTGAGCTGTGTGGCTGACAGGGTCTTGGTGCTCTGGCTGGGTGTAAGGCCTGAGCCTCGGAGGTGGGAGAGCCGAGTTCAGGACATTGGACCACCAGAGACCTCCTGGTCTCACATAACATCAAAAGGCGAAAGCTCTCCCAGAGATCTCCATCTCAATGCTAAGACCCAGCTCCACTCAATGACCAGCAAGCTACAGTGCTGTACACTCTATGCCAAACAACTAGCAAGACAGGAACACAACCCTACCCATCAGCAGACAGGCTCATAATAAGGTCAGAGTCCCCTCAAAACACACCACCGGATGCAGTCCTGCCCGCCAGAAGGGCAAGATCCAGCCTCATCCACCAGAACACAGGCACCAGTCCCCTCCACCAGAAAGCCTACACAACCCACTGAACCAACCTTACCAACTGGGGGCAGACACCAAAAACAACAGGAACTGTGAACCTGCAGCCTGCGAAAAGGAGACCCCAAACAGAGTAAGTTAAGCAAAATGGGAAGACAGAGAAACACACAGCAGATAAAGGAGCAAGATAAAAACCCACCAGACCAAACAAATAAAGAGGAAATAGGCAATCTACCTGAAAAAGAATTCAGAGTAATGAGAGTAAAGATGGTCCAAAATTGTGGAAATAGAATGGAGAAAATACAATAAATATTTAACAAGGACCTAGAAGAACTAAAGAGAAAACAACCAATTATGAACAACACAATCAATGAAATTCAAAATTCTCTACAAGGAATCAATGGCAGAATAACTGAGGCAGAAGAATCGATAAGTGACCTGGAAGATAAAATAGTGGAAATAACTACCACAGAGCAGAATAAAGAAAAAAGAATGAAAAGAATTGGGGACAGTCTCAGAGACCTCTGGGACAACATTAAATACACCAAGATTCAAATTATAGGGGTCCCAGAGGAGATAGAGAAAAAGAAAGGGGCTGAGAAAATATTTGAAGAGATTATAGTTGAAAACTTCCCTAATATGGGAAAGGAAATAGTCAAGTATAGGAAGCACAGAGAGTCCCATAGAGGATAAATCCAAGGAGAAACATGCCAAGACACATATTAAACAAACTGTCAAAAATTAAATACAAAGAAAAATTATTAAAAGCAGCAAGGGAAAAGCAACAAATATCATACAAGTGAACTCCCATAAGGATAACAGCTGATCTTTCAGCAGAAACTCTGCAAGCCAGAAGGGAGTGGTAGGACATATTTAAAGTGATGAAAAGGAAAAGCCTACAGCCAAGATTACTCTACCCAGCAAGGATCTCATTCAGATTTGACACAGAATTTAAAATCTTTACAGACAAGCAAAAGCTAAGAGAATTCAGCACCACCAAACCAGCTTTACAACAAATAAAGGAACTTCTCTCGGCAGGAAATACAAGACAAGGAAAAGAACTACAGTAACAAACCCAAAACAATTAAGAAAATGGTAATAGGAACATATATATCGATAATTACCTTATTATCGATAATCCAGACATAGACTGGCTGAATGGATACAAAAACAAGACCCATATATATGCTGTCTACAAGAGACCCACTTCATACCTAGGGATACATACAGACTGAAAGTGAGGGGATGGAAATAGATATTCCATGGAAATGGAAATCAAAAGAAAGCTGGAGTAGCAATTCTCATATCAGACAGAATAGACTTTAAAATAAAGACTATTACAAGAGACAAAGAAAGACACTACATAATTATCAAGGGATCAATCCAAGAAGAAGATATAACAATGGTAAATATTTATGCACCCAACATAGGAGCACCTCAATACATAAGGCAAATGCTAACAGCCATAAAAGGGGAAATTGACAATAACACAATAATAATAGTGAACTTTAACACCCCACTTTCACCAATGGACAGATCATCCAAAATGAAAATAAATAAGGAAACACAAGCTTTAAATGACACATTAAACAAGATGGACTTAATTGATATTTATAGGACATACCATCCAAAAATAACAGAATATACTTTCTTCTCAAGTGCTCATGGAACATTCTCCAGGAGAGATCTTATCTTGGTTCACAAAGCAAGCCTTGGTACATTTAAGAAAATTGAAATTGTATCAAGTACTTTTTCTGACCACAACGCTATGAGACTAGATATCAATTACAGGAAAAAAATCTGTAAAAAATACAAACACATGGAGTCTAAACAATACACTACTAAATAACCAAGAGATCACTGAAGAAATCAAAGAGGAAATAAAAAAATACCTAGAGACAAAATGACAATGAAAACACGTTGACCCAAAACCTATGGGATGCAGCAAAATCAGTTCTAAGAGGGAAGATTATAGCAATAGAATCGTACCTCAAGAAACAAGAAACATCTCAAATAAGCAACCTAACCTTACACCTAAAGCAATTATGGAAAGAGGAACAAAAAAAACCCCAAAATTAGCAGAAGGAAAGAAATCATAAAGGCCAGATCAGAAATAAATTAGAAAGAAATGAAGGAAACGATTGCAAAATCAATAAACTAAGAGCCGGTTCTTAGAGAAGGTAAACAAAATTGATAAACCATTAGCTAGACACATCAAGAAAAAAAGGGAGAAGACTCACATCAATAGAATTAGCAATGAAAAAGGAGAAGTAACAACTGACCCTGCAGAAATACAAAGGATTATGAGAGATCACAAAAAGCAACTATATGCCAATAAAATGGACAACCTGGAAGAAATGGACAAATTCTTTGAAAAGCACAACCTTCCAAGACTGAACCAGGAAGTAATAGAAAATATAAACACACCAATCACAAGCACTGAAATTGAAACTGTGATTAAAAATCTTCCAACAAACAAAAGCCCAGGACCAGAGGGCTTCACATGCGAATTCTATCAAACATTTAGAGAAGAGCTAACATCTATCCTTCTCAAACTCTTCCAAAATATAGCAGAGGGAGGAACACTCCCACACTCATTCTACATGGCCACCATCATCCTGATACCAAAACAAGACAAAGATGTCACAAAAAAAGAAAACTACAGACCAGTATCACTGATGAACATAGATGCAAAAATCCTCAACAAAATACTGGCAAACAGAATCCAGCAGCACATTAAAAGGATCATACACCATGATCAAGTGGGGTTTATCCCAGGAATGCAAGGATTCTTCAGTATGTGCAAATCATTCAATGTGATACACCATATTAACAAACTGAAGGATGAAAACCATATGATCATCTCAGTAGATGCAGAAAAAGCTTTCAACAAAATTCAACACCCATTTATTTTAAAAACTCTGTAGAAGGTAGGCATAGAGGGAATTTACCTCAACATCATAAAAGCCATATATGACAAACCCACAGGAACATCGTTCTCAATAGTGAAAAACTGAAACCATTTCCACTAAGATCAGGAACAAGACAAGGTCGCCCACTCTCACTACTTTTATTAAACATAGTTTTGGAAGTTTTAGCCAAAGCAATCAGAGACGAAAAAGCAATAAAAGGAATCCAAATTGGGAAAGAAGAAGTAAAACTGTCACTGTTTGCAGATGACATGATACTATACATAGAGAATCCTAATGATGCCACCAGAAAACTACTGGAGGTCATGAATGAATTTGGTAAAGTACCAGGACACAAAATTAATGCACAGAAGTCTCTTGCATTCCTACACACTAACGATGAAAAATCTGAAAGAGAAATTAAAGAAACACTCCCATTTACCATTGCAACAAAAAGAATAAAATACCTAGGAATAAACCTACCTAAGGAGACAAAGGACCTGTATGCAGAAAATTATAAGACACTGATGAAAGAAATTACAGATGATACAAACAGATGGAGAGGTATAACAATTTCTTGTACTGGAAGAATCAACAATGTGAAAATGACAATAGTCATTCAAAGCAATTTACAGATTCAATGCAATCCCTATGAAATTACCAGAACTAGAACAAAAAAATTCACAATTTGTATGGAAACACAAAAGACCCCGAATAGCCAAAGCAATCTTGAGAAAGAAAAACGGAGCTGGAGGAATCAGGCTTCCTGACTTCAGACTATACTACAAAGTTACAGTAATCAAGACAGTATGGTACTGGCCCATACACAGAAATATATATCAATGGAATAAGATAGAAAGCCCAGAGATAAACCCACACACATATGGTCACCTTGTCTTTGATAAAGGAGGCAAGAATATACAATGGAGAAAAGACAGCCTCTTCAATAAGTGGTGCTGGGAAAACTGGACAGTTACATGTAGAAAAATGAAATTAGAACACTCCCTAACACCATGCACAAAAAATAAACTCAAAATGGATTAAAGACCTAAAGGTAAGCCAGATACTATAAAACTCTTAGAGGAAAACATAGGTGGAACACTCTATGACATAAATCACAGCAATATCCTTTTTGACCCACCTCCTAGAGAAATGGAAATAAAAACAAAAATAAACAAATGGGACCTATTGAAACTTAAAAGCTTTTGCACAGCAAAGGAAACCATAAACAAGGTGAAAATACAACCCTCGAATGGGAGAAAATATTTGGAAATGAAGCAACTGACAAAGGACTAATCTCCAAAATATATAAGCAGCTCATGTAGCTCAATATCAAAAAAAAAAAAACAAAAAACAAACAACCCAATCTAAAAATGCGCAGAAGACTGAAATATACATTTCTCCAAAGACGATATACAGATAGTCAACAAACACATGAAAGGATGCTCAGCATCTCTAATCATTACAGAAATGTAAATCAAAACTACAATGAGGTATCACCTCACACCAGTCAGAATGGCCATCATCAAAAAATCTAGAAACAATAAATGCTGAAGAGGGTGTGGATAAAATGGTACCGTCTTGCACTGTTGGTGGGAATGTAAACTGATACAGCCACTATGGAGAACAATATGGAGGTTCCTTAAAAAACTAAAAATAGAACTATCATACGACCCAGCAATCCCACTACTGGGCATATACCCTGAGAAAACCATAATTCAAAAAGAGTCATGTACCACAATGTTCATGGCAGCTCTATTTACAATAGCCAGGACATGGAAGCAACCTAAGTGTCCATCGACAGAAGAATGGATAAAGAAGATGTGGCACATATATACAATGGAATATTACTCAACCATAAAAAGAAATGAAATTGAGTTATTTGTAGTGAGGTGGATGGACCTAGAGCCTGTCATACAGAGTGAAGTAAGTCAGAAAGAGAAAAGCAAATACTGTATGCTAACACATATATATGGAATTAAAGAAAAAAAATGGTTCTGAAGAACCTAGGGACAGGCCAGGAATAAAGATGCAGACGTAGAGAATGGACTTGAGGACATGGTGAGGCGAAGGGTAAGGTCGGATGAAGTGAGAGAGTGGCATGGACATGTATACACTACCAAATGTAAAATAGATAGCTAGTGGGAAGCAGCTGCATATTACAGGGAGATTAGCTCAGTGCTTTTTGACCACCTAGGGAGTGGGATAGGGAGGGTGGGAGGGAGACACAACAGGGAGGAGATATGGGGATATATGTATATGTATAGCTGATTCACTTTGTTATACAGCAGAAACTAATACACCATTGTAAATCAATTATACTCTAATAAATATGTTAAAAAAAAACAAAAAAACTAAAAATAGAACTACCATACGACCCAGCAATCCCACTACTGGGCATATACCCTGAGAAAACCATAATTCGAAAAGAGTCATGTACCACAGTGTTCATTGCAGCTTTATTTACAATAGCCAGGACATGGAAGCAAACTAAAGTGTCCATCGGCAGATGAATGGATAAAGAAGATGTGGCACATATGTACAATGGAATATTAGTCAGCCATAGAAAGAAAGGAAATTGAGTTATTTGTAGTGAGGTGGATGGACCTAGAGACTGTCATACAGAGTGAAGTAAGTCAGAAGGAGAAAAACAAATACTGTATGCTAACACACATATATGGAAACCAAAAAAAAGAAAGAAAAAAGTTCTGAAGAACCTAGGGGCAGGACAGGAATAAAAAGGCAGACTTAGAGAATGGACTTGAGGACAGGGGAGGGGGAAGGGTAAGCTGGGACGAAGTGAGAGAGTGGCATGTACATATATAAATACCAAATGTAAAATAGATAGCTAGTGGGAAGCTGCCGCATAGCACAGGGAGATCAGCTCAGTGCTTTTTGTACACCTAGAGGGGTGTGATAGGGAGGGTGGGAGGGACACTCAAGAGAGAGGAGATATGGGGATATATGTATAGCTGATTCACTTTGTTATACAGCAGAAACTAACACACCATTGTAAAGCAATTTTACTCCAACAAAGATGTTAAAAAAAAAAAAAAAGGGCAATAGCTTTATCTGGGCATTGTAGGATATCCCAAAAAAGTGGAAAATGTGATCTCTGGCTTTGGTGAATTGGATGACAGAGCACATGAAGTATAAATAATAACACAAGCTAAAAGTTGTGTGTATGAAATTATTACTGCAGTGTCTAACATAGATTGAAATAATTCACATAGAGATTATAGTGGGTTAGAGCACATAGAGAAGATCTTTTGCAATATTTGTATTAGTTAAGCTCATGCTAAGGTGCAGTAACAAATCCATCCTGATAATTCAGTGGCTTAAAGAATAATATACATGTTTATTTCTTCTGTAGCCGTCCAGGGTGGGCTTTTAGTTAGCTGGGTGGCTATCTTCCATGGTTGGAAAGACATTCAGATGGACAGTTGTTTTGCCCCCCTTTCTAGGCAGCATCTCAGGTCCTTTAGATATCTATCTGAGACAGCCAAAGGGAAAAGAGCATCAGCAAGCCTGAATGTGCTTTTACGGTAAGTCTACACATGTCTTCCTCTCACATTATACTAGCTGTAGCTCAGCAACCAGGCCATACCTCACTGAAGGAGAGGCAGGGTCATGCGGTCTAGTGGTCCAGCAATACCCTTGACCCTTCCACTGCAATGCGAGGAGGAGAAGGCCCCGTCCTGGTGGACAGCTGACAGTCTCTATCACAAATATGGAAAATCAGTGATTCGGAGGAATAAAGAAGAGAAAGAATGGCTTTATCCAGGCAGGAAGAACAATAAAAATAGCTAAAAAAAAAAAAAAAAGACTGTTGAACCTCATCAGGTCACCAATTCTTTATCTGATATACAAAACCTATTCTAGAGTGTTTCAATCTTTTAAGCTTCTGTGGTTCTGGGAGCTAGCATTCAACAGGTACCGCATTCAGCTGGAGCAATGTCTTCATGTTGGAAATAAGGTAACTCAGGTGGGTAGTGGGGGTCTTGAATAATCACTGTTTTTTCACTGGAGATTTTAAGAAAATCGAGTGACAGATATTGACTAAGTACCTACTACATACCAGACACTTTGCCCAGTGCTGTAGCGGACACAGTTAACTCATTCTTTCTGAGAAGAGATTATGGGCTATTTATGGGGAAGCTGAGCAGCTGATGAAAAGGGAAGACGACCAGTGAAGCAGAAAGGGATACATTACCAGGGTTCCAGACCTCGCGTTATGGGGTAGGACATGAGGTAAATATGAAATATGACCCTTGAATATTTTTTACAAGATTTTTATGAAGAAAAAAGATCTGTAGCAAGAGCTTCTTTGCCTGTGATTTGTCACTGACAGTTGGAGACATGAAATTTCCATTCATTGAATGTTCTAATTAACTTGGGGTTAACGATAGTTTTACTGCAAGTAAAAATGCATGACTCCATCCTCTATTTTATGAAGTAAAATTGGACCCTTGGGTAATTAAGGCATTTCACACAATTTACCCATTTCTATGAAAATGTATTCTCAGGTGTTAAAATCAGTTGAAAATTCTGTCAAATGTAGTAACTGCTGTTAACTCTTAGCCAGTCATACCTCTAATACATCCCAGGACTCTCATCTTTGGACATAATGGTTTTATTCTGACTTCATTTTTCCAGAGTTTTAGCTTTAAAAAATTTTGTGTTCTTAGAGAAATCACTATCCTGAGGATTTTGGAAAGAGCATTTCCAGCCATTTTCATGTTCAATTTTGGCTTCTGGATCACATCTTGTAATAAACTCGCCGCAATTATTTTTGTTTTGTTTTGAATATCTGCTTCAATTTACCTTTCTTCTGTAACACAAGACCTGGGAAGAGGAGTCGGGAGACCTGCATTTCAGTTGGCTTTGTCACGTACCAACTGGACATGTCCTTGACTCTGATGGGGTCTTGGTTTTACTTGTCTGTCAAATGAGAGGGATGAACCAGAAGATAGTATAGGCTGTACTCTCTTTGAAATATTACTCTTCTATATGTTAATGTTGGTTTGATTACTTTCTTTATTTGGTAATCAATCTGTTAGTTTAATTTTCATTTTTAAAAGGGTCTGTTTCCTTCAACAGTTTTTTAAAGTATTGTCAGAAGCCTATTGGAACCAGCACAACCTAGAGTTCTTATTTAAGATGTAGATCCTTAATTCCTAATTTACTAATTCCATTTACTAAATCAGAATTTCTAAGGAAGTACTTCTCAGTCTTTAATGTCAATACAAGTCACACGGGTATCTTGTTAAAATGAAAACTCCAATTGGGTGTCCAAGGTAGGACCTGAGATTCTGTATTTCTAACAAGCTTACAGGTAGTACTGCTGATGTACCAACTGCACTTAATGGCAGCTCCTACTCAGCAGAACCATGTCTTGAATGGAGAAAGAATTAGCCAATTGTGGAATGTTTAAGGTGTAGCAATTGTGGGTCATGTAGCATCTGCGTCATATAAAGAACAGTGTTGCAGAATACAGATTAAAAAATATAATGTGATATGAATCAGGTTCTCTTATGAGTACCCACGCCAGAGAACCATACTCACTCTTGCTCTGTTATTCTAGATCATGAGAATGTGTTGAAATTCCAAGTACCAAGCAGTAGGAAGAAAGAAAATTGTGTCCTTTTTACTGATTATGCTGTGCTACATGGTGTCCACAGGTTTTTTCCTCTTATTTCCCTTCCCCAGATTTTACAGACCCTGTAGCTGATATGATCACATTGTCCAGAGTCATGGAAATATGACCTCTTCTCTGATTCTGTGTGGTGATGAGTAACAAGATTGTTTCTGCTGAGGGGTGAAAAGGTCTTCAAACTCGTTTGCTTTCTCGTAAACAGCTGGCCTAGAGAGATCCTGAGAAGATAACTAACACCTCCTTGAAGATTAAATTTCTGCTAGTGCTTTTTTATTTTTTAAATTAATTTTTTTATTGAGGCATAATTGACACACATTTTATTGTTTTCAGGTGTTCATCTATTAGTTTGATTTTCATTTTTAAAAGGGTCTTCTCCTTTACATTTTGAACAATTTGTGATTGGGTATAAAATTAGCTTACATGAATGTCCCTTTCCTCAATTGAAGTACTCAAAGGCAAAAATGGTTTTGTGGAAATGTGTGCATTTGCATGTTTAAATGGGATCTGATTTGTATTGTGCCAAGTACCATTAATGGCAATGATGTAGGCTTTGAAATGAAATTATGACTAAAAAATATATGTGGCATATTTTCTATGCCAAATAAAAAATATGCCTGGGGAACTTTCTTTCTTTCTTTTTTTTTAATTCCACAGATCCTGCTAAAATCTAAGAATTGTGTAGACTGATTTAGCTTTTTTTTTTGGCATGCATATAATGTTTATACCACTCAACTTTTGAACATCAGATAGTTTTAAATCACATTTCATTTGTAATAATAATTATAATAATCATAATGGCAGCTCACACTTACAGAATTCTTACTAGATGCCAAGCTATGTGTCAAGTGGTTTATATGAGTTATTCTTTTACTCTACTTTAAAATCTCCATAGCCCAGCTGTTCTGTTTAATATGAACATATGGAAAATCTTAATGCTCAGTTGATAAAACACACACATACACACACACACACACACGCACGAGCACACACATTAAACCACTGTGAGGAAAAGAAACAAGAACAGTCTTAAAAAACAACAACAACCCTGAAGCCATGTGACAGATTTAGCAAATTCTTTTTATTTACATAGAAATGTGTACACATACTTTCTCTGTACACAGAAAATTCTAAGTTTATATACATAGATGGTTCCCACATATTTTACAATAAATAGTATTTTAATCTTGTTTCTACGTGAAAATAAAAAGATGTCTCAAAATATTTCACACCAACCACAAAATTACAAAAGCGCCCGATGAACTCAGAGCAAAAATTTCAAGCCTGTACTACCACACACTAAGTCTAGTACAATTTTTACAAAAGACAAAAACCAAACACTGTGCAGATATCACCAAGAAAAGGAAAGGAATGGAGATGCAAAATAGAGATGAGTGCTGCTGGCTTTTTGAACAATGTAGTAAGAGCATTTTTGTTGGTTAGGACTGGTCTTCCTTTAGTCCTCAATTTAATGTTTTACTTTAACTGATATTTTTCAGGTAAGAAGGGGGAAAAAAGTTAACGTCTATCGTAAAAAAGAGTAACCATTCCATGAGTCTTACAGGTTCTAGAAACCTTGGTACTGGTCAGCCAGACTGTCTTTCTGTGCTAATTCAAAGACCATCCAGTTCTATGACACAGGATGATCGTCGACCCCCTCAGAGAAGATGAGGAGGACAGGGTTGTGAAGCAACATTATTAGGAAGTCATCTCAAAAGACTGGTGAATCATGCATCTTGGTTATTAACACTTAATAATAATTAGCAATGTTTAAATATACTCTTTATTTCCACAATTTGATCCCTCATGTAAATAATTAAATGCAAGGAGAACTTAATCTAAGAGGCTAGAAATAATGAATAGATCATCCCAGAATTTCCTCCTTCCAATTCCAATTTCTTTCCCATTCTAGCCTAGGAAACAATCACTTGCTCTCAATTCAAGAGTTGTTCTACACCTGTATATAAAAATCATACTACCAAATGAATAGAATGAGGTTAAAGGGTGAATACAGATTTATGATATTTTTGACCACCTCACAGCACTGAATTTGACAAAACAATCTAAAAACATCCTGATCATCATTATTGTTGAACTGACTTACAATATATCCAGATTTGCTTTCTTAATACACTAATGTTACTACTCGCATGAGAATCCTGAGGCTGGTGACCAAACCAGGGCTAAGTGTTTAAATCCCACTCCACTCAATCACTGTGGCACTGTACCTGCACACATGAGTTTGGAAACAAATTTTACCCCTTCATCTCTCATATCAGTGACAGCACACATGTGGGAGAAAAGACAGCAATAAAAAAAGAATTCAGTGTCAGAAATGCGATTCATCTGCCCAATACAATCTTTTCAGTTGCTTTACTGCATCTGCTATTTTTAAGGTAATCTTCCAAAACATACTTCAAAGGCAGGCTCACTTCAAGAGCAATGTTTATCACATGCATAATTTGGTTCTTTCCTGTTACATGTTGCTACCATCGACTCTTAGAGATACAACAATACCTGGAGGACTTAGCCATCCTATGTGAGAGCGATGGCTTCATACACAGTTTTACTCTTTAGATTCAGGTACTTATGATCGAAACAAGCACAATTCACATTTAAAGATGTTTCTTTTTCTTTTAAGTTTGAAAACCTTATAGGGAATGAAGGTTCACTGCCAGAAACAAAAGGGATCCTTTACCACGAAGAGCTGGGCTTGGTTCTTGGTCATTCTAATTGAATATATATTTGTCCTTCCTTTCTATTGGCTGTTGAAAGATTCAGCCAGAAGATAAGTATGGAGTCTCACTATGGTAATTGTAGTCAGGACAGACCTTCTGCACAAGTTTATAATCAACACTGTAAAAGGCAATGTAGATGCAAATGACCTTGAAGGGCTTGGAACACAACCAGGAAACGTGGCTCTGAGTCTGCTCCTGGTAGCAGATCTTGGACGGGTCGAAGTTGCACAGGGCAGTCTTCTTCGCCCGATCTGTTTTTTCATACTCAATGCGACAATTGAAAGATTTGGATTCCTTGGTCTCCAAGGTAGACTGTGGGGAAACTTCAAATTCCACCACTTTGGAGGGGGGTACCAAACTCACTGAAACATTGCCCAGGCCTGTGGAATTATGTCGGAAATAAACACTGAAGGTTCCATTTCCATGGTCAACGATCTTCCCCGTGATAAGGAGGTTGAGCTTAACAGTTTTAATGTTGGAATGGAAGTCGCCCCATCCAAACATTTTCTTAAATTTTCCCGTTTTCACTATTGGCCTCCGTTTAGTTCTTGCCAAGGGCTCCTGAACCTCCGTGATATTGGCCAGCCAATCCCAAAAGTTCTCCAAGCTGTCCGCATACGCCAAGTGCCCGGGCTTGGGGACTGGAGACTGTTTAACAAACAGACGCAGAGGATTGATGATCCTTGAGTGTACCACGTTTCCCACCAGTGTCCCGGCAGCATCTTTGTCTTCCCAATCCAGCCCTTCCGTGGCATGCACCACCTTTTTACTGTCACAAAATAGCTGTTCGAAAAGAAGAAAGAGAAACACACTTTAGGTTAGGCTTTGAGTGCCTTTTTTTTTTTTTTTTTTTTTGCGGTACGCGGACCTCTCACTGTTGTGGCCTCTCCCGTTGCGGAGCACAGGCTTCGGACGCGCAGGCTCAGCGGCCATGGCTCACGGTCCTAGGTGCTCCGTGGCATGTGGGATCTTCCCACATGTGTGGGAACCCGTGTCCCCTGCATCGGCAGGCGGACTCTCAACCACTGCGCCACCAGGGAAGCCCCACCAGGTTAATTCTTGTAATTTATTTCAGTTCCTGCTAAATAGCATTTCACACACACAGCTGGGCTCCACAGTGTAACAAGATGACCATTTAATTCAAGCAATGTAAAGCCATGAGTACGAAAACGGAAATGATGAGATCAAGAAGAGAGTACAGTTGGCTCTTTGTATCTGCAGGTTCTGAATCCAGTGGATTTGACCAACACTGAATTAAGTTAAAAACAAATGAAAACCCCCTCCAACACGCCCGCCCCCAACTAGAGATTTCCAAAAAGCAAAACTTGACATACTCTGGCGACTATGCAACTATTTACATTGTATTAGGTATTATAAGTAATCTAGAGATGATTTAAAATACACAAGAGGAGGTGCATAGGTTACATGCAAATACTAAACTATTTTATGTAAGGGACTTAAACATCCCTGGATTTTGGTATCCAAGGGGATCCTGAAACCGATCCTCCATGGATATCAAGGGTTGATTGTATTTCATTTTAATGTGTTGATGTGGTTTTAGTCTCTGTTCCCTAATCTTTACAATTCTATCTTCCCAGACTGGGGGAAATAGTATATTTTGGTCTCTTATTTCATAAAAACATTAAATTTGTAAGATCTTTTTTTTCAGGTAGAAAACAACTCTAGAATGCTGAGGTTTCTACCATGGAGCTAGAAACCACCTGAATATAAGATATTGATAAGACTCTTAAAATATTTTTGCAGGTACTAAGGGTATTATTGTATTCAAAGCTTATGTCATATAATTTCATAACTTCTGATATAATTTGACTTCAAATTCTGTAACGAAAAGTAGTGTGAATAGGAAGTTCTACAAAAGTTTTAGTTGAAAAAATATAATTTCAAATTTAGCTGCCTTTATAGAAACAGAAATAAATTGGAAATGTACATTTTGAATTAATTAATAGACCTATTGTTGATAAATTAAATTTTGTTACAACTGAATAATACCCTGAAAGATAGGATTGCCAGGAAAGAGTCATGTGCATGTGTTTTATGGATTCCACAGTATTTTAACTCAAATCATACCCACTGAAACACAGCACTTTATTTGCATTTGATTTTTATTATTCTTTTTGTAGTGTAAGAGTCCTCATGATTTCTAAAAATCACTTAGCTAAGTCAGTATGAATTTTGAGGGACAGAATCATAATATATGAAACCGTTGCCTGGAGTGAATATTTACGGATGAGTTATAAAGTCTGGAAAATAGAGGTTTCTAGTGGAAACACAGATAGCCTCTTATCTCGAACGGCACAAAGCACTCTGGTAATGATTCTCTGGAAAAGTGTCAGCAAGATGAAAAGGATGAGGAAGAAGTGGGGCTGTGTTTATGTAGTTTCCCCAACCATTTCAAACTTGGCAAAGCACCTGGTAAAACCAGTCTCAGACTGTTACAAAAATTATTGATTTCAATACAATTTTGAAAAAAAAAGCTTGAATTATTAATATTGCACCTGACTACATGGTAGAGTTTAATAATATGAGGTTACATTTTATATATTCATAAAAGTTTTAAGTTCTAATAGAGTTTTGTGAGAAGTGTTTTCATCTATAGCTTGTACCCAAACACTTTAGAGGAGGAGTCCAAGGACTTAAATATATGTGTAGATTTTTCCTTTTTTTGCTTTGGTGGGGAGGGAGCACATAATAATGTATTGGTCCCTTTGATTAATTTCCCGAAGGCTTTCCCCCACTCAGGTCTGGTATTTTTAGAAATTCTTTTCTCTTTACTTAAATTACGGAGGTTTGTCAAACTGCATGCTGCATGTTCTTACTGTTTCGGAAACCTAAATCCGTACTACCTCTTCTTAGGGGCTTACACATCCTGAGTTGATGCTTCTTTCTCTCTCCTGGCGTTAAAGGGCTGGCATATTCACCAGGAAAAGAGGTATCATTGCTCAGGATTTCTGGCTCAAAATACTCTGGGTATTTCTGATACTGTAACTAGCTTTCTGTCTTTGAACACTCTTAATTATAATGTGCACAAAACCTCATTCAGATCAACTGGTCGTACAGCTCATGAAGGTCAGTACAGGCTCCAGATATGACTTGAGTTTCCTGGGAACTGATGCAACCTGGTCCAAGTGACTTGTCCTGTTCTCTCTCCAGAGAGACATTCAAGGACACATGGGCAGATAAGAAACCCCTTGCTGATCAAGGTCCAATTTCTCTTCTCTCTGATTATGATTCTTGCTGTCTATTATCTATTGTTTTGCCTGTTTCCAGTATTTCACGAGAGGTGCCTTGCTTGGTCATTGCTGACAGTCACAACTACCGTTCCTGAGAATCACTGGTACTCAAGCTTCTCCTTTACTTCCTGATCTCAACTCCCCTATTTGTACAACTCCCTCACTTCTTCCCTCGCTCCTGCCTTTCTTTCTCTCTTTCATAGGGTAAATTTCCCTTTAGCTTGCTTTTTCAAAAAACCCCCCCAAATCTTAATTCTTACTTTTACACACCATGCTCCTGATGAATACTTTATTAGCAGAATTAAGATCCATTTTCCGTTCAAAAATATTTTTTCACTTACAAGTATGACAACACTCTTCACTACCAGGAGAAACATGTTCTTTTTTTTTCTTAAAATGTTTGTTTTACATTACACATTTTCCTGAGTTTTTTCTGCCTGGATCATTTTTCTTGATTTAGTCCTTTGCCTTATTTTTCTCCTTCCTTTTCTGTTATTGAAAACCTACCAACATTGAACCCATTGTTCAACAGGAAGTCTTCAATCATGTATAGTCTCAGGTTAACTAGTATTAGCGTATTTTAGAATACATGATGGGCCCCCTTATGAGATAGACATTATGAGATCCTTCTCTTATCCTTTGGACTTCTGATGTGATGGTTCTGAGATTAGTCAATAATAATTACTCAAAAAGTCATTTATTGACTTTTAAAAAACCCGAAGATTTTCTTTGTAGTAACATGGTGTAGCAACTTGACCCAAACATATGTGACTCATCCTAAAGAAATATGAGTGTAAAAAAAAAACAAACCTAAGCTTATTAAACAGATACATTAGATATGATTATTTGCTTTTAGAAAGGCTCTTCAATTCTTCAGAAAAGATTCTCCAGATGAGAATTTAAAATGAAATTTGATTCCTAAAAAATATATTCTAACATAATACTCTTCAGGTTCAAACCTGCTCAAGGAGCCCTTGATTTTAAGGTTGGCCTATATAAAAATAATCAAATTTAACTATTAAGCACAGATCTATAATTGTTCTCTGTTCCAATGAAAAACAGTCACTGACAGTTCCTTAGACAAAAAAAGTAGATGGATGTATCTTTTAGTTTTTTTGCTTTGCCCTAGACCATCACATTTGTCATTTGCTTTGATAACATTAAACAAGGTGAGAAAAGCTGTGTATAACTTCATCTGTTTTTTACTCTAAAATGCTTGGACGGTTCTTACAAGTACTGATTTCCAAATCTAAACCCAAATTTAAAAAAACTATTGGATGATGATGTATTGGTAGAAGAGTATAATTAAAAGGGTAAGTATATTTCTAGTTGTCTTAAAAAGCCAACAATTGTACCTCCTCTCCCAACTTCCTCTCCCTTTGGTGTAACTTGTTCAGCCTTCTCCCTGGAACATATTCTTAAAGGCATGCATTACTGCTGAGAGGGCACCCTCTCCTAAACAGGTCTACAAAGACAGTTGTGAGACCAAAGTCCCCAGGGCTCACGCTTCACCTCAAAAGACCTAACCAGGGATGACTGGGGTTTGGATCAACCACAACCCTGCCTGCACTCATCCATAAACTCCCAATATGAAAGCAGCATGGTGGAAAAAGCATAGGGTTTGGTGCCTGATGACCTCATCACCCCCTTAGCTTGAAGTATTTGATGTGAGCCCCAATTTTCTCACCTTCATGTCCTTTACCAGTTCATTGTAAGGACTAAATAAAAGAATGGATGGAGACTTCCCTGGTGGTCCAGTGGTAAAGAATCTGCCTTCCGCTGCAGGGGATGCAGATTCTATCCCTGGTTGGGGAACTAGGATCCCACATGATGCGGGGCAACTAACTAAGCCCTCGTGTCACAACTACTGAGCTTGCATGCCTCAATGAGAGAGCCCGCGTGCCGCAAACTACAGAGCCCGTGCTGCAAGGAAAGATTCTGCAGGCCTCAACAAAGATCCCACGTGCTGCAACTAAGACCTGACGCAGCCAAAAAAAAAGAGAAAAAGAATGGATAGAAATTACTGAGCCCAATCTCTTGCAAAAGGCGTTCAGTGACTGCTGGCTCTTGCGTGGTCCAAAGTGCAGTCCCATGCCTCCTATCCAAGAATTGTTTTCAAAGGATTATATGGATTCTCCGGTCTCCAGGAAACTGATTAGTGGTTAATCAAGCAACTTGTTCAGTGCCATATGATACATTAACGAGTAGAAATTGACCTTCTCAACCCCAGAGCATCAATCAAATGCTGCCTTGTGTTTCCAGTCTCGCTGACATCTGAGTCATACCCATATCACAGGGACAGGTGAGCTCTTTTTGCCAACAAAATGTGTTTGTGGATCTTTTATTCCAACCTACGAAATGAGTCAGCAAAGGATCTGAAAGTACAATGTGTCTGGCAGGTGCCCTCATTCCTATATAGACAGTTTCGGTGATACAGCCTGCTGGGAGAGGACCGTAGGTGGTTCCGAGCCTGTGGGCAAACCACTCTGTCCAAGGCAAGGTTGTTAGATGTTATCTGCAAAACACAAGGCTGTATCCCCCATTACTTTTGTACTTGCTGGGGCTTCCTATGCTAATATCAGTATCACTGCTATCTTTTGTCCCACCATATTACAATAATAATGCAAAAACGTTTGACGGCATGCACAAAATGGAGTTTAAAAAAGGGAGAAAAAGAGGAATTGCTGTGTTTTATCTGTTTGAACATTCCCTGATTTCAACACATTTATCAAAGCTTAAGTAATTTATGTCTTGGCAGGGTGTATCAATTTCACAAAGCACACACATTAGCTAGATACAATGATATCATATTAGCTTTTTCTGCATCTTAGAGAGGAGCTCAAAAAGATTAATAAAACCTCAAACCCTCATCAATTAAATGAAGCAGGTGGAAGGAAGGAAATAGAGGAAGAAGACTGTATTTCATTTCAGTTCTTTTGTTTTTAGGGGGGAAAAGGAGTTGACAGGTTCAAATCATTCATCATAACAGGCTGGAGTTGAATTTCACTGATAATTAAATGCATTTTTTTCCAAGAGGCAGAGAGGGTGCAATGAATTTTATAGTAGCAGATGTGAGAACTGTCACGAATTATGGAAATAATTTATAAACTAAAAAGCATCTCCCTTTGCAAATACTATACCAGAAGATCTTTTTCTTCAACTGTATTTGTTATGTATTTTTCAATAAACATTTCATTTTAGAATAGTTTTAGTTTACAGAAAAGTTGTGTGGTACAAAGGGTTACCAAATACCCTGTACCCAGTTTCCTATATTGTTAACATCTTACATATTACACTTGTCACAACTAATGATCCAATGCTTATACGTTATTACTAACTAAAGTCCATACTTTATTCAGATTTCCTTAGTTTTTCCTTAATGTCCTTTAGCTGCTCCAGGATGCCATCTAGGGTCCCACATGACATTTGGTCATCATGAATTTTGAGGCTTGTCTTGGCTGTGACCATTTCTTGGTCGTTCCTTGATTTTGATGACCTTGAATGTTTCAGAGAGCACTGGTTAGGCATTCTGTAGAATGCCTTTCAATTAGAGTTTGTCTGATGTTTTTCTCATGATTAGACTGGGCCTTGGGGAGGAAGAATACAGAAGTAAGGTGCCGTTTTCATTACTTCATCTCAAGGGTACGTGCTAGCAGCGTGACTTAATCACTGTTGATGTTAATCTCTGGCTTAAGTAGGGAAGATTTTTTTTTTAAGTTTTGCTTTCAGAATTTTCACAAGGCTTGTACATTTTTGTTATTATAAGCTTAGTTTAATTTACATTTAATTCAGCGGCACTTGGTTTAGGATTAATTTTTTTTAAATGTCAGGAACTCTCAAGCATTTCAATTTATAACCCTTTACCACAATGTAAGACAACAGTTATATTTTTCCTAGTGAAACACTCATTTTTTATTTTCTTTTCCAACTTTATTGAGGTATAATTGACAAATGAAATAGTAATATATTTAAACTGTACAACACGATGATTTCATATATGCTTACATTGTGAGAGGATTCCTACCATCAAGTAATTTAAGTATCACATCCATCCCTTCACATAGCTACCTTTTTTCTTTTCTTTTTTTGGGTGAGAATCCTTAAGATAGGGTTCTTAGTAAATTTCAATTATACAATACAGTATTATCAATTACAGTCACCATGCTATACGTTAGATGCTCAGACCTTATTTATCTTATAATTTAAAGTACATGTCCATTTCTTTTAACAATAAACAGGCTCCAAGTTTCAGTCAGTGCTAAATTCCTTACTTGGAGGTCTTGTGCTTGGGGGTGGCAACCTTAGCAGGCTTTGTGTTTCAGCCTTAAACCTCCTAAGAGCTGTTGAAGGTAACAATAGTTATTTTTTGGGTTCTAGGACAGTCAGACCTTTGCCATAACTGTGGTGTAACACTTTTCTATTATCCTATATAATTATTACGATATATATTAATGCTTCTTGATAATGAACCAAGTATGTTCTGGGTAAATAACAATATTTTGAAATAATGCATGTTTGTCTTCATGTTTATAGGTGTGTGAAGATATGCTAACAGGCAACAAATCTGACTAATGTCTATGATTTTCACAAGAACTGATGAATGCTCTAAATGAAAGGTAGAGAGGACTTTCAAGATGATGGAGGAGTAAGACATGGAGATCACCCTTCTCATCACAATTACATCAGAAATACATCTACACATGGAACAACTCCTACAGAACACCTACTGAACGTTAGCAGAAGACCTCAGACCTCCCAAAAGGCAAGAAACCCCCCACGTACCTTGGTAGGGCAAAAGAAAAAACAGAGACAAAAGAATAGGGACGGGACCTGCACCAGTGGGAGGGAGCTGTGAAGGAGGAAAGGTTTCCACACCCTAGGAAGCCCCTTCGCGGGCGGAGACAGCAGGTGGCGGAGGGGGGAAGCTTCGGCGCAGAGGAGGAGAGCACAGCAACAGGGGTGCGGAGGGCAAAGCGGAGAGATTCCCGCACAGAAGACCGGTGCCGACCGGCACTCACCAGCCCGAGAGGCCTCTCTGCTCACCCGCCGGGGTGGGTGGGGGTTGGGAGCTGAGGCTCGGGCTTCTGAGCTTAGATCCCAGGGAGAGGACTGGGGTTGGCAGCGTCAACACAGTCTGAAGGGGCTAGTGCACCACGGCTAGCTGGGAGGGAGTCCGGGAAAAAGTCTGGAACTGCCTAAGAGGCAAGAGACCATTGTTTCAGGGTGCACGAGGAGAGAGGATTCAGACCACCGCCTAAATGAGCTTCAGAGATGGGCGTGAGCTGCGGATATCAGTGCAGACCAAAGAGACAGGCATGAGACGCTAAGGCTGCTGCTGCAGCCACCAAGAAGCCTGTGTGCGAGCACAGGTCACTCCCCACACCTCCCCTCCCGGGAGCCTGTGCAGCCGCCACTGCCAGGGATCCAGGGACAACGTCTAGGGGGAGAACACGTGGCGTGCCTCAGGCTGTTGTAATGTTATGCTGGCCTCTGCTGCCGCAGGCTCGCCCCGCATCCATACCCCTCCCTCCCCCCCCACCCCCGGCCTGAGTGAGCCAGAACCCCCTAAACAGGCGCTCCTTTAACCCCCTCCTGTCTGGGCAAAGAACAGATGCCAGAGGGCGACCTACACGCAGAGGTGGGGCCAAATCCAAAGCTGAGCCCCTGGGAGCTGTGGGAACAATGAAGAGAAAGGGAAATCGCTCCCAGCAGCCTCAGGAGCAGCGGATTAAATCTCCACAATCAATGTGATGTACGCTGCATCTGTGGAATACCTGAATAGACAACGAATCATCCCAGAATTGAGGCGGTGGACTTTGGGACCAACTATAGACTTGGGGTTTGCTGTATGTGACTGACTAGTTTCTGATTTATATGTTTGTCTTCGTTTAGATTTTAGTACTTGTTGTCATTGGTGGATTTGTTTATTGGTTTGGTTGCTCTCTTTTTTTTAAATTACTTTCATTTTTTATTTTAATAATATATTTTTTAACTTTTTATTTTAATAACTTTATTTTATTTAATTAAAAACATTTTTTTTTCCTCTCTATCTTTTTTTTCCCTCCCTTTTCTTCTAAGTCATGTGACTGACAGGGTCTTGGTGCTCCTGCCAGGTGTCAGGCCTGAGCCTCTGAGGTGGGAGAGCAGAGTTCAGGACACTGGAACACCAGAGACCTCGTAGCCCCACATAATATCAATCAGCCAGAGCTCTCCCAGAGATCTCCGTCTCAACGTTAAGACCCAGCTCTACCCAATGACCAGCAAGCTCCAGTGTTGGGCAAGCTATGCCAAACAGCTAGCAAGACAGGAACACAAACCCACCGATTATCAGACAGGCTGCGTAAAATCATAATAAGTTCACAGACACATCAAAACACACCACTGGACTTGGTCCTGCCCACCAGAAGGACAAGATCCAGCCTCATCCACCAGAACACAGGCACCAGTCCCCTCCACTACGAAGCCTACACAACCCACTGAACCAACCTTACCAACTGAGGGCAGACACCAAAAACAACGGGAACTGTGAACCTGCAGCCTGTGAAAAGGAGACCCCAAACAGAGTAAGTTAAGCAAAATGGGAAGACAGAGAAACACACAGCAGATGAAGGAGCAAGGTAAAAACCCACCAGACTTAACAAATGAAGAGGAAATAAGCAGTCTACCTGAAAAAGAATTCAGAGTAATGACAGTAAAGATGATCCAAAATCTTGGAAATACAATGGAGAAAATACAAGAAACTTTTAACAAGGACATAGAAGAACTATAGAGCAAACAACCAATGATGAACAACACAATCAATGAAATTAAAAATTCTCTAGAAGGAATTAATAGCAGAATAACTGAGGCAGAAGAATGGATAAGTGACCTGGAAGATAAAATAGTGGAAATAACTACCACAGAGCAGAATAAAAAAGATTGAAAAGAATTGAGGACAGAGGGCAGACAGCAGAAGCAAGAAGAACTACAATGCTGCAGCCTGTGGAACAAAAACCACATTCACAGAAACATAGACAAGATGAAAAGGCAGAGGGCTATATACCAGATGAAGAAACAAGATAAAATCCCAGAAAAACAACTAAATGAAGTGGAGATAGGCAACCTTCCAGAAAAAGAATTCAGAATACTGATAGTGAAGATGATCCAGGACCTCAGAAAAAGAATGGAGGCAAAGATTGAGAAGATGCAAGAAATGTTTAACAAAGACCTAGAAGAATTAAAGAACAATACAACAGAGACGAACAATACAATAACTGAAATGAAAAATACACTAGAAGGAATCAATAGCAGAATAACTGAGGCAGAAGAACGGATAAGTGACCTGGAAGACAGAACGGTGGAATTCACTGCTGCAGAACAGAATAAAGAAAAATGAATGAAAAGAAATGAAGACAGCCTAAGAGACTTGTGGGACAACATTAAATGCAACAACACTTGCATTATAGGGGCCCCAGAAGGAGAAGAGAGAGAGAAAGGACCTGAGAAAAATATTGGAAGAGATTATAGTCAAAAATTTCCTTAACATGGGAAAGGAAATAGCCACCCAAGTGCAGGAAGCGCAGAGAGTCCCATACAGTATAAACCCAAGGAGAAACACGCCGAGACACATAATAATAAACTTGGGACAAATTAAAGACAAAGAAAAATTACTGAAAGCAGCAGGGGAAAAACGACAAATAACATACAAGGGAACTCTCATAAGGTTAACAGCTGATTTCTCAGCAGAAGCTCTACAAGCCAGAAGGGAGTGGCATGATAAAGTGATGAAAAGGAAGAACCTACAACCAAGATTACTCTACCCGGCAAGAATCTCATTCAGATTCGATAGAGAAATCAAAAGCTTTACAGACAAGCAAAAGCTAAGATAATTCACCACCACCAAACTAGCTCTACAACAAATGCTAAAGGAACTTCTCTAAGTGGGAAACACAAGAGAAGAAAAGGACCTACAAAAACAAACCCCAAACAATTAAGAAAATGGTAACAGGAACATACATATCGATAATTACCTTAAACATGAATGGATTAAATGCTCCAACCAAAAGAACCAGGCTTGCTGAATGGACATAGAAACAAGACCCATATATATGCTGTCAACAAGAGACCCAGTTCAGACCTAGGGACACATACAGACTGAAAGTGAGGGGATGGAAAAAGATATTCCATGCAAATGGAAATCACAAGAAAGCTGGGGTAGCAATACTCAGATCAGAAATAAATGCACTTTAAAATAAAGAATGTTACAAGAGACAAGGAAGGACATTACATAATGATCAAGGGATTGATCCAAGAAGAAGATATAACAATTATAAATATATATGCACCCAACATAGGAGCACCTCAATACATAAGGCAACTGCTAACAGCTCTAAAAGAGGAAATCGACAGTAACACAATAATAGTGGGGGACTTTGACACCTCACTTACACCAATGGACAGATCATCCAAAATGAAAATAAATAAGGAAAGAGAAGCTTTAAATGACACAATAGACCAGATAGATTTAACTGATATTCATAAGACATTCCATACAAAAACAGCAGATTACACTTTCTTCTCAAGTGTTCATGGAACATTCTCCAGGGTAGATCACATCTTAGGTCACAAATCAAGCCTAAGTAAATTTGAGAAAACTGAAATCACATCAAGCATCTTTTCTGAACACAACACTATGAGATTAGAAATGAATTACAGGGGAAAAATGTAAACAACACAAACAAATGGAGGCTAAACAATACGTTACTAAATAACCAAGAGATCATTGAAGAAATCAAAGAGGAAATCAAAAATACCTAGAGAAAAAAGAAAATGAAAACACGACGATCCAAAACCTATGGGATGCAGGAAAAGCTCTTCTAAGAGGGAAGTTTACAGCTATACAAGCCTACGTCAAGAAACAAGAAAAATCTAAAATAAACAATTCAACCTAACACCTAAGGGAACTAGAGAATGAAGAACAAACAAAACCAAAAGTTAGCAGAAGGAAAGAAATCATAAAGATCAGAGTGGAAATAAATGAAATAGAAACAAAGAAAACAATAGCAAAGATCAATTAAACTAAAAGCTGGTTCTTTGAGAAGCTAAACAAAATTGATAAACCATTAGCCAGACTCATCACGAAAAAGAAGGGGACTCAAATCAATAAAATTAGAAATGAAAAAGGAGACGTTACAACAGACACCGCAGAAATACAAAGCATCCTAGGAGACTGCTATAAGCAACACTATGCCAATAAAATGGACAACCTGGAAGAAATGGACCAATTCTTAGAAAGGTATAACCTTCCAAGACTGAACCAGGAAGAAATAGAAAACATGAACAGACCAATCACAAGTAATGAAATTGAAACTGTGATTAAAAATCGTCCACGAAACAAAAGTCCAGGACCAGATGGCTTCACAGGTGAATTCTATCAAACATTTAGAGAAGAGCTAACACCCATCCTTCTCAAACTCTTCCAAAAAATTGCAGAGGAAGGAACACTCCCAAACTCATTCTATGAGGCCACCATCACCCTGATACCAAAACCAGACAAAGATACTACAAAAAAAGAAAATTACAGACCAATATCACTGATGAATATAGATGAAAAAATCCTCAACAAGATACTAGCAAACAGAATTCAACAACACATTAAAAGGATCAGACCCCATGATCAAGTGGGATTTATCCCAGGGATGCAAGAATTCTTCAATATATGCAAATCAATCAATGTGATACACCATATTAACAAATTGAAGGATAAAAACCATATGATCATCTCAATAGATGCAGAAAAAGCTTTTGACAAAATTCAACACCCATTTATGATAAAAACTCTCCAGAAAGTGGGCGTAGAGGGAACATGCTTCAACATAATAAAGGCCATGTACGACAAACACACAGCAAACGTCATTCTCAATGGTGAAAAACTGAAAGCATTCCTCTAAGGTCAGGAACAAGACAAGGATGTCCACTCTCACCACAATTATTCAACATAGTTTTGGAAGTCCTAGCCACGGCAATCAGAGAAGAAAAGAAATTAAAGGGATACAAATTGGAAAAGAAGAAGTAAAACTGTCACTGTTTGCAGATGACATGATACTATACATAGAGAATCCTGACGATTCCACCAGAAAACTACTAGAGCTAATCAATGAATTTGGTAAAGTTGCAGGATACAAAATTAATGCACAGAAATCTCTGGCATTCCTATACACTAATGATGAAAAATCTGAAAGAGAAATTAAGGAAACAGTTCCATTTACCATTGCAACCAAAAGAATAAAATACCTATTAATAAACCTACCTAGGGAGACAAAAGACTTGTTTGCAGAAAACAATAAGACACTGATGAAAGAAATTAAAGATGATACCAACAGATGGAGATATATACCATGTTCTTGGATTGGAAGAATCAATATTGTGAAAATGACTATACCACCCAAAGCAATCTGTAGATTCAGTGCAATCCCTTTCAAATTACCAATGGCATTTTTTACAGAACTAGAAAAAAAAATATTAAAATGTGTATGGAGACACAAAACACCCCGAATAGCCAAAGCAGTCTTGAGGGAACAAAGCGGAGCTGGAGAAATTAGACTCCCTTACTTCAGACTATACTACAAAGCTACAGTAAGCAAGACAATATGGAACTGGCACAAAAACAGAAATATAGATCAATGGAACAAGATAGAAAGCCCAGAGATAATCCCACACACATATGGTCACCTTATCTTTGATAAAGGAGGCAAGAATATACAATGGAGAAAAGACCGCCTCTTTAATAAGTGGTGCTGGGAAAACTGGACAGTTACATGTAAAAGAATGAAATTAGAACACTCCCTAACACCATACACAAAAAATAAACTCAAAATGGATTAAAGTCCTAAATGTAAGGCTAGACACTATAAAACTCTTAGAGGAAAACATAGGCAGAATACTCTATGATGTAAATCACAGCAATATCCTTTTTGACCCACCTCCTAGAGAAATGGAAATAAAAACAAAAATAAAGAAATCGGACCTAATGAAACTTAAAAGCTTTTGCACAGCAAAGGAAACCGTAAACAAGATGAAAAGACAACCCTCAGAATGGGAGAAAATATTTGCAAACAAAGCAACTGACAAAGGATTAATGTTCCAAATACACAAGCAGCTCATGCAGCTCAATATCAAAAAAACAAACAACCCAATCCAAAAATGGGCAGAAGACCTAAATAGACATTTCTCCAAAGAAGATATATAGATTACCCACAAAGACATGAAAAGATGTTCAACATCACTAATCATTAGAGAAATGCAAATCAAAAGTACAGTGATGTATCACCTTACACAGGTCAGAATGGCCATCACTAAAAAATGTACAAACAATCAGTGCTGGAGAGGGTGTGGAGAAAAGGGAACCCTCTTGAACAGTTGGTGGGAATGTAAATTGATACAGCCACTATGGAGAACACTATGGAGGTTCCTTAAAAAAGGAAAGCTAGAACTACCATACGACCCAGCAATCCCACTACTGGGCATATACCCTGAGAAAACCATAATTCAAAAAGAGTCATGTACCAAAATGTTCATTGCAACTCTATTTACAATAGCCAGGAGATGGAAGCAACCTAAGTGTCCATCATCGGATGAATGGATAAATATGTGGCACATGTATACAATGGAATATTACTCAGCCATATAATGAAATGAAAGTGAGTTATTTGTAGTGAGGTGGATGGACGTAGAGTTTGTCATACAGAGTGAAGTAAGTCAGAAGGAGAAAAAGAAATACCATATGCTAACACATATATTTGCAATCTAAAAAAAAAATGGTTTTGAAGAACCTAAGGGCAGGACAGGTATAAAGATGCTGATGTAGAGAATGGACTTGAGGACACAGGGAGGGGAAAGGGTAAGCTGCGATGAAGTGAGAGAGTGGCATGGACATATATATACCACCAAACGTAAAATAGATAGTTAGTGGGAAGCAGCCACATAGCACAGGGACATTAGCTGGGTGCTTTGTGACCTCCTAGAGGGGTGGGATAGGGAGGGTGGGAAGGAGACGCAAGAGGGAGGGTAATCGGGGTGTATTTATACGTATAGCTGATTCACTTTGTTATACAGCAGAAACTAACACAATGTAACACAATTATACTCCAATAAAGATGTTGAAGAAAATAAATAAATGAATAAAAGATAAAACAAAACAACTGAATTTTTTCCCGTAATCATAGCATCTATACCTCAAGTGGATGTTTTCAGTTTTTGTTGTTTACACTGAATATAAAATATTTATAGCCCATACTGATTTTCTGTGAAATGCTTGCAATAATAGAAGTAATGCACCATGCATAGATTGAATAGATCACCTTCCATTAACAAGGAAGGCCGTACCCTTAACTATTTTATAGTACATCAAAAATATGTAGTCCATCAAGGAAAAATAATTATGACTTTCCAGGATCAGGCAGAATGAGCTGAGTGCTCCAAACTTGTGAATTTATACCAAGCTGGGAGGATTGGCTTTTCCATGATAACAGGACTGGCATATGCTACTAGAGATAAATTGATAGAGATCTGTACAAATATTTTTAAAGGCAGCTGGCTTGCCCCCACTGGATATCCTGGAAGCATTTATTAACGTTTTTTCACAGTGACAATCATTGCTAAGTGCCAGTTTGGAAGAATAACTGGTTTGTTTAATAGATTTGTTTATATTACTGTTGCTGATAGAATACATTAATTATTTCACTGGGGTAGTATTACTTCAAGCCAAGGATCCCCAAAGTGACCACTGCTATACAACACAGAGGTGGCCTGCAGATCCCACTATAGCTGAACAATTATAGAACCAATAATGAAACGTGGTCTAAGGCATCATTTATGTTGCATATATTTATAGCTTATATAACTGGATTGCTCTAACAATTCTGTCCCGTATCCTTCAGTTAAAATGAAACAACGACCTGCTCAGCAGGAAAAAAAAGGAAAAACCCTGTTATGATCGAAATTAGCATCCCATTATTTTTTTTGCTTGTAAACGAATTTTGGAAAGCATTTTCTCTGGGTCGAAATTTTGCAGAGTATCATCCCTGCTGGCAAGAGAACACGTATCTGCTGGACAACCGACAACGCTATATTGATGATTAGTAGTATGGCTTGCCCTGAAGTCATATTTCTGGTGCTCCATTACAGAACTGTCACAGCAGATTAAAAGAAGAATGACATGAAAGGAATGAAGAATGACAGAATCAAACATATAACAATGTATTAATTGTACCTATTAATATTTTGTGGCATAATGTGGCATTGTTTCAAAATTCATCTTGCAAGTTGAGAAACAAATGATTGCTTAGGAGAAGAAAGCTAAACAATGAACGTCCTTTCTGCTGAGAGTAGCAAATTCATTTTACTTTCCAGATATCTTTTAATAGCTACCCTTTACATTTTTCTAAATTGATATAGGAACTAACAGGAAACATAAATGTGAAGACAGAAATCTTAGTAGTAAGAGCCAGAAAGCTAGATTGCAAGGCTTGGCATAGTTTTATTGCTAAGGTTAAATATGGAAATTCTTATTTTATCTTGATGACAGTAATCTGGAAAATCGATGACACAACGTCTGCAAAAAATCTTACACACACACACACACAAGCCCACATTCTGACACACAGAAATATCACGTGTATAAACGCATGTGTGCATGCACATACCATAATTTCTGTAAACATTTAAAAAAAATGGTGTGATACTAAGTGAAGTAAGCTAGACAGAGAAAGACAAATATCATATGATATCACTTTTATGTGGAATCTAAAAAAAATTATACAAATGAACTTATATACAGAACAGAAATAGAACCACAGACAGAAAACAAACTTATGGTTACTAAAGGTTGGGGGGGGGAGGGATAAGTTAGGAGTCTGGGATTAACAGACACACACTACTATATATAAAATAGATAACCAACAAGGACCTACTGTATAGCACAGGGAACTGTACTCAACATTTTGTAATAACTTATAAGGGAAAAGAATCTGAAAAAGAATATAGATAGATAGATAGATAGCTATAAAACTGAATCAGTTTGCTGTATACGTGAAACCAACACAACATTGTAAATCAACTATATTTCAATAAAAAAGAAAAGAGATGGTGTGAAAGAAAACAGATGTCATTTTGTATTCGCAAGCTGCAGAAAAGGGGCTCTTTAACAAATTATGAACAGACTAGAAGTAAATTTTAAGATGCCTTGTGGTAGAGGGCTGCTAAATGTTAGGCTATGGCTATGCTTCCCAAGTAAAACAGGGTCAGAGGGCAATCTCATTTAACCCAAGGTTTGCAAAGTCACAGAAGGTATTCTTTTGATCATCTAATAGAAACAGTCCTTTCACTGTTAAGGAATAAGCGACTCAGCATGGTAAGTGGCACTGTCTCTTTTCACCCCCCACCCTTAGAAGCCCCATCCAAGTTTTCAATGAGAGAGAAGAGCTTTACATGACAGGAACACATAAATACTTAGAAATATAATGGCCTGGGAAAGACAACAGGCATCTGTGCCTTGACTCCTAAAAGCTGGCATTTAAAAAGGAAAGTTTGCAACAGAGGGAAGAGCAGTGAAAGGAGAAGTGGAAATGGCAGATATTGTATTTTTTACGCCACTTTAGGCAGTTTCAATGCAGGATGAGGAAACATGGCAGGCTGGTGGGTGGACAGGGCAGGAGACAGGGGTTAGGAGAGGTGTACTGTGTATGGCTTTGTACTCTACCATCAAATCCACTTGATATTTCACTCTTCACGTACCAGTAATCCAGCAATTAGCACATACTGCCTGTGAGGGTTAGTTTTAATTGCCAACTAGGCTAGGCTCTAGTACTCAGTATGCAAACACAAGGTGCAAATACAAGGTGCTGCTGTGAAGGTATTTTGTAGATGTGGTTAACTTTGCCAATAAGTTGATTTTTCCTTTTTCAGTTAAAAATGTCAGCATTTATTGATTACATCTTTCACCAAACATTACATTCAGTAATTTAAAATATTTTTTCAAATGGTTTTAGATACACAGATGATATTTCACTTAAATGTGAATATTCATAGTCTATTGGGGATTTTTACAGATCCTCCATAAAAGTGCTGCTTTATGATGGTCCAATATAAGTATGTTTTGTAATATCAGTGTCAGTTTCCACACTAAAAAACATCTATTTAATAAAAAAAAACCTCAATGCATATTGCTTGTGTATATGAAACTGATAACTGTGTCAAAATTATTTTTGCATTAATCATTCCTGACATTTATACCGAGAATTACAGATTCTCTGTAGCCTGAGAGAACTTCAGAGACTTGCCCAAGGTCTAAGTATTGAGAAGTAGCAATAAGTCTAGAAATCAAGTCTTTTGTATCACGTCACTGCTCCTTCCACACTAATACTGTAATGGACCTGACACACAAAAAAGCTTGAATAATGTAATATAAATAATAATATAACATTTGCCTTATAAATAAAAATTTTTTCTAAGTACAAAATGAAGTTTACTCTAGAAAATGAAACTAAGAAAACTGAAGAAAATTAGTCTTTACAATTACTAATATTTTAATATTTATTTATATTTTCTCCAAATGTAATATAAATAATATATATCTTATATATTACTTTAATTATTTTTAAGGAAAATACATTGTATTCAGTCGCATAATAATTCAAATGGTCTAGAAGAAAAAAATCTTGCTATTACTAAGAGTAAAATCTAAATTCTAATCTGGGTCAGCTTCCCCTAGACCTCCTCCCTAGATCTTGAAGGACATTTTACTGTTCCATCATTTGGGATCATGGATCTTTCTGGAAAGAAGCAAGCTCACTGTCCTCTGGGTGAGCTGGGGTAGCAGCCCCTCCCTCGTAGCCCAAGGAAGTATTGTCAGCCCTGGTCTTTGCATCCATGGCTCTGCTGTCAGAGTCATTCTTTCTTTATTTTGTCCCATCTCTGTGCCTCTCAGTCCAGGCTGGAAAAGTTTCTTTCTTTTTTTTTTGACTGCCCCGCATGGCACGTGGGATCTTAGTTCCCTGACCGGGGATCCAACCCATGCCCCCTTCAGTGGAAGCACAGAGTCTTAAACACTGGACCGCCAGGGAAGTCCCTGGCAACGTTTCTGATGGCATAAAATTCTTAAAACCTTGTCAGTTTCCTGTGGTGTCCAAGCCATCAATAAGAGCGCCCTCCAAGCATCTTTTCTGGATAAGTGTGTCTCTGCTTCTTGTTTATGCTGAGATGGTTGATTGGATCCATGTGTCATACACCCAATATCTTCAGCAAAAGTTGTTCAGTCACACCCTTTGGCGTTTTCTCCAGAGCAAACAGTTTGACTCTAAGTAGATTATTCTTGATGTTGTGAGTGGGCCTTATCCAATCAGTTGAAATGTCTTAAAAGCAAAACTTCTTCCCTGAGGAAGAAGACATTCTGCCTCAAGGTTGCAGCATCGACTTTTGCCCAAGAGTTTCTGGAGTCTGCCCTACGGTGTCAGAATCGCCAGCCCCCATAATTGCAAGAACCAATATTTTGAAATACAGCTCTTTAGATTATCTATCTATTATCTCTCTCTCTCTCTCTCTGTATCATCTATGTCTATTTATCTATCTATCTATCATCTATCTATCTATCTATCATCTATCCTACTGGTTCTGTACCTTTGAAGAACTCTGATACACTGCCATTTGATTTTAATAATTATGTTCATGTGTGAATGTCTTATTTTCATGATTCAATTATACCTCTTTCTTTCTTGTCTTCTCCATAGAACCTAATACAGTGGACCCTTGAACAACATAGGTCTGAACTGCATGGTCCACCTATATGCAGATTTTTTTCACTAATTACGCATTACACTACTACACGATCTGTGGTTGGTTGAAACTGTGGGTGCAGAACTGTGGCTATGGAGGGCTGAATGTACCCAGATTTTTGACTGTGCAGGGGGTGGGCAACTCTTAACCTCTGTGCTGTTCTAGGGTCAACTGTATAGGGATACTTGATGGTGACTTAATTGCTGGTTCAGATTTAGGATCAAGGGACTCCATGTGGCTCCCAGAGGAAACTGTGAAAGTTTAGATCACTGCACTTGTCATATTGTTTATTATTAGTAGTAGTTATGTTTTACTTGACTCTTCCTCTTGTAAACTCCTTGGTGGCAGCTACCGTATCTTGCTCACCTTTATGTTGCCAGCGCTCTTCACGGTGCTTGATTCACAGTAAGTGCCCAGTAAAAACTGAATACATAAATCTGACAGAACATCCTGGACTTTTCACAACTTTTTATTTCTTTAGGCCTTACTCTTAGGACACACTGGAAAATGCTTTAAATCTTAAATAAAACGTAGTTGGTAAAGGAGTTAAGTAAGAAAAACAGTGGAGATGGAGAGTAAGGAGTTACAAGTTGGGAGAATGGAACTGAATAATAAGTAATGATAACTGGATAGAAGAATAATGAAACCTCTACTGTATAGGACAGGGAACTCTACTCAGTATTCTGTGATAACCTATATGATAAAAGCTTCTGAAAAAGAATGAATATATATGTATATATAACTGAATCACTGTGCTGTACACCTGAAGCTAACATAACATTGTAAATCAACTATACTCCAATAAAATTTAAAAAAAAGATTATAGTGATTCGACATAAAAAAGAATGAAACCTAAATAAAAATATTAAAAATAATATTTGAAAAAGTTAGTAGGAATTATTAAAAGGATTAATTTATAGGGTGTTACTTTCAAGGGGTCCTCATACCTGTGTCTTCATCTAATACCTATAAGCTAATATTAATTCACAGGCCTCCACCTTCAGCCCAGACTCTCTCTGAAGTTCATGATCCGTATATCTCCCTTTTTAAAAGACAGCCTCACTTTAAATGAACCATGAAAAGTATACACCACCAGTTTTGCACTTTGTAAAACATAATATGCTGCCTTCAAGGTTGTGGAAGTAGCAGTTAACAATGAGGATAGAAGGGGATTGGGAAGGCTATGAGCTCTCTGTTAGAGCTCAACGGACTGCAACGCTTCCTCATCCGACCTACTGGGCTGACGTTCATGCCTGCACAACTCCCTGAACTTCTAGAAGTACCTTGCTGACAACTGGCACAGCCAGGTATATATCCTGGGAGCTCTCTTTCAGTCATCTGATACTTGGCTAAGATCAACTGTGGCTTCTTTCTTGCCATCTGCAATCATTTGTAAACCAGACCAAAATCAAAGCCTCCTCTGTCTCTCCGGCTGTCTCTGCACATCTGGTTCAGAAGTCCTGGGAAAGGTCAAACAGTATGGTCCTGGGATTAGGAGCTGGTTCAGCACCACAGGCAGTGGGC
The DNA here is from genome assembly GCF_039906515.1 of Pseudorca crassidens. NCBI lineage: Eukaryota > Metazoa > Chordata > Mammalia > Artiodactyla > Delphinidae > Pseudorca > Pseudorca crassidens. The sequence goes on along the minus strand of NC_090301.1, from coordinate 90,493,952 downwards.
CAGGCTCTGTCTTGCAACCATTTCCTGTCAAACCATATCCATCAGGCATCTGGTCCAGTGAATTTTCTAAGATCTGATTGTGAGCCTTTAAATATCTCCTTATTACCCAGAGCGGTATTTTCACACTTTCAGAGCTCTGGAACCTTTTCCTCCTAAAGTAAGCTTTTGTAGAGTGTCAATAAATACAAGAGACACAAATGGCATTTACATGCACAATTATACATGAGTTCAAGTGTGTAACAACTATTATTGTAAACTTCATGAATGAGTGCAATAAGGATCTTAAAACAAACATGAAACTTGAAATCAGAGGAAACAGATGATTGTTGCAGTCATATCTGCCTCAAAATAGCTCACGGTAGTACTTCCTCCATAAAGTATCTGTGACAATCTGATGGACTTGGCTGTTCTCCTTTTGGGCTTTCACCATTATACTCTTATAATAGCACCTGAACTGGTTGGTCTCCCTTCATTAGGCTGAATTCTTTAATAACAGGGACATTTTCTTGTTCTTTGTTGTATTCCCAAGGCCCAGCACATTGTCTAAAATAAAGTACACATACTTAGTAAACATATGTTGCTGAAAAAGTGTAACCCTTCCCATAAAGTGCCAGTATCATTTCAATATTGACTGAATGACTTGGTTAAACTTCCCCTGAGATTTTATGTATTGCAAAGTCATTCCTGGCTTGTACCCAAATGACCATATAATATTTTTAATTTATTGGGGATCAAATACATGAAGTTTAACTGACTGTGGTTTCCATAGAGAGCCTGGAGAGAAAAGCCACGCTTGAGGAAGGAAAAAGGTGGGATGTTACAAACTATTCCTGATGGCGTCCAGGCCACCCTGGCCCTTGAAGACTCAAGCATAATCCCACCCTCTGGGATCCAGAAGAGAAGGGTTCCTGGACTGGGTTGGGGGGCGTGGTCAGATTCAGGAAGGGACCTGGAACGGGCTGCTATGGCTTACTCTAGTTAAACAGGAAAAGGGGGAGAAAGATTCCTGTGAAGGGTGTCCTTCCGGGCCTGGGGGAGAATTAGCAGAGCATCCACCAAAGTACCAAGGAGAGAGGATGCTTTTCCAGGAATGTCCATGTCAAAGTGAAGAACGAAGGAAGAAGTTATTCAAGTAAGTTACAGTGTTGTGGGGAGATCTGATGATTTCAGACCGAAAGTGTTCTGAACCTCAATCACATACATTCCATTCCTCACTGTACCGCACTTGGCTTTTGTAGACATATTTAACAATCCACCAAATAAGCCAGAATACTTAATAACGAGTGGAAACCTTTTCAGTGTGTTACTGGGGAAGGGGGAGCAGTCAGCGATTCACTAGGTCTTCATGTACAAATAAGTGTTGATGAAAGTCGGTTCACTTTGGTGCTTACTGAGCATCTAGGGCGTACAGACCACATGGGTGACATCCCCTCGCTACAAACTTGCAGTGGAATCGAAGGGGCTGCACGTGCGGGAAGTAGCTCGAAGTGGTGGCAGAGGGTGGAAGCGGTCAGAAAGCAAAGTTATCCAGAGACTGGGAAACTTGAAATGTAAACTTATCCTCCGCCATGCCCATAACAGGGTCACTTACACTGATTTCCTTTCTGATTTCCCTCCTGTAAACGTATTCTCCCTTTGCCACAAAATCTCTCATCTGGTGCTTCTCCATCCACTAGTCACTCATCCTAGCTCAGTTATTCTGAGTCCTCCCTTGTTCCCGCCATCCACAGCTAATTCATCACTAATTCCTATAGTCTATGCTCACATCTATTTTAAGTCTGTCTACCTGTCTCCTCCATCAACAATGAGATCTCTCTCCTGGACAACTTAGGACCCTCATGTCCAATCTTGCCCCTTCCACGGCTCTCTGCACAGCATCCAGAATGAACTTTAGGCAACCAGGCCGTGTCCCTCCACTGCTCAAACTCGTCAGCAGATTCCAGTACACTGAGAATAAAACTCAGACTCCTCAGACAGTGACCAAGGTCCTCTGGCTCTGCTCCTCCTGGCTTTCCAACAGCACTCCACTCACTCCCATGCAGTAACCTTATGTCATCTTCTTTCAATTCCCTTTGAAAACCATCAGACAACTTTGCTCGGGGCTCTTTAACAGCACGTGAACATTCTGCCTTGTTTTACCTTCTCTCACTGGATTGCAGGTCACTTTGAGAGTCTCCCATCACATCCATTCTGCACATATTTGAGGGGCACTTCTGCGTTCCAGGCACTGGGCTGCAACGGTGGATGAGACGGTGACAACTCCCACTTCATGGAGTGTAGCGTGGAGTAGAGAAGATGGACAGAACATGTGTAAACAAATGCATTTACAAAATAAATGCAAACTGTGGGGGGTGCAGAGAGGAGAAGCAAGAGGAGATTCATGCGAGAATAGGGTGAATCACTTGAAAGTGGGTAGCATGAGGGGGTGGCATTTAAGCTCACACAGAGAGAGTGAACTGAGCTCACTGTAGGAACAGTGCAGAAGGGGTGTTGCGGGCAGAGGGCCAGTGTGTGAAAGACCAGTTAAAGCTCAGGGAACCCCAAGAATCAAATGAGGGTGGTTAGTGGGAATGGGGGTGGGGGGATGGGTACAGGTGATGGTGCAGAAGTAGGCAGGGGTCAGATCACTGGTAGGAAGGGTTGCATAAATACTTGTTGAGTTTTCATGAGGTGAATATACTCCAGCTGCAAAATTATACAGGCTAAAAAACTGAGGTCCTTAAAATTAAGGAAAAAAACCTAGAAGTGAGGTCTCCACATTTCCAGTTGAGTTCTCTTTCTAGTATCGCCATAGACCGTTAAGTCCACAGGGAGACACGGAAGCAGAGTGGAGATGTGATCACTCACATCTGAAGGTTAAGTGCCAGCTTCTATCGTGCACAGATTGAACGTGATTGACATGTACTAACTGACAGCCTTTTATCAGGATGCGTGACAGCTACTGAGTCTCCCTGAGTCCAGCTTCATTCTGAAAGCAGATACTGCTCTCTGCCTGAATGTTCCCTTTTCCCCAAACTCCTTTTGTCTAATCACGCTCTGTGTTTTCTCCATCTGGGGAGCTTGTTCTCATTCTCGGGACCAAGTTGTAACTCTCACAGATGAACTCTGGGAACCTGAGCAGCCTTGTGAGAAGCTGAAGAACTCTGCTGGAGAGATCTTGTGTGGAGGCTCTGAAATTACACGGAACACAGCTGAGTCTAAACTTCCGGCCACCCTTCCAAGGCCCTGGGCGTGAGTGGAGTCCTCTTGCACCCTTCAGATCAATTCAACTGCCAGCTGAGAACTTCCAAGTGATGCCAGTGAATGCCCCTTGGAGCAGGAGAATTAATCAACTAAGCCCTGTCTAAATCTTGGTCCACAACATCATGAGACATGATAAGATGGCTGTTGCTTTAAGGTGTCAGATTTTGGGGGTAGTTTCTTACGCAGCCAGTAACTGACACACGGAGAGCATGTGTAACTCTGTGAGGTGAAGAGTAGTAGCCACTAAAGAGATAATCAGAACTTTTCATAAACAGAGCCTGTACATGAGGCTGTCTGTATGTGGAGTGACCCGCAGCATAAGCCTAGATGGTTCAGCCCTGAGCTGCTCTGATTTATGGATCCCACCCAAAGCCCTGGGGTCTGCCTAAACTCTGCCTTTCACGGTCCTCGTTGAGGAAGGCTCTTGAAAACTCCAGACCCAATCCCTGGGCTCCCCCGAACACGATCACCTGCGTCCAGACTGCTGGGATGACTTCCACAAAGATTCTAAGATCGTGTTTATACCATCAAGGAACCAGTGCTAGTTCCTCAGCAGCTACTGCAGAGCTTTGGTCAATTTGTAGATTTCAATGAGATTCAAGATATGTGTAAGAGAAGCTTTAGTAACTATCCTCCAATGCTAAGTAACCATCTCTCTGCTTTGCTTTGCCTAAGATTTCCTATGTCTTGGGTCTTACTTGGGCACCTTTTTTTGCCCAGAGGAAAATTATTAAAGGTTGATTCTGAAAGGACAGCAAAAGAGAAAGAAAATGACCAAGCAGGCACTGTTAAGCTAGGCTAACAGAACGTAGGTGACACTCATGATTGTGGGGTTTTATTTATGTAATAATATACTCACAACAGACATCATTTTTATACACAGCTTATGTGATCTTTAGATATATCTCACTCCTCATCTTGATACGACATAATGCTAAAGAGTGGGTGCCTCAAAACACTTGGAGGTTTGTAATGTTTATAAAGGAATCATGTCAAGGATAGCAGAGGAGAAAACGATCAGAAGAGGCGTAATTTCTTAAGTCAGTTGTCAGAACTGTAAGAAAGCCTTTTTGGAATAAATTAAAAAATTTTCCTTGTTATACAGTGCACATAAGTTATATTTCCATTGCATGCATGTTCTTTTTTTTAAGAAATTTCCAACAAGGAATTAACGATTAATAACACTACACCCTGCTTGCCTCTTTTCCATATTATCTCCTTTTTTAATAGCTTTGCTTGATTTCTTTTCATGCTTTGCCTCATAAATGCACTTATGCTTCTCAAGCTTTGTCTCTCAACATGGCTGAAACACTTAGGAGAGGCCATCTGTTCTCACCACCATGGTCAATTAAAAGAAGGATTCTACTGGGCATATACCCTGAGCAAACCATAATTCAAAAACAGTCAGGTACCACAATGTTCATTGCAGCTCTATTTACAATAGCCAGGACATGGAAGCAACCTAAATGTCCATCAACAGATGAATGGATAAAGAAGATGTGGTACATATACACAATGGAATATTACTCAGCCATAAAGGGAAACGAAATTGAATTATTTATAGTGAGGTAGATGGACCTAGAGTCTGTGATACAGAGTGAAGTAAGTCAGAAAGAGAAAAACAAATACCGTATGCTAACACATATATCTGGAATTTAAAAAAAAAAAAAGAAAAAATGGTTCTGAAGAACCTAAGGGCAGGACAGGAATAAAGATGCAGATGTACAGAATGGACTTGAGGACACGGGGAGGGGGAAGGGTAAGCTGGGACAAAGTGAGAGAGTGGCATAGACATATATACACTACCAAATGTAAAACAGATAGCTAGTGGGAAGCAGCCACATAGCATAGGGAGATCAGCTCGGAGCTTTGTGACCACCTACAGGGGTGAGATAGGGAGGCTGGGAGGGAGACGCAAGAGGGAGGAGATATGGGGATATATGTATATGTATAGCTGATTCACTTTGTTATACAGCAGCAACTAACACACCATTGTAAAGCAGTTATACTCCAATAAAGATGTTAAAAAAATAAAAATAAAAGGATTAAAAAATAGAAATGTTGATCACCTACTTCTTTACCAACAGTTGTAGGACAAAACTCACCATTACAAAGGTGTGAGAGTGTCTCTATTACGAGCCTTTGGTCAGGCTAAAAATGTAAGGTAAGGTCCATGTCTGCGAGCTGCCATATACTTTACAGATCCTTAATTGTGGCCATTTCTTGATTTTTTTCATCAAAATGTGACTATACTAAACTGTGAGCTATGAGAACTCTTTTGGTATATCTGAACGGCTGTCCAATAGAAGCCAGGTGAGATTTCTAACGGTTTGCTCTGGGTATTAAGTATGGAGACAGAAGGTAAGCAGACTGTAGTTGGTAAAAGAAAATGATTCCTAACCATGAGGACTATCCATCAGTAGAACAGCCTGCTCCTATGATGGGGTAATGGGTTGAGTTGTGTACTCCCGGAAAGATATGTCGAAGTCCTAACCCCTGGTACCTGTGAATGGGACTTTATTTGGAAACAGAGTCTTTGCAGATGTAATCAAGTTAAGATGAGGTCATTAGGGTGGGCCCTAATCCAATATGATGTGGTCTTTTTAAGAAAAGATAAAACACACAGGTAAAACACCATATGAAGAGAGAGACACAAAGACAGTCTCTGAAGAGGGCGACAGAATTGGAGTTTTGCTGCCACCTGCCCAGGAACACCTAGGGTTACCAGAAGCTGGAAGAGGTAAGGAATCATCCTCCCTTAGAAGCTTCCAAGGGACCATGCTCTTGGCCAACACCTTGATTACGCACTTGTAGCCTGCAGACTGTTACAGAATAAATTTCTGTTTTAAGCCCCCTAGTTTGTAGTACTTTGTTATGGTGGCCCTAGAAAACTAACACAGGTGGTCAGCTTCCCTGTCTTCATCACTTGAGATGTTAAAGCAGAATATCTGAGGTTATAAGGAAATTCATAAATCAACTAAGTATTCACTTAGACAACCTTTATGTTTCTTCCAGTCTCAAAATTGCCTTCATTTTTAATATACTTTTATATGGTCTGTAAATGATATTTGAGGTTTTAATAAGATCATGTATCACCATTATTATTTAATACTGTTGCAGAAGTTCTGGCCAATTCAATAAGGCATAAAGAAAAATAGTCGGAAAAACTCCTGGCAATGAAATGACTAAATTATTATTACCTGCTGAGAAAAATAAGTTGGATAAACAGGAAATCCAAGGAAATGAAATGAAAAAGATTCCAAATTGATACTAGTCCTGCATAGTAACTAGATAAGAGATTAATAAGCAAAGATAAATAGTTTTCTATATTTTAGTACTAACTGTGTTAGAATGTAATTTGAAAAAGATGCTGTTCATGGTAGCAACATAAAATTTAACGTAGGGGTGGCCTAGGACATCTGTGAGTAAATTTACAGAACTCTACGAAGAGAAATAAAGGAAGTCTACATTACATGGAGACATACAATGTGCTTGACTGGGAAGAATGGATAGTGTGAAGGTATTACTTCTACTCAAATAAATGTACAGGTTTTGTGTAATTTGATCTAAAAGTTCAAACAGGATTTTTTGGAGAACATAAAAAATGATTTTAAAGTCCATTCAGAAATAAAATAATAAATGTTAAACATCTCTTGGTATTGGAATTCTGACTAATGAAATTAAAATGCAAACACAAATTGATAAACTATTTAGAATAAATATGGTAGAAAAAAGCTTCCTAACCTTGTCATATAGAGAGATTTTATCAATACATATCAGTAAGAAAAAGGAGTAAAAATCACAATGAAAACATACACAAGGATAAAGACATATAATTCACCGGAAAAGACATACAAATAGAAAATGAATATTGTGATAAACACACAAATATCCATTTAAAAATAATGACATAATATTTTCCAAAAGTTAGGTTGGAGTTTTTTAAGTGAAACAACCAATGTTGAAGGTTGGGAAAGTGCCTGGAAAAATAAACAGATGCAATCTTCCTAGAGAGACATTTAGGCACATGAATCTATAGCCTTAAGAACTGTGATACCCTCAAACCCAATATTCCATGTTTTAGGAATTTACCCTAAAACAAAAGGATGCACCAAAGTACTGATATATGGAGAGACAAATAGAGCAATGGAACAGAAGAAAGTGCCCAGAAATAAACTCACAAATAGATGGTCAATTGATTTTCGATCAAAGTGCCAAACTAATTAAATGGGAAAACAGTGGTCTTTTCAACAAATGGTGCTGAAGTATCTGGATATCCACATGGAACAAACGAACCTCTTATACATAATAATTAGATCCACTAGATTTAATTGCTGGATCTAATGGATCTTAGACCTAAATGTAAAATTTAAAACTATAAGACATTTTTTTACAAAAGGAAATAATTTTCAAGACCTTGGCATAAGCAAAGTTTTCTTAAATAGATAGGATTTAAAGAGCAGGAATCATAAAAGAAAAAAAACTGATAAAATTGTATGTCACCAAAATTAACAATATCTGTCTGCTCTTTGAAAGGCACTGTTGAGAAAATGAAAGACAATCCAGTCTGGGAAAACATATTCACAATACAGTTATCTTACAAGGGTTGTATCCAGATTATAGTAAAGAACTCATTCAACTCAACAATAAGAAGACAAGCAATTTTTTAAAATGGGAAAAATAGTTGAACAAAAGAAGATATATTTCACTAAAGATACACAAATGTCCAATACGCTCATTATAAAATACTCGATAGTCATCAGGAAAATTAAAATGAAATCCACATGAGATAGCATTACATACCCACTAGAATGGCTAAAATTAAAAAGACTGATGGTACCAAATGGTGGCAAAGATGTGGATTAACTAAAACTCTTATACATTGCTGGTGGAAAAGTAAAACATGAAAGAGCAGTGAGAACAGATGAATAGGGTTCAAGGTCTAAGTGGGTTCAGGGAGCTAGGCCACGGTGGGGTAAGAGTGAGGGCAGATCTTGCTATGCCCAGTTTCTGAGAGAGATAGATGCTAGCAAGAGGGGTATTTTCTGCTGGGATTAGACTGAGTCAGAGCTTCGGGTTAGCAAGTCTCATACCTGATCCCAGCCCCTCTCCTGCTGGGGTGCAAAGCACCAGCTGTGGAAAAATGTTCACGTTTATTTTCTTGTTAATAGTAACCTTGAATTCAAAATCCTGCAGGGGGCCAAAATATATTAAGATATAAACTGAGGCATGTGTGCTAACATGTGCACTCTTGTGTAATAATGAAACATTGTTCCATTCATGTGCTGGTTGTGTCCTTGCGCTGCCTGTGCAGTTTGAGGACATCAGTGAATTCCGTTTTCCCTATTTTCCAGTAAGCCATGTAAGGCAAACTGTAATAACCTCATTTTGCAGCTGAGCTATCAGGGCACAGAGAGTTTAAGCAACTAATCCAAGTTCCCCAAGCAAGTGAGCCCTGGAAAATAAACAGAGCCCAGTTCCTTTTATTACCCTCACAGGGATGCATCTAATAGTCCATTTTAATCCAGCATTCAAACCATTTTAACATAACCTAAGACTTTTCTTCTAATTGAATAAGGTGTATAACAACCAAGCCCTTAGTAAAATATATATTTAGCACTACAAACACTTAAAAAATAAACCGTAACAATTCAACAAGCTTTTCACCTACTCATACCTGGTTTCTAGCATTTCTATTGTGCTGAAACAGTTTATGATATTGCTAACAATTACTGCTGGGTATCAGACCACATAAATATTTAATGATGTCATTAATTTCTGAAAGGGAACCTTGACATTAGGTTTAAATGGATAAGGAATTTATTTCCCTATATTTTGCACTGATATTTAATTTGAGGTTCTTGGATTGAAGCCTCAGATCTATGACTGATTAGAATTTGACATTGCTCTTTGGGTGTTTCTCTTCACCTTTAAATATGGGCTTTTCTCTGCCTTGTGCAGCACGTAAAAAGAGGACTATTCAGCTCTCCAACAGACCAGCATCTGCTGACCATTCGTTGGCTGGATTTCTTAGCTAATGTCCTCTCTCTTGCTCATTTCTTGAATGCCCGGGAGATTTCGCTTTACATTTGCTAAGGCTGGTTCATTAAAATACTAATTTTAAACTGTAATTATCTGTTGGTTCATATCTACGGTTGAAGCACAGTGGCACTGATATCTTTGAACTGCAGGAGAATTTCACATCTGTTCTCATCCCCTGGGGCCTCCAGCAAGAGTTACCTTGGCCCTCACTCCAAAGAAGGCAGTTTGAAAGAGATGGAGAGAGCTGTATTTTAAGAAGTGGAACAAAGGCAAGCAGGAAGAATTGTAAATATGGTAAATAGACTCCATTGTAAAAGTATTCATGATAATACCTTCTGGGGAAAAAACAAAAGCTATCAAATCGGAAGCATAGCAGGTAATAGTTCTGTTCAGGTTGGGAGGATTTTAACTGTGCAGCAGCTATTCTAATTCCTAGAGGGTTTGCAATCTGCTGGCCCAATCGGTGGGAGCAGGGTGGAGTACGTTATTTCTTGTTTTAAGAGAAAGGTCAATGATATCTTTAGCCTGGAATGGCATCAGCCAGACAAGGGAATGCCCTTTGGATGGCAGAACTGATTACAATTCTCAGACTTAAGGTAAAAATATGTGAGAAAGAAAAAAAAAAAGGCAAAATAAGTAAAACAGAAAGGGTTTTTTAAAAGGAAATAGGAATAAAAAGAAGGATAGGATAGAGGAAAGAGGAAGAGGAAGAAAAAACATCCTAGGGAGCAGCTGCAGTATTTTTTGAGCACGAACTACACACAAGGAGAGAGATTAAAAGAGCCATTCACTGAATGTTTATGATGTGCTTGGTGATTCGGGTCTTTGGGTCAGGTGGGTATTATCTTCATTGTACAGATGAGGAAAATGAGGCTTGGAGAGATCAGAATCTGGGTTTGAGACCCTGGTTGTCTAACCCTATAGCTTTTACATTATGCGACATTGTCCTTCAATATTTCAGAGAGGTACAGCGATGAATAAGACAGGAATCCTTCCTTCAAAGAGTTCATGGCCTGTAGTTTAAATTGTAAAAGCAGTGTCATCCATATGCTACAGAAACTTGCTTCATTTAACCGAGGGCTCTGGCTTGCTTAGAGAATCCGCCTTAGGTCATTTGGGGAAATTCACTTCAGAGCATTTCACTTCTACGTGAATGTCGCCCCTGCGCATGCGCAGAGCTAGCTTTGTAGGGAGAGGGTCTTCCCGGCTGCCCACGATTGGAGAGGAGAGGTGCAGGGGCGGGGGGGGGGGGGGGGGGGGGCGGTCTCTTACTCTGGCGTAGGGCAAGGCAAGCGTGGAGGAATGTAGGGAGAATTCTCCGTAACACTGAGGCTACTTTACCATTTTCTAGAGGCTGTTTCTTTATCTTTTAATATGTTCCAGACTCAGTCCTGACGAGCAAAACTCTAACGTTGGCCCATAGATCGTATCACCTCCTGGTTCCCACACACAGCGTCCACCACCAGAATTACAAGAGATTCAAAATTTTTCTTGTGTCACCTTCCAACTCTACCCCCTTCATCCCCACATTACTTGAATAAATTAACCGGAGGAAAAAATAATAGTGATGGAAGCATGGCAACACTGCGGCTGGAGGGGCAGATGACTTTGACAGGGAATAGCCGGTGCTTCAAGTACAGTGTAAAATGCTGCTGCCTTTGTCTACATGTGAGAAGTAAGTCTCCAGGTGCTGAGAACAAAAAAAAGGGAAAGATCTTTTAAATCTTCGAGCAGACAAATAAGTGTTTCAACAATGGCCAACCAAAGGGAAGATAGAGAAGTTTAGGAGGACAAAAAAAAAACCTCTCTTCTGTTCTGAGTGTAGAAGGAGGTAAAGCAAGTGAGAGCTAAGTCCAGCTTAATGAGAGCTAAATCAAGGGATGCTCTATTGACAAATTAATTTGGAAATCGTTTAAGAAAAATTGTGCTTCAGCTCTTATTTATATCTGCTGGAGAGAATGGGCTACGATCTCTCCCTTGTGTTAAATAACAATCATTTAACCCAGGAAATTACAGTCCATTTTTCTTTTATATCTCTAGGACCCAGGGACTGGATTGTTAATAATTTAGCTAATTGAGTAAAACCTAATGCTTCAAATCTTGAAGCAGGGAAATAAAAATTCAAGATTTCCTGTAGATATGGGATGCATAATATTTAATGCTTCAGAGATCATTAGTAAAAGAAAATATTACAGCCATACACACCCTCTGAGAGTCTAATGAACGCCTCCCAGCTGCTGTTGAAAAATCAGCAGCAGCATCGGTACCAATTTCAAGACAAAGCACAGCTGACAGATGTTTGAAGGGATAAATCAGGCTGTACAAGGATTAAAATAATAAGTCCCCAGTGCCTTTTAAAGGCAGAGGTGCCTCAGCAAACTATTTCCAGCCACTTGAGTACAACTGAAAGATCCTGGGGGTCATTAGCTAGTAGCTCAGTAGGTGTCTGAGTGGTTTATTACTAAAACCCAGCACAAGTTCTTAACCACACCAAGTTTTAAGTAAGAACAGCTTTTGCTGTTACTTCTGTTTTAAGGGAGTCTCGAGGATTCTACTTCAGTTACAATGTTTGGGAAATGCTGTGATTAAATGGGAATCATCTGGCCAATATAATGAAACACAACTGACAGTGATTCTTTTTGTACATTGTTAAGGATGCTTATCATGGTAATACAGCTATCACATAAAAAGGATGGCAAACGCACTCTTTATTGAGAAATGGTACTTATTGGGAATGCATTATGTGTCTATTCCTATTGATCATTTATAAGGTGGGTTAGTGGGATTTTATAACAAATACAAATGGTTAGGGCTTCATTCCAAACTATGGAACCCTTGGGAACTACAGACTTCTCCTACAACAACTCCCAGGATATGGCTTTATTACACCAGTTACTAAAATGCATTGTAATGGTTTGAATGCATGCTAGCTACACCCCCCTTGCCCATACCAGATGTGAGCCTACTGAGGGCAAAACTTGGATCCGAGTCACCTTCTGTCCCTCAGAGCCTTAGACGATGACTGTAATACACATATTTGATAAAGGTCTTAGTATTTTCCTGTGTCATAGGGTGACGGTTAATTTTATGGTCAATTTGACTGGGTCTTGGGGTGCTTAGATATTTGGTGAAACATTATTCTGGGTGTTTCTGTGAGAGTGTTTTTGGACGAAATTAGCATTTAAGTCAGTAGACTGAGTAAAGCAGACTGCTCTCCCTAATGTAGGTGGGCCTCAGCCAATCAGCTGAAGGCCTGAATAGAACGAAAAGACTGACCCTTCCCTGAGTAAGACAGAAGACTTCCTGCCTGCCAGCCTTCAAACTGGAACATTAGCTTTTCTCCTTGCCTTTGAACTTGGACTGAAATATCGGCTCTTCCTGAGTCTTGAGCCTGCTGGTCTTTGGACTGGAACCACACCACTGGTTCCTCTCCTGGATCTCCACCTTGCCGACTCACCCTGCAGACCTTGGGACTTGCCAGCCTCCATAATCATATGGACCAGTAAGGATACAATAAATGGTTCTGACTAAAGTGTCTTTAGGCTACTAAAGTGTAAAATGTAAGCAGTTACAAGGGAGGCAATGACTGACAGTCCAGCCTCTCTAAGTCTGTGGTTCATTACTCTGGCCTTGTGTTAGAATCAGTGCTCCTTCGAGTATGATCCACAAACTGTCACCAGTCCAAGATAAATCCTTCTGTGTTTAGAAACGTTTATAGCAATTTGCCATTTGCAACAGCATCCAATCATGTGGTTTTTCATTTTATGAAAGTATCAGATTGGAACTTAAAACAAGCAACAACGGCAACAACTGGTCATTTACAAAAAAATGGTTTGAGAAACACCGACCTAGAAAGCTTGTGCCACCTCAGACCAATTAATTCAGGATGCGAGGGATGTGGAGGCTGAGCATCTCCTGGGTATTAAGCTCCTCAGGGGATTCTAATGTGGTAATACTAAATAGATCTAACAACTGGCTCAGCACAGGTACTAGCCAATCAGAATGGTGGCTGGTCAGTGCCCACCAATCAGAACAGACACAGGCTATAACCAATCAGCACTACAGTACCAGCTGAAGAGCAGCCTTTCACGTTAAAGGGTCCAAATGGGATGAATCCCTAGATGAAGACATCTGAGTTAATTTGGATAGATGAGGCCACATGTGAAGGGAAGATATTTTTCTTATCCATATAGATGTGCTTTAAAGGTATTCAAATTGGAAATTTATGAGTACACACTGGCTATGAAGTAGAGTTAAACTTCGTTGTGGAATGGAGCTAAGGTACACTGGGGTTCAAATTATGTCCCTCAAAATGTGACAGCCATCTAGAGTTAAAAGCTACCATAATGCAGTATCCTGTCTCCCAATAAGAAAATAAAGGGATATCTATGCTATCAGACTGCTATACTCTGAGAGCTATAACTATGTCAAGTGGATCTTATTCAACAGGGTAGAACATATCACCATATTTTTCAAATAAGCATTATTGAACATTATCAATCTAATACACTTCTTTTCAGATTTGTAAATCATTTCAAATTGATATAACAAATATTTTTGTAGTGGAGATGCAAAATAATCCTCTTCTGGAAAATATTATTATTATTAATAAGATCTGTGTTTCTTTGTTTCTTTATCCTTGATTTGAGATATGGAATTCTCATACTGTGAATCTCTCTTTCTATATATATATATATAATATATACACATATATATCACATGGATTCTTAGATACCAGACATCTTAATAATCATTCTTCTACAAAGAAAATGTGTTTTTTAAAGTTAAGATGAAGCAATGACACTTCAAACTGTTCTTATTTTGGCAATCTAAAAGCCCAAGGAATGTTTTCTGCCTAATCCTTCTTAGTAGATTTTCTTCAATTACTGATTCCTGCATTGTCATTACAATTTGAGAAGTTACCATTATCTAATTGAATTCTCCTCTTTATTCTGAATTTGTTCTATACCATCACTGGCAAGTTGGTCATCCTGTCTGTGTTGAAACATGTCCAGTGACAGGTATCTCCCAAGAGATCCTATGTCATCTTTAAATTCTCTATTACAGTTCATCCTGATATGAGCTGAACATTGCCTGCCTATAATACTATTGAGTGGTCTGTGTTCTCTCCCTCTCTCTCTCTCTCAGTCTCTCTCTGGAGTCCCAGAGAAGAAGCTCAGTGAATCTATACAATAAACCTTCTAACACTGGAAGACATTCATATCATTGAACCAGCCCCTCTTTAGACTAAATGCCTCCACTTGCTTCAATCATAAGCTGTCCTTCAGTTCCCATAACCATCCTGGTGACTTTGCTCTTATTGATACTGTTTCACAGTACATTGTTCACCGCTAGTGGGCTCTTCTTCTGAGTTGAATGTGAGATAGCTATTTATCCTCATCCTGTTTATGCCACTTATATTGGTCATTTAAATTATATAACTTAATACAATATTACATAAGCTGATGAAATATGAGTGAGAAAAGAAAGTTATCATTTATATGAAAATCAAGTTGAATGCTTAGAGAAACTTGTTGCAGATGAGTCTCTTAAAATATTTCTGTCGAGCTAAGTGAGAGCAAGAAAACTGTAAAAGGACAAAAGAAAAAAATATCAAAATTCTAAAAAGATTTGAATGGATTGGAAGTTGTCTTTAAGTAATTGCTCCATTAAAAAAAAAAGCAGCTAGAAATCCTAGATAATTAATGATGGGGTTTGTTTAAGTGAGATAATGAAAAACTCCAGTCAGGGGACCCATACGCAGGGGGATGATATTCCAAATATTATTATAACCAATGAGAACATACGCCTAGCAAATGGGAATGGAGGCCAGTCACAAATCACAGAGATGGCCGTATCAGGGTGTATTTGGTGGAAGGTCAGCTCCACCAGCAAAGGAAAAGGCTTGATCCTACACCAAAAAATGTGTAAAAGAATGAACATTCATAGTTGAAGTTAAAAGGTTTAATGCACATTTGATAGTTTTACGAATCACTTAAAGAGTTGCTATGATAAGCTGGAGATGCAATCTGAAAAATGGTTGTCTGACCCCAAAGAGCATTTACTTGACATCTGTGTATATTGCCTGCGAATGCTTTATGTTATCACTTTTCTCTTACTAAATACCACAGTCTATTAATACAGTATAGGGTTGCATAAGCATTTGTAAAACTTATGCACATTTGGAAAGCTTTGGACATATTGATGACTCAAAACTTTAGTTTATTGCAACTAAAACTTTTCCATACTTGCTCACCATATATCGTTTATCCTCTGGTGGTGCTGTTCTTTTTGTATCCAAGTGCCAGACCTTAAAATGATCCCTTTTAACTTTCTTCTTTGTGGATTTGGTCCATCATTCTAGCCTGCTGAGATCTTTTTGAAATCTGTCAACCAACATATCCTGCCCCGTCTCTCTGAGCCTCATGTCATCAGCTAATAAGTAAGACTTGTGTCTGCCCTTTTAAAATCTGACCTTGTCAGAAGGCTCCCTCGGCAGTCAAGCTGATGACTATAGATACTTCCTCCATTTCTTCCTCACTGGAATAATTTGTGCTTGCAGTCACAACTCTGACTGTCCCAAGATGCCAGGGCTGTCTTTCGGCAAAGCCTCATGTGCACTGCTTTCCCTGTCTTGTCCACAATTGCATTTAGTCTAATACACAGAGCATTTAATAAACGTATTTAGATCAGAGAATTTCATTCTTTTTTCTGGCATAGGACAATAAGGAAAGCCTATCTGGAAAGAAACAAAAACAAAAACAGCTGCTACTTTCCCCAGCCATCAGACACACAAACTGCTCTGAAACGATCCCCAAAGCCATGAACCTAAACTTGGGAGAAGAATGAGCACAGACAAATTAAGATGTTTTAGAAACTATCTGAACATACAATTGAGCCAGCACTATTTCTTACATCAGGATTTGAATATTGCAAAAGACTATATTGATTGCCTAAACCTAAAAATAATTTCATTAATAGAGGCAGATGTAATGTGATTTAATATGCAAATTAATGCTGCATTCACTGAAAAATATTAAATAACCCCATTTAGCAATTTGAAAATCTCTAATAAAATTCAAGATGGCTTTGTTTTCTTTCTTCACAATTTTACTGAAAACTCTTGAAAGACAATAACTGTGTTCTGAATATTCCGCACAGAGGTCTAGAAATAGGCCCAAACTAATGTGAGCTAGAGTGTTTATTATTCTTTGAATGTTGTTCTAAATTAAGCAGACAAGTTGTAGAAGAGTTAACTACTGTGAACTGGAAAACCTCCAATTAAATGGTTGGATTCCAACCTCTCCTTGACTCAAAGGCTGGAGGACATTATCAACTCGTAGGGAAATCAAGACTGAAAACAAGGGCTGGTTTAGACAACAAAACACTCTGATTCACTCTCTCCATGTTGACAAAATACTCTATGCCCACAGACCTAGGCTATGTCCACATTCACACACACCAATTGGGAACAAAAACAAGTGAGCATTTAAATTTAGACCAATTATGACAGCAAAAGCTGTGTTCTCTGGCTTTCTACCAAACCCAACGCTGCAGAAACCAGCACTTCACTATTCCCCTGGCCCCCCTGTGTGTGCTCTAATAGCAGGACTAGCTATTTAGACCCCGCAGGACTGACTCCGAGAGTCACTTGGGGAAGCTGGGATGTGGGCTGGCAGTTTCGCTTGTGGTCCTGCAGCATCTCAGGATGATAGGGGCAGCAGTGGGACCCAGCATCCCCTAGGAGGAGGTGAGGGAGGGCCCCTCAGGCACTGCATTTTTCTCTCATTCTTAAATCCTACAAGCAACCTTTGCAGCTTCTCTTTTTAAAAAATATTTTAAAATAGTGCTAAAATATACATAACATAAAATTTACATTTTAATGATTTTTAAGTGTACAATTCAGCAGCATTAAGTACATTCACATTGTTGTGCAACCAATATGATTATCTAGTTCCAAAACTTCTTCATCACCCCAAACAGAAACTCTGCAACCATTAAGCAATAACTCCCCATTCACCCCAAGGCCCTGGTAACCTACCTTCTGGCTCTGTAAATTTGCTTTTCTAAATACTGTGTATAAGCAGACTCATACAGTATTTGTCCATCTGTGTCTGGTTTATTTTACTTAGCATAATGCTTTCAAGATTCATCCATGTTGTAGCATATATTAGGACTTCATTCCTTCCTATGGCTGAATACCATTCTGTTGTATGTAAGTACCATGTTTTGCTCATCCGTTCATCCGGTGATGGACACTTGGTTTGTCTTCACCGTTGGCTATCCTGAATAGATTCTTCAACGAACACTGGTGGACAAGTATATGTTTGAGTCCTATTTTCAATTCTTTTCAATTTCCTTGTTTTTCAATACCGAGAAGTGGGATGGCTGCATCATATGGTAATTCCATGTTTAGCTTTCTGAGGAACGGCCAAACTGATTTCCACAGCAAATGCACCATTTTACATTCCAACCAGGAGTGCACAAGAGTTCTAATTTGCAGCTTATCTCCAGACCCAGGCATAGTGGTTAGTTCAGCTGACAGTTACCATGAAGTTACCTGGCATCCTTACTCCACCTCAGACTCCAAAAGATAAATTTTACTATAAGCCATTACAGTTTACCAGCCCCAGACCTATGGTTGCCCTCGGGAGTTTCCTTCACTATCACCTTTTTTTCTATGCTTTAGGCTAATTACTCTCCCATTAACATAGCCTTCATTCATTCACTCTCCGTCTCCCTCTCTGCTGAAAAGTCTAATCCACCTCCGAATCGAACTCATCTAAACCACCTAGGGCCAACGTTTATCCAAGTTGGCATCCTCACCACCACTTCCTCAGCCTCTGCCTGACCTCACTTGAGCCCTCAGCGTTTCTTCCTGATATTCTCGCTGCTCTTTAGTGAACGTTCCTCTTGCTGCCACCTTCCTAGGGCCGGCTCCCCTCTTACCAAGATGAGGCGAGATGCTGCTTTTAATTCAATGCAGTCTTATGGCCGCAGTAACTGAATTCTATGTAAAACTCTTAGTCAGAGAAAGGAGGCTGATAATTAATGGCCACTCCTATAGGAATCTGCTTCACCTTTTTCTAGCATTTACACTTTCCTTTTAGTCCTTCATCTGCCTCCATCCTGCTTGGTGGCTGTACTTATCTCACGGCAACAGCTTCCACACTTGTCCAAACTTGTCTCACTGCCTCTGAAGTGCACCTAAGTCGAATCCATCTTGTCAACTGCAATCACAGTACAGCTCATACAGCACAAATTCTTTCACTCAAACACCCTTCAACTCTCCCTTAGTTCCTACTCAGGATGATTCCAACACATAACCCCCGCAGTTGGCCCAACTTCCCACGATGGCCCAACTCACATTCCCCTCGTGATCGCCTACTGTTTCCTAGCTGTGTTTCTTGTCTGCCCAGGCTGTGCACGTCCTCTGCATCTGGCTCATGACTTAGCTTTTGGGTTCTCGTTCACCAAGACCCTTTGCCTAATGAGCCTCTACACTTGTTCAAGGATAGAGTTTATGTGATGACTCCAGCTAGATGTGCAATGCATATCCTCTGCTGGTCTCGTGTAGTTTACAGCACTTGGTTTATGTTTTAGTTTGATCTGAAAAGTATTCGGTGAGCTTGGGGTGCTGCTAGAAGAGCGCAGACGGCCGGCTGCCAAATGGTCTCAATCAGCTCGCCTTGGGACATTCACTAACATCAGGCGCTATCCTCAGACTGGTAGGTGGGGAACCTGACTCTGAAAGCTTATGTTGGGCAGTATTATTTCTTAGGAATGGGTACACGTTACCTGAGCCTATAGAACTGGTGTGTGTGTGTGTGTGTGTGTGTGTGTGTGTGTGTGTGTGTGTGCATTGTAGGAGGCCATGACATTAATTTATAATGACAACTATAACCTACAGGGATCGAAGCCTGTGAGTCACATGAGTAGAAGTCTCTCCCTGATGGATAGACTTAAACTAGAAGCCAATTTCTAACCAGAATATTAAGTGACTGCAGAATCAGAACAAGTGGCTGGTCGATGACCCAAAATGGGGACTCCTTTGTCACAGGTCTGAACGGCTCATCTCCTCAGGCCAATGCGCACTGGACTTCGGAGTTCCCTCCTCTCTGGGCTGACGACCTTCTGTCGATTCCGTTTTCTCCAAACAGCCTACACACAATTCACCTCAGGATCACCTCTCCCAGCCCTAACACATGCCTTGAGACATTCAGGCACCTTTGAGTGTAGCTTTGTTTTCCTGAAATGTGCAGCAGCACACTGTCTGTGGCTAACCCTCAGAGCAAGGGCAACTCCTGTGAACGTGTCTAAGTGTACCTTCCTAGTTTACCTCCCAGAGGCAAAGCTATTTTCTACCTTCTCTGAGCTCTTATGACAGACTTTATTGTTCTGTCATGCACTCATTATTCTGTGGCACTGTGCACTAACTCTATTGCACTACAAGTACTTGGGCTCAGCCTTTATTTCCACGTCTGGATGGAAAACTCTTTGAGGACTAGTCCAGTGTCTTGTAGGTCTATCTACACCCTATACAGCCTACCTGCCACACAGCAGGTATTCAGCTAATACTATTGAGAAAAGAAACAACTTAGTAAATATTCCGTGATAAATTCCCACCAATTCTTCCTTCTCTCAGTTGTGTCTACCATTTGTGATTGTCTTGATAATTTTTAATGTTGGCTGTCCACGAAAATGCTCTGAATGAAATTAAGTAAATTAAAAATTTTAAAATTAAAAAAAATTAATTATCCAATGCATCCAGGCCTTCAGTGGTTAACTGTGGAGAAACAGTCTCTGCTAAGTTGAAAAGGGCTTCCTTTGGGGAGAAAACTGGATTTGGAGGTTATTCGGGTTCTGCTTCCACCCTGCCAAGTGGCTTCTACTTGGGGCTGGGAATGGGCCCTTGGCCGCTGCTTGTCTGAGAATCTGGCCTCCCTTGACTGGAGCAGCAAGTCTCAGAGTTACAGGAGAACACGCCGGATTTCCTCAGCCGTGTTGCTGGCCCCAGCAGTCTGAAGAGGAACCCTTATTCATTAGGAGTAACAGATATTTTTTTTTCCCCTGACATCTTTAGATACTCCAGAGGGAGACAAGATGCAAACCGAGTGAACATGGCTCCTAGCTTTGCTGCACGGTACTGGGTGATCCGGGGTGCTCAGTACTCATCTTCTGATTTCAATGAGGGAAAGGGAAAGAATAGGAAAGGAGAACACGAGAACGGAAAACCCTTTCTAAAGACTGGCTTTCACTGCACTTAAAGTCAATTGTAGAAATCTTAAAAAAAAAAAAAAAAAACCCTGCAAAATTGGTGCAAGCAAAATCTCCACTTGCTGAGGGTCCCAAGAGAAGTGCTATCTCGAAGCATTCTGTGATGGGGCCGTGGGCCCAGACAATAGGACTGGGACAGGACAGAGGGCACAGGGGATGCTTCCCTGCCTTTTGTTTCACACAGACTCAACAATGGACCCGTCAGGGGAATCCAATAAGTTTCTTATCGAACCTTTCTGTTTTCAGTGTGAATTACTGAACAATCCTCCATACTGATTTTTATCTCCTCACAAGATAAATTTCAGTTTCTATTGGCACATTCCTATTCAGGGCACCGCTCTCAAATGATGTTAAAAAAAAGAAAAAAACCCTACAGGTAGTGGAACAAAATAGGCTAGAAAAGTCAGTGAGAAGAGCTTCTTCCCTTTTTCTTGTTGTCAGAAAAGTGTAGGTGCTTAAATATATGTCCTAACGCAATATATCACTCATTTGGATTATAATTATTGGTTATGTCTGGCCTCAAATTCATACTGGAATAAATTAAATTTATTTTCTATTCCTGCTTCTCTCTCTTCTGTGTGTATATGTGATGGGGGTGTGTGTGTTAAATAAAAGAGCAAATAAAATCTCACCATTAGCTCACTCCTAGTATGATAGTTTTATGTTATTGGTTCCTTATTTTAAAAAGTACATCCATTCATTTTTTTCATTTATTCAACAAATATTTATTAAGTGCCTGTCATGCATGTACCTCACTTGATGCTGTATATACCCTCATTTAGCCGATCTTTGTATCTTGAATTTCTTTGAATTCTTAGAAATGGAGTAACCCTTCTCACATAAACATAAGACTTCCCTATTCCCAGCACCTTAGAAAGAATATTGGAGTCTTTTTTTTTTTTTTTTTTTTTTTTTGCGGTACGCGGGCCTCTCACTGTTTTGGCCTCTCCCGTTGCGGAGCACAGGCTCCGGACGCGCAGGCTCAGCGGCCATGGCTCACGGGCCCAGCCACTCCGCGGCATGTGGGATCCTCCCGGACCGGGGCACGAACCCATGTCCCCTGCGTCGGCAGGCGGACTCTCAACCACTGAGCCACCAGGGAAGCCCAGGAAGAATATTGCAGTCTTTTTGAAGATGATGTGCAAGGCGAGTGCTGGATTCTTCTAAACACAGAATCACTGCCCCACAAACTGGAAAAAACACACTTTGCTGCTGATGGCCTGATAAAAAATATAAGGTGAGGTACTGAAGAACTAGGTTCACCTCTGAGATAATGGTGTTAAGCCATGAGAATTACTTTATTTCCACCATGTCCTCCCACCACATTATCTAGTTTGTTTCAATAGATTTATTCAAAATAGCACAAGAACAGAATCTAGAACCTGAAACTAGACCATGTACTCAAACAACCTAACTTCATGCCAAATATTGTAACCTCTAAAGGCATATACATATACAAGGTAGATAGATAGATGCTGATACTTTTTTTCAATTTGTTGCTGTCCATTAACATTAGCTCTGTGATTCCTTTATCCAGAGAAACAAAGGAGATCACAGAAAGCATTACATATGTGCAACAGAGCCAGCAAAGTAACTTGCAAAGTTAGTTAAAAGGCATATTAACACATTTTTCTCACACTTTTAAATGAAAATCCATAAAACGTTGTGGCCAAGCAAATTAATTTAGGATTTAATTAGAGATGTTAGAAAATAGATTCTGGGTTAATACAAAAGAGATCAGAAAGAAAGTTGTTTTCACTGTATTAATATTTTTTATTACAGTTTGTCTTAACTAACCAAATTGTTTCATCCTATGCTCAATTACTTTTGATATAATCACTCATGGCTTCCCAGAACATTGCTAAAACTATCTTATAATGATAACTGGACCAGTGTTGCTGTGAAGGACCCTTCTGCTGTAGAAAAGATCCTAGTGAGGGCATGCTTTCTGATTATGATAAAAAAACAAACCATGAGGTGCTCAGAACTAGAAGTAGAGGGAGGGGGCAGGGTTGCTCTGAGGTCTTACGCCTATAGAGGTGCAGTAACTTTGATACTGAGCAGTGGGTCTACAACAACATTGACAGGCTGAGTCTGAGAATCCTGTCTTGAATTGTGACTCTTAAAGAGACCAAATGGTCCCAGATTGGTGTAAACCCTTACTTCACAGCAGAAGCAGATAAAAACACTCTCCTGAGGAAAGCATCCCCTTAGGATCCCCACCAATGAAGAAGAAACAAAAAGCCTGAAATCAAAGATCCAGAAGCAGAGACTTCCCTGGCAGTCCAATGGTTAAGATTCCATGCTTCCAATGCAGGGGGTGTGGGTTCGATCTCTGGTTGGGGAACTAAGATCCCACATGCCGTGTGGCGCAGCCAAAAAAAAAACAACAACAAAAAACTTTATTTAAAAAAAAAAGAACGACAAGCACAAGGTAAGGCAAGCTCCATGAGTGACAGTCAAAGGAAATGACAAGGAATAGATCTGGGCCTTCAAGGATGCAGACACTGAAATTGTCTGATATAGAATTAGAATAGTTATCTGTAAACGATTCAAAGAAATAATATAGAAATTAAAAATACAAGCAAGAAGCAAGGGATTATCAGGAATGACCACGTTGCTATGTAAAATATAAACTTTCTATGTAAAATCAGATATAAACTCTAAAAATGGAAAATTTTGGAGGGACACAAAAGGCAAAAGTGCCATTTGGATAAAGCTAAAGAGAGAATTAGTGGACAGAAAGAGAGCTCTGAAGAAAATATCATCAGAGAGAGAGAAGAAGATGGAAATATGAAAGAAAAGTTTCAAAATATGAAGTGAATGAAAAGTTCTAGCATGTCTAATTAGAATCTCAGAAGGAGAGTAGAGAGAGAATGGAGAAGAAATATTTGAACAAGTAATGCCTGAGAATTTTCCAGAAATTATAAATGACATTAATCTACAAATAGTAATCCAAAGAGGATGAGTAAAAACAATTCCATGAGTAGATACATCATAGTGAAATTCCTGAACACCAGTGACAAAGAGGAGATGTGAAACTTGAAGGAAAATACAGATTATTCACTGATTATATTAGTGATGGAGACACTGGTGTTCCGTCGCCTCTAGGTACACTCGTCCAAAGATGCTGAAAAGGATTCTATTGCATTGTAGGTCCACTACAGCCACTTTGCTTTTCACTTGAGTCCCTGTACATTTATTATAATTGAATATAAGCTAACAGCTCTCTTGGCACAAAAGTTGTTATCTATTAAGTCGATGTAGAATTTGATTTTTCACGCTAAACTCAATTTTAAAAAAACAGAGGTCATTTTATACTAGACACATAGAAACATATTCAGTTCAGTTGTTTAGAGCAGGGTTTCTCAATCCTGGCTGCAACTTAGAGTTACTTGGTGGGTTTTTTGATGTATGTAATTTTGCACAAATTTTACGTGCGTAGCTGGATGAATTATAACAAAGTGACACACCCCTGGTGCAGGTTGGCTTACCAAACGCTTTCTCTCCTGACTTGGAGGGCAGAATTCATCAGTGATAGTGCGCTGACATGCTGACAGGTACATGCTGGCTTGGAGCAGACAGGAGGCTAGGAATCCCACAAGAGTCAAGGAAAAAAAGACCTTACTCTGGTGGTAGAGGGCTTTCCTGTTTTTATTCCTGGACAGAGCCGCTTCTTTTATATTTTCCTTCACTCTCTGAAGTAGAGGTCTAGAATTACCTAAATCTTCATTTCTTTTCTCTCTCAGGTCCTGTACATTTTCTAGGATTCTTCCCCAATCTCATTAGCCACCTATGCTTTAGAGAACAGGTCTTCAATACTAAGGGCAAAATACTCCCCTGCTAGGCTCTGTATATTGGGGTGGGGTGAGGGTTAGGGAAAGAGCTGGACTGGCTGCTGTAAATGTAGTTCTTAACTTAAAAGATCTTGGTGTTTGGCTGATGATCTACTCTTGCCTTTGCCCTGACTGTACTTATAGTTTCTTTGGAAGCTATCTCAAGAAGAACTATTCTTATCTCTGGTGTTTCTGGCTGTCTCTCTCCAAAATTTCCTTAAACTTTTTTGCCCATTGTCAACTTCATTTTTATTTTGTCTTGCTTTATCTTCAATCATTGTTGCATTGTTTCCATATGTATATATATATATTTATTATTTTATGTGGCCATGGAAAATGGGAGGTAGCTATTTAGTCTTTTCCAGACACCAATTCATGATATCATGAATAACCTCTGATGATCAGTTTCACCAAATTACCTGACATAGCTGTAGTCCTTGTTCATAGGACACAGTGAAGGAAGTGTCATATAGTAAAAGAAATGCAGGACTGAGTGACACAAAGCACAAGGTTCCATTCCCCATATGGGCATAAACTTATGTCACTATGATCAAGCCACCTCACCTTTCTAGGGCTGTTTCCTCCTGTTTAAAATGGAAGAACAATTTGTCAATATTTATCAAAATTAAAAATACATTTAACTTTTCAGCCAGCATTCCATCTTTAGAGAATTTATCTTGTAGGTACACTTGTACAAAATGATAGATGGATAAGATTATTCATTGAGCATTAAAGGAAAGAATTCCTCTCTCTAATATCTGAAAGAATTCAAGTGTTTCAAATCAATAGAGAAGTAATTAAATAACTATGGTATACCTACACAATGGAATACTATGAAGCCCTAACAAGGGAGAAATCTTTTTATACACTGATAAGGAGAAATCTACAGGACATATTATTGACTAAAGAAGACAAGGTAAAGAAGCATGTGCATAATCATACAGCTTCTCTATTACCAGCAGAAATACCCCAGTTCTTTTCTCCACATGAGAATCACCTGCAGAAATTTTAACAATACTCATGGCGTGGCACCTCAGGTCAACCTATATGATTCACAAATATGAACAAATAGCAGAATATCAACAGAAAGGTGAGGAAACACAAAGGATCCCAAATGACCTAAAAATTCTAAATATTATCTGTAGAAAAATTAGAGAGGTTATTACACCTACCAAATAAAAAGAATTTTAAAATATGATTGCTGAAATAAAAAATTCAATCGATCACCACATATTATAATAGAGTTAAAAAACAATTATTGATTTGGAAGCTCAAGCAAAGAAATTTCCAGCAGTCCAAAACAAAAAACAAAAATGACACAAAAATAAGAAAGAAAATTAAAAAAAATACGGAGAAAGAGTCCAAGAAGCTCAATTGTTGATGAAAATCAGTTCCAAGAGAAAAGAATAGATAGGAAAGAGGGGGATAATAAAAGAAATAGTGGAATAAAAATATCCCAGACTGAAAAAACAAGAGCCCTCATATTGAATAAGTCTCATCAAGGCTAGGTGAGGTAGATGGAAAAAAAGATCCATACTTAAACACTCTCTGTTGAAATTTCTGGAAAGACAATTTTAAAAATGTCCAAAAAGACAAAAAAACGAGGTCATCTATAAAGGAAGGAGAATCAGATTAACAGCAGATATTCCATTAGCAGCACCGAACACTAAACTCAAAGGAACAAAAACCATCCAAAAACTCGCTGGGGTAATGACTCTAGATTTAGAATTCCATATTTAAACTATTATTTCATGTAACATTTTCAGTCATATAAACTCTCAGAAAGTTTATCACCCTCACAAGCTGTCCATAAGCATTATTCAATAAGGCTCTTATTGAATAATAAGCAGATCAAACAAGAAAGAAATAAATTTTAAGAGACCTAATTAAACTTAAAAGCTTTTGCACAGTAAAGGAAACCATAAACAAAATGAAAAGACAAACCACAGAATGGGAGAAAATATTTGCAAATGAAGAGACCAACAAGGGATTACTTTCCAAAATATACAAACAGTTCATGCAGCTCTACATATTAAAAAAAAAATCAAAAAATGGACAGAAGATCTAAATAGACATTTCTCCAAAGAAGACATACAGATGGCCAAAAGCACATGAAAAGATGCTCAGCATCACTAATTATCAGAGAAATGCAAATCAAAACTACAATTAGGTATCACCTCACACAGGTCAGAATGGCCGTCATCAAAAAGTCTTCAAACAATAAATGCTGGGGATGGTGTGGAGAAAAGGGAACCCTCCTACAAGATATACATGCACCTCAATGTTCACTGCAGCACTGTTTACAATACTCAAGACATGGAAGCAACCTAAATGTCCACTGACAGAGGAATGGATAAAGATGTGGTACATATATACAATGGAATATTACTCATCCATAAAATGAATGAAATAATGCTGCTTGCAGCAACACGGATAGACATAGAGATTACCAGACTAAAGGAAATAAGTCAGAAAGAGAAAGACAAATATATGATATCACTCATTGTGGAATCTAATTTAAAAAATGATATAAATGAACTTATTTACAAAACAGAAACAGACTCAGATTTTGAAAACAAACTTACAGTTACCAAAGGGGAAGCGTAGGGGGGAGGGATAAATTAGGAGCTTGGGATTAACATACACACACTATTATATATATTAAAATAGATAACCAACAAGGACCCACTGTATAGCACAGGGAACTCTACTCAATATTCTGTGATAACCTATATGGGAAAAGAATCTGAAAAAGAATGCATATATGTATATGTATAAATGAATCGCTTTGCTGTACACCTAAAATTAACACAACACTGTAAATCAACGATACTCCAATAAAATTAAAAAAAAATAAAGAGTACACCATGAGCCACAAGAGTAGCAGCTGAAATGTCTTACGAGGAAAGAGAAGAACTCAAAAGAAATTAGAGGAGAAACCACTACTGTCATGCTTGGATCGTCATCCTTTGAGTGGCTGGAGATTAGTGTCTTAACATTATACTGCTTTCTCTCTAAATCCAATAGCATAACTTGGTTGTAAATATTTATAAGAGCATAATCTTATTAAAGCCTCTTAAGTTGGGGTTAAAAATTTTGCATTAGCCTATAGACTAAACATGGGATAAATAATCATAGTCATGGAACAGCAGATGTAGGGAAGTAGAGGAGATGGGAGACATAGTATCACTCATTAGATGGTATAATTTTCATACCAGGAAGTCAAATAGGAAAGAGAGAGAGAAAAATATAATTTAAGCAGTAATGATAACCCCAGAAGAACTACAACACAGAAACTTCCATGTGTTTATTCCTGGGGGAGAATATTCAAAATATAGTAGAAGATAGCTGAACATTTCATTTTTGACCCTTCTGTATGATTAGACTTTAAAAAATACATTAAATACCTCCTTTATCAGTAAAGGATTACTTAAATAAATTGAAGTGGAATCAGATAATGAAATACTGTATAGCCTTTGGAAAGAATGAGATTTGTCAACGTATATTTTTATGCAAGGTTGTCCACAATTACATGTTTAATGTAAAAAAAGAAAGGAATTTGCAACATAATATTGTGTCATCCTCACTAAGGTAAAATAAATATGTCTGTGTGCATATATATATGTAAATATCAGGGAGGAGAAACTATAAACTGACAGTACTGGGGAAAGGAAGGAGTCTTTCAGTATTTACTGCTAAAACTTCTGAATTGTTTTAATGTTAGAAATATGTAATATGTAAATATTACTTTTAAATTACAAAGGTAATATGTGTTGTAACGAGTCAAAAATGTAAATTTATAAATGTATAGTGTTCTTACTTTCTTCCTTACTTTTTTTCTTCCTTACTTTCTTCATTTAAAAGTGAATTGTTTAAATATATTATTAACATTCAAACTATTTTTTTTGCTTCGATAGCCAATAATGCCAATATTATTTATTAAATAAACTCTAATTCCCGTGGCATGGAAATGCTCTCATTATCATATAGTAATGTTCCACATTTACTTATACATGTTTCTCAGTTTGATTCTATTCCCTGCTATATTTGCTTTTTCTTGTGCAAAGAGCATTTTTTTCTATTACATTAGCTTTAAAGTAAATTCCAATATCTCGTACTACCTGTTCCACCTCATTATTCTTTCTCCCTCTTACATTCTTGAGCATCCTTGCATTTATTTTTACATATGAACTTTTAAAGCATCCAGTTCAGTAGCAAAAATAAATCTGTTGAATTCTGGGGGGATTACATGAAACATGCATTGTAAGTGTAATAAAAATTTTTTTTAAATAAAAAAGCAGTATGGTTAAATCAACAGAGGGCATTTTCACCAAAGGGAGGACAATGCAAAGCAGGTCTCCTGCTGATTGTGTGAAGAGCACAAGCACTGAGTGGTAGAGGACTCCATCTTTATGCATCAAACAAAATCCTGGCTAACAGAAAAGATAAGTATGGCAGTAAACGTCCTTGTCGGCAGACAGTAACAAAACATGAGTGTGTGTGCACGGCTGGGGTTATCATAAACTGAAAGAGTAAACCTCAGCAAAGTATGGGGCTTTTCTTAGCCAGCTTTGAATGGGTGGTGAGGGACAAGGTCACGTGGTTAAAGGGCTGACTGGTCTACAACTGGTGGTGTGCGATGTAATTCCTAGTCATGGTTTTTTACACGGACAATTAATCTTATTTATGTAACTGTCAAATTGATGACCCAGGTCATGGAGGCAACGTAGCTGCAAAAAGAAAAAAAAAAAAAAGCTCTGCCACCGAGAGCCTTGCATCACTTAGGAGGAGATACTGTCACAAAGGTAGATGCGTGGCACCCAGCACAGTGCGAAAATTATGGGCACTGGTGCCATGACAAGAAAGTATGGCTCAGATGCCTGTTCTTCCACTGTCTAGTCATGGGATCTTGGGCTCTCTTAGCTTCAGTTCCTTTATCTGAAAAGATGGACAGAACTGCTTGTGAGCAGGGCTACTGTAAGCATTCAACAATACATAAAGCCCCTTGAACAACACCTGACACACAGCAGGCTCTCAGTAGATGCTCGATATGAAGGACAATCAGAAACGTACAGCAGGCAAAAACTGGGCAGAGAAGGCAGTATTTCAGAGTGTCTGGAGTAGAAAAGAGTGTTTAAATGTGAAACTGAACGATGTAGGTGGGGCTTTATTAAATACTCTTGCATCGTGAAATTAAAAGTGGCCAGAGGGGGGGACGTCTGAGCAGAAGGCTGAGAGGAACACAGGAATTCAGTTAGAAAGGGCCTTGTAGGCTAGCATGCCAGGTCAAGGAATCATGATTACATAGTACAGCAGTTTTTCTTTTTCAAAATGGAGTAAAATAATGAGGTTCATGTTTTATAAAGACCTTCCTGGGAACAGTACAGAGGATGTCCTGGAGGTATTTGGAGGTAGGGCTTGGTGGTAACACTGCAGGCAGGGGGATCACATTATTTCAATAGAAGCATTAGACATTTTTTTTTTTTTTTTTTTTTTTTGCGGTACGCGGGCCTCTCACTGTTGCGGCCTCTCCCGTTGCGGAGCACAGGCTCCGGACGCGCAGGCTCAGCGGCCATGGCTCACGGGCCCAGCCGCTCCACGGCATGTGGGATCTTCCCGGACCGGGGCACGAACCCGTGTCCCCTGCATCGGCAGGCGGACTCTCAACCACTGCGCCACCAGGGAAGCTCCCCCCCGCTTTTTTTTAAGTTGCAGTGGGTGCGATATGACGTGTGCAGAAAAATGCTAATAAAAATGAGTATGTTGAATAGCTAGACAAGTGATACAAACTCCGGGAGTTAAGGAATCCATCGTTAGGTTCCGTCTTGTTCTCTTACCTTTCTTCTCCCCTCTGCAAACCTAAGAGTGACAGAGGCTTAAAGTTCCCCAGGCTGAGCAACCTTGTCAGCAGGTGGATAATGCCTGTAAGTTTGCAGGATTTAGATGCAGCAGGTAGATATGAGAGTGCAACTGTGCTTTGACCATTCTGTCTTTGTTGAATGTGCAGACTCACACGAGCAATGGATGGAGCTTGGCTATCTTTGCTTGTCCCTGCTTGACTTAGCAGAGAAAGCATGGGCAGCAGAGGCAGTCAGACTGGAGGTTGTGGTCTAGCGGCTCCATTTTCACTATGGGTAAATGAGTTAACGTCTCCCAGAGACTCAATCTCATCCCTAAGTGCCTCTCTCATGAAATATGGAAGCTGAGGTGACATCAATAAACAAATATATTGCAAAGACGGTATGGGTAGTAAAGAAGAACACAGCAGTGTGAGGGGATAAGAGAGTAACTGAGAACCACTTTTTACATAAGGTGATCAATGAAGGCATCTGAGATAAGGTTTTGAGCACCCACCTGCAGGAAGTGAGGGAGTAAATTTTGAAGATGTTTGGGGAAGAGAGAATTCTAGGCTTCGAACACAGCACGTGCAAAGGTTATGATGCGGAAGTAAGCTGGGCGTGGGGGAAGGAACATCAAGGAGCCACGCGTGGTAGGAGAAGAAAAGTGGTGGAGATGAGGTCAGGGAGGGGGTGCAGGTCAGAACACAGTGGGATCCGCAGGCAGCGTGGAGGCTCGCAAAGGAAGCACTGGTAGGCATGCAGGCCATCGTCTCTGAGTCATCAGAGAGATGGCAAGGAGTCCTGAGCAGAGCAGGGGCGTCACCTGACATGCCTGAGCCTCACTGGGGCTGCAGTGTTGAGTACAGACTGTAGGGGGTGTCGGGGGGACCATCATACCCACAGTGAGGAGATACTATGAAGGGTCAGTAGAGCCATGAAGAGGATCTAGATTCGACTAGGAAGTGGAGGTGTTGTGGGGTGCTTATACTCTGGATGTTTTAAGAGGGTGGTGCTGACAGGATTTGCTGATGGATGGCTAAGGTGGGAACTTTGGCTCAAGAAAGTTTTGGCTGGTCTTGTAAGAATAAAGCAAAGTAAATAAAATGCCTAGAATGTGATAGTTGCTCAAAAACATGAGTTCCCTTCCACCTTCCTTGGAGGTTTTTTAGCCTCTCCAGCTGCTTGGCCCAAGAAGAGCTTAGCCATGAGTGGCACAGAGGGGAAAGAAGGATGAAAGAAGAGTAGGACACTCTGTACCAGCTAGATCTGAGTTTAGATTTTTTGCCAGAAGTTCTCTCCTCATCAGTAAAGGCCCAAATCATAAATGACATGGGAGAGGAGAATAGAATAAAATAAAGGGGAAAAAAGTGGCATAAGGTGCTTTTTCAGTTATTATCTACTGCTTCCTGTGTTCTGGACTACTTGTTTTCTGGGTGAACAAAAATAAAGAGGTTAAGTGTCGCATTATTTTTATATCTATCGCCAGGGCAAGCAGAGACAAGAACTCCTTGAGACGAGATATTTTCTTTCTCAGAACAGCACTGAGGAGATTCATTGTAGGTTTTCGCATTGAAGCACAGCCAAGCAACAGAAATAAACACACAAACTGTGTTTCTCAAGACTCAAAGCTTTATTCCAAGTAGCTGTAATGAAGCCCTGAAAAGCAACAATCAACCGTGGCAGAGAATTCAGTTCCAGAGAGAGCAATGAAAAAAAGAAATTCACTGAACATTATAAATACTGAAAAAATGAAAAATGGATGGAAAAAAAAAAAACATGGTTAAGTGTACCTACCAGAATACCTGACATTTGAGGAGAAACCAACCCCTTTGACCCACACCTGTTCCAGGAATCTAGTTTTCAATGACTAAGCTGTAAGCCTTCTTTTCAAGTGAGGTTTTCATGTTAGGCCAATTGTGAGGGCAGCAGCCTTGGTTTTCTTTTTTCTTTTTAAATTAATCTTATTGGAGTATAGTTGCTTTACCATGCTGTGTTAGTTTCT
Organism: Pseudorca crassidens; assembly: GCF_039906515.1. Taxonomy (NCBI): domain Eukaryota; kingdom Metazoa; phylum Chordata; class Mammalia; order Artiodactyla; family Delphinidae; genus Pseudorca; species Pseudorca crassidens. The sequence goes on along the minus strand of NC_090301.1, from coordinate 90,461,712 downwards.
GCTGTACAGCAAAGTGAATCAGTTATGTGTATACATATATCTTCTCTTTTTTTGGACTTCCTTCCCATTTAGGTCATCACAGAGTATTGAATAGAGTTCCCTGTGCTATACAGTAGGTTCTCATTAGTTGTCTATTTTATATATAGTAGTGTATATACGTCAATCCCAATCTCCCAATTCACCCCACCCCTCCTTTCCCCCTTGGTATCCATACATTTGTTCTCTATGTCTGTGTCTCTATTTCTGCTTTGCAAATAAGTTCATCTGTCTCATTTTTCTAGATTCCACATATTTTAGATGCCTAATTCTAGGAACTGAATGGGCAAGGTGCAGCGTTTTATGTGCAGGTACAGCCAGAAACATCAGGATACTAAGAAAACCAAGGCAAGCAGTTCAATTCCTAGGGTTAGGCATCTAAAAGGCCCTTAGGTTTTATTTTATTTATTTATTAATTTTTTAAAAGATTTTTTTGATGTGGACCATTTTTGAAGTCTTTATTGAACTTGTTACAATATTGCTTCTGTTTTATGTTTTGGTTTTTTGGCCGCACGGCATGTGGCATCTTAGCTCCCCGACGAGGGATCAAACCCGCACCCCTGACACTGGAAGGTGAAATCTTAACCACTGGACCGCCAGGGAAGTTCCGGCCCTTAGCTTTTAGATCATAAAGGGATACCAACTTTTACTGGCCCTCTGCCTCCTGTCAGGTCCTCGGAACTCAGTTTAATTCTCTCAGTAGCACTCTGGATTGACTATCGTTATTTCCAATTTTCAGAGGTGGAACTTGAGACTAACAGAGGCCAGGTCACTCACCCCCAGCCCACAGATGTTACATCTGACTGAGCGGAGACAGATGGCCAGGCCTCTCCTCTGTGGCCTCAGATGTCCTTCTCTCTCACTGGCTAGTATGTATGGCCCCTGGATTATTTCGCCATTATGCCTAAACCATTCATTTCATGGTTTATTAATACTTGTATCAGGAGCAACATTAGGCAGAGAGAAGATTTTATCAACTTTAGGGAGTACTGCATCACACTTAGCATGACGGCTTTACTCCATGTCTTCAGAGTTTGCAATAAGTGATGAAGCTTCAGCAAGGAATGAACTCATGTCAGACAATTTCAGCAAACCACTGCTGTGCAATGGGATTATGGGGTGTGTGTGTGTGTGTGTGTGCGCGCACTTACAAACACTGTATGAAGCATTCTGTATGGGTTGGTGGGGAGAGTTCAGCAGATCACTGTTCACTGTTGGATACCTGTCCCTTTCCCGGTACCATTCTCCCCCTCACATTATTTATTGCTATTGTTGCCTTTAAGAAAAGCATAGCCTCACTGGGAAGGAACACTGAGTAGCCATAGTATATGACTGCTTCGGTGCTCAGATAATTTGATGAAATGGCAAAACTCTACTACTGATAATTTTGTGCGTATGTGTTTTTTGTCCAAATTAGTCTGTTAATGGCTCAAGAAGAGGAATGTTTAACTAAATAAACATCAACGGAGTGCTTATTACACAGCAGGCATTCATGCATGTAGCATGTAGCCCCCTTTGGAACTTGGCTCTCTTAACACAATAGGAGTACACATAGTTGAGAATTAGTCTATGAATGGAAGAGACACGCTGACAGCAGTCGCTGGGATTGCCACTGTTACTATGACCAAGCCCTTCTTCTGGAGTTCCACATATGGACGGCTCACTATTTTTTTGTTAACAAATGGCAGTGGTGAAAAAGATGAGCTAAGACACAGAACGATTAAAATACAATTTGCATTTGCTTTGAAAATGTAGTCTGAAATATAAACATGGATTATGTTGATTCCATAACAAAAGAGTTGAGAGGCCAGTTAATTATTGGAATATTTTATTCTGCTACTTCAAACCTCTGTAAGTTTTAAAATGTGCAGGTATTTGAGGTAATGCACTACAAATATTTACTAAGTGGTCGATTTTTAAAGTTTTCACTTGATGTTTTGTTAATGGACTCTGCATCCCCAAATAGACAAGACAGACTCACATATTTACCCATCCTCTGAACTCAGGTTTTACTGTATTTACTAGTGTCCCAATCTTTGATAAATATTAGATCCTTGGGGGAGGATGGAGAAAAGAGATAAATCCACAAAGCTATGATTTCTTATGTGATATGAGTGTCTGATTTAGTAAACGCTTGTTGACTGAACACTTGTTTATTGAAGGCAAATAATTAATAGATGCTAAATTGTGACTGTTTTAGGTAAAGTTCATGCAAGGGTTTTTTTCACAGATAGTTTTAATTCATGATTGTGGCAACAGGTTGTTACAGATGTAACTTATGTTACATAATATTTGGCATTGTAGATACACTGCTTCTTATTCTTGAGTTTATCCCACATTTGTTCCACCAAACTATGTATATAGTTGTTCTTTGTATTTCAAAATAGTCTTCTGACAATGAGTTGTATTTTCCAGCTTCAATGATCAGTGGCTTTCTCTGACAGTCTCTGTGCTTTTTTATTTTCCTGCATTAAAAAATCCATTTACTGTGTGTAGAGAATTTTCAAATGCACAGGTAAGAAGTATTATCATTGTTCTGGGATGTCTGCTTCTAGTATTTACTCTCATTCACATTATCTCAATTTATATTCTTCTTTCCTAGATATATAAGTTTGTTTCATCTGTGCTACAATTTCCTGACTATATCTTGATATTGTAACTATTTGCATATTGACTTTTTCTCCTCAGCATCATTCATAATATCTCCCTTGGTACCGCCAGTTTAGAGTTTAATTAACATGATGTTGATATATTCTCCCCTAGATTATTAACCAAGATGTAGAAATTGTGTTGTTGAAATGAACCATTATTATTACTGTAATACTTTCCTTAGGATTTCTAGAGATTAAAAATATTCAATCCAGGGCTTCCCTGGTGGCGCAGTGGTTGAGAGTCCGCCTGCCAATGCAGGGGACACGGGTTCGTGCCCCGGTCCGGGAAGATCCCACATGCCGCGGAGCGGCTGGGCCCGTGAGCCATGGCCGCTGAGCCTGCGCGTCCGGAGCCTGTGCTCCACAACGGGAGAGGCCACAACAGTGAGAGGCCCGCGTACCGCAAAAAAAAAAAAAAAAAAAAAAAAAAAAATTCAATCCATACCGAAATCAGCTGCTTAATTTGCATCAATTTGAAAAAAAAATAAAAAAGGAACATGCATAAAATATCTCCAACACAGCACCAAAGACCAAATTTTATTTGTTGCATATATGAGACATGTTTTCATATTATTTGACCTAAATAAATTTCCGCCAACTGAGTTTACTCCTAATTGTTGTGTACCCTGGCAAGGTTTCTGGAAGACAGAGACAGATGTTACTATATAAGGCTGAGTGAATGAAAATATAAAATAGTAGTTGGAGGCTCAAGGCTCCAGAGTCAGGCTGCCTGGATTCCAAACTTAGCTCTCATATTTCCTGGGTATTTGACCTTGGGTAGGTTTCTTCACATCGCTGTTACGGACTGTACTGTGTTCCCCCAAAATTCATACTTTGAAACCCTAGCCCCCAATGTGCTTGTATTTGTAGATATGGCTTTTAAAGAGGTTATTAAGGTTAAATGAGGTCATAAGGTGGGGCTCTAATCTGATAGGACTGGTGTCCTTATAAAAAGAGGAAGAGACACCAGAGCTCTCTCTCTGAAGGCACCTAGGAAAGGCCACGTGAGGACATGGTGAGAAGGTGGCCATCTGTTTTCCAACCCTGCTGGCACCTTGATCTTGGACTACCAGACTCCAAAACTGTGAGAAAATCAATTTCTGTTGTTTAAGCCACCCAGTCTGTTGTATTTTCTTATAACAGTCCTAGAAGACTAATATAATCTCTAAAACAGAGTTTTCAACCTTCTGGGTATAAAAATAGCACATACCTGATAAGGAGTATTTGAATTAAAAAGAAAGTCATTTCAATTACTTAGCATAGTAGTTGACATATTGAAGGATCTCAATATAAATATTAGCTTTTATTATTTTTGATAAGAGGGTGCTTCATGTGCTAGAAGTCAAACAGAAGGCTTTCACCTAAAACACATTCTTTCTTAAAGAATAAACAATGCTTACAAACACAGTGTAAATAAAAAATTCCTAGATGAAAATACTGCCAGAACAACAATGTAGACACACTTATTCTCTAATAAAAATGTTTGCCATTATCTAGACATCAAGATTTGCATAATAAACAAAGCCAAAATTATAGATCACAATGGGGAAAATCAGTTAAAAAAATCCAGATGTGGCTTTACAAAATATTTTAATGACTTCTGTTTTCATTTTTCATTCTAACTGTTGGGATTCATGTAGACACAAAGTTATGCTAAAGGGTTTAAGCCATTTCCTGGTAGTTATTAAAATACCTTATGAATCTACTGAATATTTAGGGTTAAATTTGATCAGAACTTTACTTATATTTCTTCTTATACATATTGGCCCAATTATTATACAAGATTATCTGCTTTTCAGAGAAAACATTTTAGATTACTGTGTATGGGTCCATTCTTCTCCCGATGTTCAGAACTACCCTTATGTTTTGCTAAATATTTTATCAGGTAAGAGGTTGTAGTTGTTGTTCTTAAAAAGAAAATATGTTATTTCCTCTTCTAAAAAATGAGGTTGATGTTGAATGCTGCTTAAAGTTCAATTTTTTTCTAGACGTATACAGAGTTTTAATATCATTCCAATTATTTTCCTGGACAAATTGGATTTACTTGTTCCTTGAAAGAAATGATATTTCTTCTTTTATAAAGTGAGATTGATGCTCCAAAAAAGTCTAATCTTCTACTTTTTTTCTTTTTTCATTGAAAGCACAGTTTCCAGTACATACTTGCACACTTGGAGTCCACCTTCAACTGGGGATGAGGTGGGGAAGTAAAGGATTGGATGTTAGAGGTGACCTTCCTGGTGTTTGCCTTCAATAGTTCCAGATAATTTCTTTCTGATCTGCTTGTGTTACATGAGAAAAATGTGAATAATAATTAGGGACCCTTTTTCATTTCTGGATGATTTTTTTAGGGAAGATTTGTTAAACCCTATTTGAGGAAAGTTCAGAAGATACATTTTGGAACCAAAATAAAACTTTTGATTTGTTTTCCTCTTCCTGTCCCAATCTGTATATCTTTGGTTTTCCCACCCCAGTAAATATCACCATTCACTTCTCAAGCCAGAAACTGGTAGTGATCCTTCATACTTCCAGTTCTCTCCATTAGCACATTCAGTTCCTCCTCAAGACTTGTCAGTTTCACCTTCAAACCCTACTTTGTGTCCACCCATCACTCTCTGTCTTCACCACCACCACCTTCGTCCAAGCCGACAGCTTTGTGCACCTGAGCTGCTCGGTGAGCCTCAGAATCAGTCACTCTGCTTCCTCTCATCCCCTTCCCCACAGCTGCTTTAATGTCTTTTAAAAATACAAATCAAAACATCATCCTCCCGATTAACCTAAAATTTTCCTGCTGCACTTAGAGCACGCTCTGAATTCTTTGCAGTGGCTAAAACGTCCTCAAATAGCGGATCCCACCTACCTTCTGACATGACTTCTTCCCGTGTGGTGCCTTGCCCACTATGGCCCAGCTACACTGGCCTTTTAGTTCCTCTGACTACCAAGCTCCTTCCAACATGTTGCAGTTTTAAAACATGGTCCCAGAACTTTTGACACTCCTGTCATGAAGAAGTGGGGTCCATGGTGCCCCTGTTTGGGTAGGTTTGTGAATGCTCTGACTAATAGAGTATATCGTAAGTGATGTTTTGTGATGTATGAGTGTGCTTGGGCTGGCATAACAAATACCACAGACTGGGTGGCTTAAAAGAAGTATTTTCTCACAGTTCTGGAGGCTGGAAGTCTAAGACGGTTTCTTCTGAGGCATCTGTCTTTGGCTTGTAGACAGCCATCTTCTTGTTGTGTCCTCACATGGCCATCCCTTTGTCTGTGTTGTCTGTGTCCTAACTTCCTCTTATAAGGACCCAGTCATGTTGGAAGGGCCCACCCATATGAGCTCATTTCACCTTAAATACCATTTTAAAAGTCCTAACTCCAAATATAGTTGCATTCTGAAGTACTGGAGGATAGGACTCCAACATATAAATTATGGGGGATATATTCAGCCCACAACACTTCTGAGGCCAGGTTATAAAAGTTAAGCAACATCTATTGCTAATTCTTGAGGCCCTGAGCCACTAGGTAAGAAATATGATTAGCCCAAGGCACCATGCTATGAGGAAGACCAAGCCATTGGCCAGGCTATGTGTAGATGCTTGGGTTCATGACCCCAGCTAAGCCTAGCCTCTTTTTAAAAAATTTTTTTATTGAAGAACAGTTGATTTACGATGATGTGTTAAGTTTCAGGTGTATAGCACAGTGATTCAGTTATATATATATGCATGTATCGAAATTTTCATGTTCTTTTCCATTATGATTTATTACAGGATACTGAATACAGTTCCCTGTGCTATACAGTAGGACCTTCTTGTTTATTTATTCTATATATAGTAGTTTGTATCTGCTAATCCCAAACTCCTAATTTATCCCTCCTCACCCTTCCCCTTTGGTAATCATAAGTTTGTCTTCTGTGTCTGTGAGTCTGTTTCTCTTTTGTAACTAAGTTTATTTGTACCATATTTTAGATAACACATATAAGTGATATCATATATTTATCTTTCTCTTTCTGGCTCACTTCACTCAGTATGATAATTTCTAGGTCCAACCATGTTGCTGCAAATGGCATTATTTCATTCTTTTCTTATGGCTGAGTAGTATTCCAGTGCATACATGTACCACATCTTCTTTATCCATTCATTTAGGTTGCTTCCAGGTCTTGGTTATTGTAAATAGTGCTGCTGTGAACAGAGCCTAGCCTTTGAGTCATGCTAGCACAAGAGCCAGACATGGGAGTGAAGTCCTAACAACTCTGGCTCATTTCGGCCCCTAGTAATCCAAGTTATCCAGATATTTTGAGTCATCTCAGGTGATGTCCCAAGTTTTGTGGAGCAGAGACAATCTGTTCCAGCTGCACCCTATCCATATTCCTGACCCACAGGGCTGATGAGCACAGTAAATCGGCTATTTTACGTCACTAAGTTGGGGGTAGTTTATTATGCAGCAATAAGTGACTCCAACAGCATCTTGGGGGGAGAGGTTCACATAGGCTCTTTTCTCTCCCTGGAGTGCTCTTCCGTTTATCATCATCCTTTGATTCTTGCCTTAAACATCACCTCCTTAGAGACGTCTCCTCTGACTACCAAAGTATCCCTTTTCATTTGTCTTAGAGCTCCCTGTTCTTCTCCTTCAGAGCTCCTATTAACAGTATCTAATTCTTTAATTTTTCAGCCTCTGTCTCCCATGATACTACTTGCTTTTGAAGAGCAGGAACCACTTTTCACTTGTTCCCTGAGCATAGGATATGCTCTATGTGTTCATCATAAGGGGCTGGGGAATATCTGTTGAATAGATAAATGACTGTGGGTTCAGCATTGCTCTGTTCTGGTTACAAAAAAGTCATTGAAAGTAAACTGATCGGATTTAGGAAGAGGCTCGGTTACATGTAAGCAGTATGCTTTTACGGAGCACCTGTTCTTGCTAGCTCTAATCTAGCAGCTGAGGAAGCAGTGACAACCAGGAACACCACATGTTAAATAAATCCTGGAGGGGAGAGAGCACTGTGGCACCTCGCAAATAGTCTGCATTTTGGCAATAGTCTCTCCAGGCCCTTGGCAACTTAAGGTAGGCGTCAAAGTGATGAGACTATAAAAATGCTCATCCCTGTGTGTGCTTGGTTGGTGAAGTTGTTTCTACCTTCTCCCATAAATGCCAGCCTAAGCTTTTAGAAGTCTATGGACGCTAAAGCTGAAAGATTTAAGCAAACTTGTAGAGAGATTTATTAGAAATGAGAGCGGTCAACCCAAGGGGAGAACTGGAGGCTTAGGGATGAAGGACAGGACGGGAGACTCGGGACTTAAGACCAGCGTGCTGGTCTATGGTGAGCAGAGCCATCAAACCGTCACAAGGAGGAGGAGGAGGTGATGGCGTGGGCTTGACAAGTCTGACTTCACAATTCCTAAGAGTCACTTCCTTCTGAAATAGTGCCTCTGTTTTTTTTTGTTTTTTGTGGTACACGGGCCTCTCACTGTTGTGGCCTCTCCCGTTGCGGAGCACAGGCTCCGGACGCGCAGGCTCAGCGGCCATGGCTCACGGGCCCAGCCGCTCCTTGGCATGTGGGATCTTCCCGGACTGGGGCACGAACCCGTGTCCCCTGCATCGGCAGGCGGACTCTCAACCACTGCGCCACCAGGGAAGCTCCCGTGCCTCTGTTTTGGCCCCCAAAGTCTTCAGTTGTTTCTCGTTATTTTCTCAGTTCTCATGAGTTGTACACTGCCTTGACCTGTGATCTGCGTGTATGCACCTCTGCCCAAAGTCTGAACATGATGTCCGGGTAGGCTGCTCCAAGTGGGCCGGTGTGGTTGAAGACGTGGATTAAGAGGAAACAGAAATGAGAAAAACGTGACTGATGTGGCAAAGGAGATTAAGGAACGGCTTGATGGTCCTCAGAAATCTTGGTTTAAATATGGAGTGTGTCAAACTGGAAAGAAGAAACTACAGACTGCGTTGCTTTCCAAGTTTTGTTAATAGCATACATGCTGTGTCAGAAGGGGGGCTCTGGGATTAGGGATGTATCATCTCAGGCATCAGAAGTATTTTTAGGATACTACTATAGAGAAATTTGGCCCATGGAAAATCAGAGAGAAGAAGAGGGGGCCGGGGAGCTCCTCAGGTGATCTGTCATAGGGACAGCACCGGAGGAGAGGTAAAAGGCACCATTCAAAAGTCCCCACTGTGAGGATGGGGACTTCTTTCACGAGAAGGTCTCCTGTAAAATTCTGTCAATGTTAGACTGGAGGCTGCGGACCTTTTCTACATGAGGGGAGATTCTCTGGCTCTCTCAGGTCTGGTGGTCTCACCTTCTGATTCCTACACCTCAAACCTTCCCCATGTGGGCCCTGACCTTCTCGACTGCCTTATCACCTTGGCTTTAAGAACCTGTGCTGTTATCTCTTCGACATCTCTTCCTGAGCCTAGGGTCTTTTTTTTTTTTTTTAATTTTTATTGGAGTATAGCTGCTTTACAATGTTGTATTAGTTTCTGCTGTACAGCACAGTGAATAGGTTACACATATGCATATACATACTCTTTTTCAGATTTCCTTCCCATTTAGGTCACCAAGAGCATTGAGTAGAGTTCCCTGTGCTGTACAGTAGCTTCTCATTAGTTATCTGCTTTATATATAGTAGTGTATATATGTCAATCCCAATCTCCCTCTGAGCCTAGGGTCTTTTAAATGTTCCCTCTGCTGGTATTCTGAGTCTAGTTTGTGGCCTGGGCCTTTTATTTGAAGTCCTGATAACTGACTCCTCATAATTCTGAATAATATGGCTCTTCTTCGTTCCATTGCTTATTCCTTTTATTCTACTTTTAGAAGTTTGCTCACTGCCATTGGTTATACATGTCACAGCATTGAAATTGCTGGTATCCTAATCAGTGTCTAAATATATTTACATGATTTTCAGGCAACTAATAAGTAGAGCACTTCTTTGGATTACTATTTTGTGTGTCATCCTTTGAAAGACACTGCCAGTCTAATTTGTGGTGAAAAATCAATCCAGTGTCAACACAAAGGAGGTATTCTATCGTCTTGTTAAACAGAACATCTTCATTCTCATACGTAGACCCAGTCCATTATAGTAGAATTGGGATTAGGTTTTGGGTTCCAAATCTGACTCTATTACTTTCTAAAACTTATTTTCTTTATCTGTAAAATGGGAATGATATATAACTAATGGGACTTTTCTTATAATTAAATAAAATGAAGAAGAAGAAAAATACACTTGGAATAATGCATGCATTTAGTGGACTCACCCCCAAATGGTAATTACTATTTCTAATTTTATTTTGGAAAACATATTTTCACCTTTCCTCCTTGTGTGCAAAAATCTTTATCTAGCCTTTAGAGATGTACCTATTACTTTGGTCCACAAGGTAAAACACTAAGAAAAAAAACACACTGTGGTTATTCAAAGGACTGTCTTGACACTGATAAATGGGTCTTTTGTCCAATATAGATTTCCTCCATCACCTTGGTGCTCATTGCAGAAGCACCTCTGTTCTATTCTCTCTTTTACACTTTTGTTCCTACAACAAAGGAAGTCAAATCACCCAAGTTCAATGCAATGCAGTGCAACTCTGATCTAACTACATTGAAACAAAGAGTCAGAACCAAGGGGACTGTCTGAATTTGCTCCCCTTGCTCTGCCCGGTGAGTCCTGCTTGCAGGGAAATATATTATCGCTCATGCTGTATGTGCCACAGCATCAAAGGGAACAGAATCGGGTGAATTGGGAATTTAATCTCTCATCAGCTTCTCTGGGGATGGACAGACCTATAACACCATCCTCAGAGACCTTCTCTGCTTGCGACTCATAGAAGCTCTAGAGAGTACAATGAAAGTCAGCAAACCCCAAAAGACATCTTGTCTCTAATAATTAATGAACTCCTGGGAAACAGGGTCTATGTTTTTTTAAGAGGAGAAACTTGTTAAAACAATGGGTTAAAGTCCACATTGGATGTAGGATGGTGCATAAGATTGCAATTATTGTTTCCACTGGCAATGTTGTATTGCTTGAGGAGCAGAGACAACAAAGCACTGCATCAATGATAAAAATAAAATATCCACAATAATAACCACAACCACCAACACTGTCATCATCATCATCATCACCATCATCATGCATTTTCATTCATGCCACAAGTAACCAATGAATTCCATCTTAGATTCCATACTACACGGCTGTGCTAGGAGGCTCTGGGAAGAAGGACCACTGCTCCTGTGTAATGAAACAAGTGGACACATACAAACACCCACGATATTTGATGCCAAAATTTCATACACACACATATTTGGAAGATGGAGAAGTAATTACTGGCCATGCTGATAAGGAAAGGCTTCATATGCAATGTAGTGAGGAATTACTTTGGAAATATTGAGATGAGCTAAGGCACAGAGGGCACAAAGGAGGATGAAGGAAACCGCCAAGGGAGGACACGGCAAGAAGTCCCAGGGGCTGGCCACACAGGGTGCCCACAGTGGGACTGCGCTAGGCAGGGTGGGAGGAATATGGTGGAAGCAAGCCGTAGAGGCACTTGGATGCCAGGTTGAGGAACTGTGATTCTCTTCTGCAGTTTAGTTGATGGAAAGCCATCTGCTCTCCAGTAGGGAAATGACATATGATCAAAGGTGTGGTGCAAGATTAACTTAGCAGTTGTGAAGCTGCCTCAGGTCCTTTTTTGGAATGAGGCAAGATCTTTAAGTATGTAGAAAGAAAGAAAGAAAGAAAGAAAGAAAGAAAGAAAGAAAGAAAGAAAGAAAGAAAGAAAGAAAGAAAGGAAGGAAGGAAGGAAGAAAGGAAGAAAGAGAGAAAGAAAGAAACAGAAATATATGTAAAATATAGTGTCACTATACAGAATGGATTAGAATGAGATGAAAAAACAAACAAACAGAACCAGGGAGAACAGATAGGAAACAGATGGAGAGATGTAGCTCTTGACTCTGGAATTATGAGTCAAGTTGGATGGACAGAGTCTCAGTTGTTTTTGTAATGACTGTGGTATTTTTGCCCTAATCTACCTATATCTGTTCACTATAATCCTCTTGTGTGAAATGGTGCAATTTTGCACCATGATGTTCCGTATCCACAGAAAAGAATCATGCAAACAGGCCCACGCTAGGCTCAAGCTCATGCTCAGGTGGGGCAAAGGGCCTGAGCAGCTGGAGATCAGCTGCAACACTACAGCAGAAGAGGATGGGGCAATTCAGGAACCAGGGGAGATTTTGGTAACTGGGTCATCCTAGTCACCTTAGGAAGAGAGGGTCCCAGAACCACAGATATCTTAGACAAAGTCTGTCCTTTGGGGAAAAAAAAGAGTTAGGAGCACAAGGTAAAGTATTATTCTTCAACTTTTTGGCTGGAGATGCTCTGTTTTTCCTGTTTCCTCTTACTCAATATGCCACACAGCGGTCCAATTGTTCCTGAACTTTGCTTGTGTGCTTGCACACCTCTGCAGAAGATTATCAAAGTGGGATGAGGGGTTCCAGTCATCCTGAAATGAATCAGCTAATTAAATTAATTTTATCTTGGGTATGCTGCTCAGTCCAATTAAGTTACTAATCCAATCACATCAGAATAAATCAACCATATTGTTACATAATTCTTTTTAATAAACAGAGTTATAATTATATGCAGGCAATTCTGAGGATACCATATGCTACAAAGTAGGGAATGTAATTCATTTCCTTGATTTGGAGAGACAAACTCACTCATGTGTAATAACTTTTATCATCCAAAATTTTAATTCTTATTGCATTCTAAAGTTGAAAGTCTCTTGCTTGCTTAATAGATCACAGTAAAAATTTTGTTCACAATGGGGCTTGAGGGCAAAAGGGAGGCTACGTAAAAGGCCTGAAATGACGTGCATAACTGCATGCTGCAAATTCTGCTAAAGCAATGTTGGAAACGCGCGCTGGTTCCTCCTGCACTTTAGAACAGCCGATACAACTCGAGCTGTGAGTGGGGGCTGGGTGGGAAAAATACGCCTTGAAATAGACCCTTAAAGTGAAGAGCCATGTTGGGACAATCCCCTCACTTTCCGCCTCCCTCTCCACCTTTTCCTGGCAAGTCATAGGCGCTGTATCCATTCCTGGTGAAAATGACTGATTTTAAAATAGAACAGAAATCCACTTAACAGCTCGGAGAAAAGGAATGAAAACACCTTTGCTCGACAACTAGGCCAGATTCTCCATGAATGCTGTTGACGTTTCGGCTTTGTTGTGCATGGGAACCAGTAAGGCCTGCACTAGGAATCAGTCCACAGAAGCATGATGCCTTATATCTCCGGCCAAGATAGTGCTGGCAGAGCCCTGGACACCCTTGGTCCAAGAGACGGATGGTCTGCACAGCCCTGCACACACTCATTCATCCAGCCACTCAGACAAGGACTAGCCCAGGGAGTTCAGAACTGGTGAAGTATTAGGCCAGAGTCCCTGACAGCTACCTTTGCTTACCTTCTCTTTGAAGTGATTTTCAAAAATGCTAGAAAAGTGGGAAATCCTCCCCCACTTCCCCCCCATATTTCTCACTAATGAAGTTCTGAAATTGTAGTGATTTCTGGAAGAGATAAACAAACTGATTTCTCAACTGGAGATGGCACTTCTTGTCACTTAACTAAGTAGTACCACTCATAAGCTACTTGGAATCTTAAAATGAAACAACCTAAACATAATGCAGAGTACTAACCACTATACGATCATGGCAAAATGAAGTAACCTAGACACAAACGTCCAAATTTAACTAGAAAAAAATCTAGACTAAAGCAACAAAAGTAACAAACATTGACTTGAAAGCAAGGTACTTAGTGTATTATATACTTTCTGTAGTGTTTACATCTAATCCTACACTGTATTGCTGCTAGAAATGACTGGATATCAACCACATTTACTTCTATTTCCTTCTGCCTTTATATAATTAACTGGATGCAGAACAGACAGAAGTAGAGGATGCTCAAAGCAGAGAAACCCCAGTATTGGGCTTGATTTGGGCATTAACAGGGAGAATGTTGCCATGGTAAAATGTGTTACTGCTAATTCATGGTTACACCTTCCACAGAATCTAGCATATTGCTCTCTTATTTAGTAAGCTTGCAAAGTCAATCCCATGCCATCATTTGCCCATTATTCTGGCCAACTGTCAGCATTCCAAGTGAAAGAGATCAACACAAAATTTGGCTCGAATTGAACCAGTTCATTACTGAGGTATTAATCCCAGGAATAATGAGTCTTGGGCTCCCAATTTAGATTGTTTTATTTATCCTCAACAACTTCAGAGCTGGGTGTCCAGCTTCACAGATGTGAGATACCTCTGACTATCTTCAGGTGCTTTGCTGTGATGCGGGGCTGGAGACCAGAAATAGGTGTGTTTTTTTTCTGGAACCTACAAACATTAAAATACTGAGGAATCCTGGGATGAAGTGAGGGCTTTTTAATAAAGCATACTGAGAAACAGTAGTTGCTTCTGATAAGCAAGAGATGAATTTGAGTCTTACTAACATATGTGGTGAATATTCATTTCAAAAAACTCTGGTACGATTGTAGAGTCAGATAAGATGAAAGGTTTTGTCCCAAGGTTTCCAACACACCATAAGTGTCCACTGACAACAGTTGATCCCATGATGTATGCATGTGACAGGAGTGTGTGTGAGACCCCAGCAGGACACATGGAGGAGCAGTGCAAATCTCCCAAATGGCTGAAACTACATCTACTCCTGGCAAGCATGCATTTGCCCTTGCTGTTGAGCTCAGAGCAAGTCAACTTTATTAGATGAACTCAAATAAAAAAAGTGACAATATAAATCTTGACTCAAGTTTTGCAATGTCAGCAGTGTTTTTGAAGCTCAGGTTCCAGATATCTAGGAGGCCTAGAGATTGACCTTGAATAGAATGAATTATATCACAGTAGAGATATGGCTGGGGTAAAAAATGGCCAATATTACTTGGTCTTAGGTATGGCAAACACAAACAGCAACAATATTTTATCTTGCATTTTCACTTCTAAATCCATGCATATTGGTATAATTTAGTGAGATCATTTCTTATTTGCAGGACTGTTCTCTCTGGTAAACACTTGCAACTCACAATTCAAAGAACTTGCCGAAAGAAATCATTTGCAAATGTATTTCAAGAGAGTTATTATAGTGTCAAAGTAGTTCTTTTGATTGTTTGTGACAAAGGCAGTTGGTCTGCATCAATTAAATAAGGTTTCCCAATGCAAGGAGAAATGGATTTTGTGTATGTTATGAGGTACCTCTTTGAAATCAAGGTCATCTGGGCAGGATCCAGTTCTAGGAGAAATGGACTGAAACTAATGTCCATCAACTGCTGAATGGATAAACAAAATGTGGTATATATTCATACAATGGAATATTATTCAGTCATAAAAAGGGATGAAGTACTGATACATGCTGCAATGTGGAAGGACCTTGCAAACATTATGCTATGTGAAAGAAGCCGGTCACAAACGACTACATTATCATATGATTCCATTTGTTGTAATGTCCAGAATAAGCAAATCCATATGAGGAGTAAATTCAAGTTGTCTAGGGTTGGAAGGGAGGGAAAAGATGGAGAGTAACTATTAATAGGTAGGGCATTTCCTTTGGGGTGATGAAAATGTTCTAAAATTAAAACTAGTAGTGATGGTTGTACAAGTTTGTGACTACACTAAAACGCATTGAATTGTACACTTTGAAAAGGTGAATTTTATGGTCTATGAATTATATCTCAATGAAACTATTATAAAAATGACTGAAGCGATCCTGTTATTTTATTTTTTTTGCCATGTCTTTATCCTACTCTCTTTAAGAACATTATTAGTAGAGGACTGACATGGCTATAGCAAAAACTATTCTTTCAGTAGGTATAACGCTATGAATTTGTTGTGACCATTAGAATGTAGGAATGTTTTTTAAAGAATTTTCTTACCATAGGGACTTCCCTGGTTACACAGTGGTTAGGAATACGCCTGCCAATGCAGGGGACATGGGTTCGAGCCAAGCCCTGGTTCGGGAAGATCCCATATACCGCGGAGCAACTAAGCCCGTACGCCACAACTACTGAGCCTGCGCTCTAGAGCCTGCGAGCCACAACTACTGGGCCCGTGTGCCACAACTACTGAAGCCCACGCACCTAGAGCCCGTGCACTGCAACAAGAGAAGCCACCGCAATGAGAAGCCTGCGCACCACAACAAAGAGTAGTCCCCACTCGCTGCAACTAGAGAAGCCCTCGCGCAGCAACGAAGATCCAATGCAGTCAAAAATAAATAAATTTATTTTTTTAAAAAAAGAATTTTCTTACTATAAATAAAATAGGCAATAAGTTTTCCCCTCTAATTAGTACAGATAAGTAATTTGTGAATTGATGACCGACTTAATAATGGATCTCTTTCTTGTCAATATAAAGGAAAGTGAAAAAGAATAGGACAAAAAAAGAGGCTTTTACAGAGGGAGAAAGAGAGGCAGAATGGTATTTTATTGTCATCTTTGGTGCTGGTCCTACTATTTCACATTAGTCTTTACAGGCTTGTATAAACTGGCTGTTTTTGAGTGTCCAAAACCACCTCTTAGACTAATCTTTTCCTTGATTAGCTCAACGTTTGGGCAGTGGGTAGGTGTGCATCTGATCTTCCTGACACTTACCGATGCCCTTAATGTGCTACCCTTTGCTGCCATCTTCCCTACGTCTCCCTCCTTCAGGTGTCCAGACCCCCTTCCTCTTCTTGAACCTCCCTTACTTTAACAGACCAACTTGAACATGCTTCCCAGTTACTCTCCCGTGGGTGCAGCCCTGGTTCTTAAGGTCTGGCTTCTTCCACTGTGTGAGGGGAAGAGTTCTTCCTGGCTCCAGCCTCACCACGCAAGGACCGAGAGTCAGGCTCACTTCTTCCCTGGTTTGGTGGGGGATCTCTAAGTGCAGACTGCTGCTTCCAGAGGCTTCTTCCCATACCCAGGCCGCTACACAGTGGACAATTAAGTGGTCATGTGTTCCTGGAGAGTCCGGGACCCTTAGCCGGACCTTAGCAGCCTTCACGGTGCACGTGCAGAAATGTGTGTCCAGCTGTCACCTTTCCACGTGTAGTTAGCAAAGCTGTGGGAACAGCCGCAGCCACTGCTGTGATGACAAGGCGAGCCCATCCGCCCATACGTCGGCTCTTGCAGCTCCAAAGCCTAACAGAGAAAAGCCCTCACACTGCTCTGATCATTGTTCTGGTTGCAACCGTAGCTGGGTGCGCCAGACACCTAGCGTGCTGAGCAAACAGAATGGCTAAGGATTCTTGTCTCTTGCTAGAAAGGAGAAGCAGAGAGAAGAGTCATCCCCTAAAACGGGACCAAGGAGATCACAGGGTTTGCACTGGATACTAACAAATTGTTTTCTAAAGTGGTTGTTCCAATTTACACTCTGAGAGTCGTGTTTAAGAGAGTCGGTTTACCTAAATTCTCCCAACACACAGATGGATATGGAATAGAATCTTTTTGCTAGTGATTATCAGTGAGGTTGAAAATGCTTTTAAATGTGTACTGACTACTGATGTTTTCTCTTTTGTTCGTTGTTCAAGTTTTCACGTTGCTCATTACGTATATTCTTTATTTTTTTAACTGAATTATTTGGACCTGTTAGGGATTTGAAGTCTTATGTTTAATACTTTCTAATTGAGAAAAAAATAGGAGAAACTTGCAAGTGAAAGGAAAATTCTTAGAAACATAATATTGGGTTAAACAGTTGCGAATGGATATTCATTGTATGATATGATTTATGTACATTTTTAAAACACAGAGAATAGTCCTAAATTATAATAAACTTATTTATATGTATTAAAGCATGGAACATGTCAGGAAAAGCCACTCTACAATTTCAGGAGCAATTTTAGCGCTATTGCATTTGGGGTGGGAGAGGAATTAAATTACAGAGTGGGAGCACGGACAGTAGGAAAGTGCTTTAATTGTGTCTATAATGTTTTATTTATTGAATTTGATATACTTCATAATTACAAGATGATTAAAGGGTCATAACTCCATTTGGTGTCGGTATGGACATCCTACTCACATGGGACGACATAGCTGGTGGCGTACTCCACCAAGTGATTGTCAAATCTTTATTGACCATGTGACATTCTGGTGGAAGCGTTAACAGTCATGGGGATTGGGGTGAGGAAGGTGGCAGCCCACAACTGGACTTCCTTCTTATGTGGTTATCTGATTGGATAAAGCTGGCACCCTGGGCCCATTCTATGAAGGCATTAAGGTGATGTTGCGCGTTGAGCCTGCTGTAACAACCAAGCCCACCAAATTCTCCAGTCTCGTCAATTTAGACATAATAATAGCAGATGCCCCTGGGAACCAATGGAGACCTCTTCATGGCCGCCATCGATCCCTCTGATATCTGTCTCTGTTTATCCCTCATTGGGATCTCAAGAAAGGACAAGCTATTAGACAGGTTAACTACCTATATACTGTGAAGGGGCAGTTCACTGTGCCTGCAAATACCTGACAATACAACTTCCGCAACTAAGAGCACCCCTTGTGTAGAAATTGGCCAAGACTTTTGAAGCTCCCTCGTTGTACCTGGCTCCAGTCATACGGAGAACGAAAGGTGACTTGTATCTGACTGTAGAGTGATAGCTGTTGCCCTACGATAGCTCTCAGAGCAACAGGGAGCTTTGGTAGCCAAACCCTGCCCAGTATGCCCAGCTGCCCACCTGACCAAGACTCCCCTGGTGGGTAAGGATATTGCTAATCTTCCTTGTAAACAAAAATACTGAACTAAGCAGATGGGAGGGCAACAAAAGACTACTGCTCTCTGTCGCTCACATCCCACACCCTGGCCTCTCTTACTTAAAGCCCCATGACTCCATTATCCCTGAATAATTCTCACCATCATTTCCACATCAGAATTCTGTTGTTAGCATTGTCTTCATCTTAAAGAAGGGCCCAGTGCCACCACACACTTCCTTTAGTTTTTTTCCCCCAAGTAGATTTCCTACAAAGAAAGATGTTTTTAGACCAGGAGACACTAAAGACGAGTAACTGTATGATAGACGCAGTGCCTGGCCCTGCCTTGTGAGAAGCTTCTCCTTAAATTTATAGGTGCCAACCTATTTCAGGGGTTCATCAAGTACGTTATATTTCCTGCCCACCTAGGGTTAAATACTCTACTATGAAGATAAATCTCAAGTTACTTGAGCATCCTCCTGTTGATAACTGTTCCTAATTATTTGCCGTCATAAACAGTGCTGTGATGAACATTCATGCACATTTATCAAACATCCTCAAGCTCGACCGGGTTATGACAGTTCAGTTCCTATTAAGCCTGATGGAGATCTGGCAGGGAGAGAAAAATGGTGCCCTTGCCTAACAAACCTTGCTGAAATGGTGAGTGTCCTGGGGCTGGTTGTGCTGGGTGCAGAGTTTGGGGAAGGCCTGGTTTATTAGGACAAACAGTCAAGGAGGCACATACCCGAGTTTGGGGACTGTGCCTTGACACCATCTGGATGGACCACTGAAGGTCCAACTGAAACTCTTAATACAATCCCAAAGGCTGTTGGGGGGCCCCACATGGTACACTTGGCCCCAGATTATGACCTTTTCCTTGCCATGGCTGTGAGACCATCACAGTGTTGATGGACCCTCTTTGGAACATGGCACCATTGTGATGCTGGAGGCCCTGCTGTACCTGGGCTTGCTCTAGGACGAGTGTGTATCAGAAAGGTGGCCATAAATCTCACCACACACACACATCAGTGCACTTTAAGAGCTTTTTATCTGAAATTAGGCAAACTCTGGCTGGGTCCATCCTTCCGGGGACAAAGGCCTGAGAAGGCATGCTGGGAGAGTACCTTCCCTGCTTGAAGTTGACCCAGCCTGACCACACAAAACAATATGCCAACCACTCATAAAATCCATTTATGGGTATCAACTGTCTCTCCAGAATTTGTCTAGACTATCTCTCTTTTTTCCAGTTTCAGTTGCTTACCTTCATCGACCCTGCCTCGGACTCATTTTAACCTGCACACCTCCCCTTGTTCTTCATCCTCTGACTTTCTTGCTCAGATCTTCCTTTCTGGACTTGTTTCCCTACCATGATTTTAACAGCTTCCCTCTACCTTATTTTAGAGATTAGGTGAATGGGTTTGGAATCCGATGCCATGGATTCTTGTATGGCTTTGTCATTTACCAGGGCAAGCATCTTCATGTATTCATTCAACCAATGTTTTATGAATGCCGTTATGTGCCAGGCACTGTGCTAGGTGCTAGGGACGTTGCAGTGTGTCAGGAAGGAAGAGGGATGATGAACAATTAATGTTTGTTTAATCTTGCTGGCCTCAGTTTTCTCATCCGTAATGCAGGAATGAAATGGCTATACTGATCTCAGAGGACTGTTGTAAGGTCTGCTGTGAAGGTTTTAGCATGGTGTTTGAGAGTGAGCGCTCATTAAACCTTAGCTCAGTGTCATCATTTATATCCTCCACAGGTCAGCATTGCAACAAGGCGTCCTGTTGCCCAGTAAGGCCAGTTCTGGGTCGCCTCCCCATCAAGGTCCAAACCTTGCACAAGAACGATAGCAGAAACAACAAAAAGGTGGGCCAAAATTATGGTACCAGCTAGAAAGATTTATTACTGAACTGGATAGAAATGGGCCAGAAATGGAAAACGAGATTTGAGATTCACACAAATACACGCGCACACAATAATATACTGTTGGCAATGTATTTATTGTGAGAGGAAGGAATTGCCATGTTGAAACAGCAGAAAGAGGAACTTCCACTTACTATTGGATTTGCTTTTAGAAATCAAAGATGGCATGGTACTACAAACTAAAAATAAGAGGAATCAATATACAAAACAGAGCACCTGTTGTTAGACTAAGAATGGCATTTTTTTAAAAAAGAAAATGGTGCATTGTGGTCAGCAAGCTTAAGGACTACTCTGTGATTACATAATAAAATGGAACAAAAGAAAAATAGTTTTGCATTCTCGCTTCTACATCTACTTCTCTTACCAAAAGGCCACATTTCTTATGACCTAGTACATTTAGTCCTAAATTTTCAGGTTTGATTAGTAAAGCTACTATTAATGATAATACCTTATATATTTATTTTTTTTCCCATCTTAAAAAAAAGTTTTATTTTGAAGTAATTCTAAACTTGATGTGCTTAATTCTAAACTTAATGTGCTTAATGTGCTTAATCACATATATGTGATTTCCATATATGCCTCATACATTTCTTTATGTTTATCAAATTATGTTTATACACTTTACCCTATATTATCAATATGTGTTTAAATTTTCTAATGATGGATTTTGATCACGTAAGATATTCAAAGAATAAACTCTTTACTAAAGAAAAAAACCAAAAATTTAACACAAGTTCAAGAATTAGAGGTTTCCATACACATTATCTTTTATCTGCCTCTTTAACCCAAGCAGAATTCTCAGTTTAAAAATAAAACAGCAAAAACATTCAAGGGTTTGAGGATGGTTGCTTGAACTACAGAGAAAAGAAAAAAAAAGAGTGATGATTTTAAATCACAAATAGTTAAGAGTACAGTTTATAATGTCAGGATAAGATAATAAATTCACTGACATGAAATATTTCTTTTATGAAAACACCACAGTCTAAGTTTTGTTCCTCATAAGGGATGAATTTAAATGAGCAAACATTCCTCTACCAGCTTAATTTAAGACCAGTGCAAGCGTTTCCTGGTATCTAAAACAAACCAATAGCAGGGAGTGTGTTGCTTACATAAAGGACTTGTTTTGTTTTTCATTTCAAAAATGCTTAGAAGTCAGGCTGCAGCCAGGAACCCAGGGCACTGGTGCTCGTATTACCCGTGGATCTCAGGGAAGGCAAGGAAATAGCATACCGGGCGTTTCACTGATTAGGGGGCATTTCAGTTTAAACATTCTTTCCTCCTGGCCCTAAACAGAAAACACACAAGGGTGTGTACACACACAATGATATTCAGTGACACGAGGCTCCTACAGAAGGAAAATAATAATGCAATCTTCTGCTGCCTCCAAAATACAGGAGGCAATTTTATTTTATTCTTATTTTATTGTATTTTTTTTCCATGGTAAAGACCGAAAAGATGTTTCTTTTTGTAGTTCACCATTTACTATGTTCAAAAGAAGCATTTTATGAATGTGAAAGTCCTTGTGTGTTCTCCTTTTAGTGTCTCTCAAAACCCCCAAAACTTGGAATATATGCAAATAATTTAATTCTAAACAGTAATATACAGTCCAAATATAGCCGACAATACAAGCAAGTGAAGGATTAAATAATGCATCACTTTTTGGATATAAAAGAACTCACGAAATAAGAAAAAGTTCTATCTAGAGTATCTAGATATTACAAATATCATGATCTAGCCCAGCAAGTAGAGCTGTAAATGTGTAAGAGCAGCATGAAGCCTCATTCATCTGTCTAGTCACTCATTCATTCATTCAGCAAACATGTATTGAGTGCTACTGTAAGGCCATGAACTCTGCTTAGATATTAGGGACACAAAGGCGAATAAGACCCAGTCCTTGCCTATGAAGGCCTTATAGACAAGTGGATGACGACAAATCTACTGGATAATAACATGACTTCAAAAATCAAATTAACAGGAAAAGGAGATGTATGCACAGCCCCAGAAACTTTAAGACAATTAAAAAAACCCCTAAATATTACAGACTTTTTCACACTGGTATAGGACAGCTCTTTCCATTGAAGGACCTGACAAGACTGATTGAATGAAAACATTCTGTGGTGAGACAAATGCACCCCTGAACATGATAAAAATAACTGGAAAGAAAAAGCATTTCTAGGTTGTTAAAAAACTAACCAAGAGTTAGTCAATGGCACTGAGTTAAATTAAACAGAGTTGATTTTATTAAATATTTTCTAACAAATGCTTTGTTACTTGAAAAAAATATAAAATAAACCCTACGGGAGGCACTAGGTTTAGCTCTTAGAACTATGGTCAGTTTGGGAACATATTTATTTGGTGAACGGTGTATGACATAACCTTAGAGTAATAACATAAAGCTTTCTATTCTAGGAAATATACTTCAAATTCCACGTCCCTAACCCTCTTGCTAGATAAGGCAAGAAGACCTCTTTAAATACTTCTCTCTGCTAAATCTAAACCCTGCCATTAGCTATTCACAGATTATTTTCCTAATTTTACCCTTTAGTTCAGAGTTGATTTCCTGCAGATAAATTAAAAGTATAATTAAAATTACCATACAGTTTGCTTTTTTACAAAGGCAGGCCGATGACTTTACTAGGGTCTTTCAATACTGCATTTCAATATTATTCCTAGCTTTAAAATTTTATTTTTAATAAATGGCAAATTTATGTCTCTCAATCCAATATTTTTTTTTTTTTTGTGGAAGAAGCAAGTTTATTCCCATTATAGTCTTTCTCATCTTATGGAAAAATAGTCCAAGAAAAATGTAAGTCTATTTACATCTTTCAAGGACACAATCTCCAGTTTTATTAAACTACTCTTTCAAAAGCTGCCTTGTAGTAGCCCCACCATCATCAAGGGGAGGCAAAAAGGATTCTTGCTGAACCAGACAATATTAAATGGTGTCATATCAGAACAAGCCTTAGCATCCTTCCTTTGAAATTTATATCTACTATTTCAATGCTGTTGTTATTCAATCTACTAATACCTAAAATAGGAAGTAATGGGCATTATTGCATTTCTGTACCCTCTTCCTGGATACAGATTCTCTTTCCCCAGCTATTCCCACTTCCGGTTTCTTCATTTCACTCTGGTCTCAGCTCACATGTCATGTCAGGCCTATGTATCCATATATCTATATACTGCTCTTGGTTATCTAATATATTCTCAAAGTGAAATAGAATTTGGAATATATTAAAATACACACGGATCACATTAGAATATCATCTCAAATAACTATATGCATAGAATTACCATTTACTATTATGTCTTCCATCTTTTAGTCAGGTTTTATGAGAAACAAACGTATACATTTTATTTCCATATTGGCTGTGAAGCTATTGTGAACAATTCTTTTATTTTACCCCCTTGAAATACCCTAAATAATAAATTCTTTCAGAATCTGGAACAGGGGAAAGTTTTGTTTTGCCTCTCTGAGAAACTGGTGTTTTCCCTCTTCAAAGGAGACATAATTTGATCACATTCCTTGTTTTTCTTGGCCACCGGGTAAAACAGTGGCAGCTTTCATGATGAATTTTAACAACTGTATTAACTTTTATGGTTAAAGTATTTGTTTATCCTGTCGTAATTCTGTTTAGATGTTTTCAAATTAATTTTACTCTATTTTTCTTTCCAGGGTATCTTCAATTCTTATTTGAAAGGCTGTGAGGAATACTGAATTTAAATTGTAATACTAAATATTACATTTAATACTCAACATTAAATACCTGACACTAAATTGATTAACAGACATCACTGAAATTGTGGGGAGATAACTTTAGTAATATTTGAAATGCCTAAATTACTTTGAGTTTGGTCTCAAAGATACATTAAACTATGAAATGGAGCCGTGAAGGGATTAAAAAATAAAATTTGAGAATAGAGTAATAAAGAATGATTTAATTCTAGCTAACAACATGGTTTAAAAGGCCTCCTGAATCTAACGATGTGGAAAGGAAATGTAAAGAGAAAAAGTCCACATATGATTTCTTTTCCACTCCAATCTTATTAACGAGCTATAGAATTCTGATAAATCCTTTATTTTCTATCAGCATTAGTTTCCTTATTCACAGGTCTGAAGAAAAACACTGTCTCTGTGGGGTTATGTTCGGGACTGGATGATATAATAAAAGGCAAGTATCAGGTGGAATTCCCGGTCCTGAATTAATGGCAGAGGTTTCAGGAGAAGGCCTCTTATTTGATGAGTTTAGACCTGGCACTCAGCCAGTTCAAAAGACATCTATCTCTATCTGAGATGTGCACATACATCATGCATACCTTAAACATTTTTTTAAAAGTAAACTTTTTAAGCAACATGGATGGACCTAGAGATTATCATACTAAGTAAGTCAGAAAGAGAAAGGCACATATATCACTCATATGTGGAATTTAACTAAAAAATTATATAAATGAACTTATTTACAAAACAGAAACAGACTTACAGATTTTGAATACAAACTTGTGGTTACCGAAGGGGAAATGTGTCAGGGGAGGGATAAATTGGGAGCTTGGGATTAACATACACACACTACTATATAGAAAACAGATAACCAAATAAGGACCTACTGGATAGCACAAGGAACTCTACTCAGTACTCTGTAATAACCTAAATGGGAAAAGAATTTGAAAAACTAGATACATGTATCTGTATAACTGAATCACTACACTGTACACCTGAAACTAACACATTATAAATTAACTATACCCCAATAAAATTTTAAAAAATAACCTTTTTATTTTAGAACATTTTTAAGTTTATAGAAAATTGTGACAATGCCTGATTTCCCCTATTATTAACACCTTACATCAGTATGGTATACTTGTTTACTATGATTAATAAACCAATATTGATACATTATTATTAACTAAAGCCCCATACTTTGTTCAGATCCCCTTAGTTTTTCCCCAACGTCCTTTCCTGATGCAGGATCCCATCCAGGATACACAGTCCATTCAGTTCTCGTTTCTCCTTAGGCGCCTCTTGTCTGTGACAGTTTCTCACACTTACTTTGTTTCTGAGGACCTTAGCAGTTTTGAGGGGTCCTGGTCAGGTATTTTGAGAAATGTCCCTCCCCTGGGATTTGTCTGATGCTCTTCTGTTTTTAGGAGGAAGACCACAGAGTTAATCTGCCTTTTTGATTCTATTATATCAAGGAAATAGACGATCAATATGACATCACTGTTAATTTTAACTCTGGTCACCTGGATGACCAAAGTTTGCCAGCTTTCCCCACCACATGTGCATTTTTTTCCCTTTCCATACAGTTTGGAAGGAAGTCACTATGGACAGCCTGAGCTTAACAAGTGGAGTTATGGTCCATATCCTTGAAGGTGGAGCATCTCGATAAATCATTTGGAATTCTGCCTGGGAGATTTGTTTATTCTCCCCCACTTGTTTATTCAGTAACTTGTATCAGTAAGGACTCAGAGTTATTTATTTTAAACTTTGGGTTATGACTAATACTAATTGACTTTGTTGCCCACATCATCCAGCTTTGACCACTGGAAGCTCTTTCAGTTCAGTCAAATTCTATATAATTTTAAAAAATTTACACACATGAAGATTCACTCTGTGCTGCAAAATGGTATGTGCTTTAACAAACACATAATGTCATGTATCTACCATCATAGTAGCCTATAGAATAGTTTCGCTGTCCTAAAAGCTCTCCTGTGCTTTACCATTCAAACCCTCCCCTGCCCCCTGAACCCTTGGCAATCACTGATCTTTTGACCATCTCTATAATTTTGCCTTTTCCAAACTGTCATATAATTAGAATCATAAAGTATATAGCCATTCAGTCTGGTTTCTTTCACTTACCAGTATACGTTTCAGAATCATCCGTATATTTTCAAAGGTTGATAACTCAAATTTTTTATCATTGAATAATATTCTATTATGGGGTGTGCCACAGTTTATCTGTTTACTTACTGAAGGACATCTTGAGAGCTTCCAGGTTTTGGTGACTCTGAACTAAGATGCTACAGACATTTTCATGCAGGTTTTGGTGTGCAAATAGGTTTTGAAATCTGTTGGGTAAATACCTAGGAGCTCAGATGCTGAATCATATGATAAAACTATGTTTAGCTTTGGAAGAAACAGCCAAACTGTCTTCCAAATTGTCTGTACAATCTTACATTCCCATCGGCAACAAATGAGAGTTCTTGTTGCTCCACAACATCCCTGCCAGCAATTGGTATTGAAAGTTACTTGGATTGTAGGCATTCAAATAGATGCGTAGTGATATTTCATAACTGTTTTAATTTGCAATTCCCTAATGACAAATGACGTTGAGCATCTTTTCACATGCTTATTTGCCATTTGTATGTCTTCTATGATGAGGTTCAGATCTTTTGCCCATTCTAAAATGTTTTATTGTTGAGTTATAAAAGTTCCTTGTATATTTTGGAGACAAGCTCCTTATCAGGTATGTATTCAGCAAATATTTCCTTTCAGTTTATGGCTTGTCTTTTCATTTTCTTATTAGTCCTTTCACCATGAAGTTTTTTTTCTTTCACAGACTGCTTTTGGTTTTTTATTTAAAAACACATCAACAAATCCAAGGTCACCTAGATTTTCTCCTATATTTTTGTTTAGAAGTTTCATAGTTCTGTATTCTACATTTAGGTTTATGATCAATTTTGAGTTAGTTTTTGTGAAAGATGTAAGGTCTGTGTCTAGGTACAGTTTTTGCATATGGATGTCCAATTGTTCCAGCACCATTTGTTGAAAAGACTGTCCTTTCTCTGTTGAACTGCCTTTGCTCCTTTGTCAAAGATCAGCAGACTATATTTGTGTAAATCTATTTCTGAGCTCCCTATCCTGTTGCATTGATCTGTGTGTCTATGTTACCAACTCTACACTGTATTGATTACTATAGCCTAGTAGTAAGTCTTAAAATTGAATAGTATTACTCCTCAAACATTGTTCTTCTCCTTCAGTACTATGTTGGTTATTTGAGGTCTTTGCCTTTCCATGTAAATTTTAGAACCAGTTTGTCAATAACTACAAAATGGCTTACTGAGGTTTTTAACTGGTATTGCATTGAATCTGTAGATCAAGTTAGAAATAACATCTTAACAATATTGAGACTTCCAATCTATGAACATAGCAAGCATATCTCTCCATTTACTTAGATCTTCTTTGTTTTCTTTCATCACTTTTGTAGTTTTTTACATATAGATCCTGACATAGTTTGTTAGATTTATACTTAAGTACTTCATTATTTTTGGTGCTGTTGTAAACGGTATTTTTTAAAAAAAAGTCAAAGTCCAATTGTTCTTTGCCGGTATATTGGAAAGAAACTGACTTTTGCATATTAACCTTGTATCTTGAGACCTTGCTATACTCACTTATTAGTTCCAGAACTTTTTGTTGTTATTGCTGTTGATTCTTTGGGATATTCTAGTTATACAATCATGTCAACCATGAATAAAGAGTTTTATTCATTCCTTTCTAATATGAACAGGATTTACTTATTTTCCTTGTCTCAATGCATTATTAAGACTCCTAATATAAACATTTAAAATTTTGATCAAAACATATAAATATGCCAATCTTTCATTGTAAGGCCAAGACCTTTCCCTGAGAATGGGCCCAGTGATGGGAGTTAGGCATCATATTTCTTATAAAAACCACAGCTTTTCTAAGATTTCCAGTGCCAGTTTTTTAAGTACCACCCCCCCCCCCCCCCCCGCCCCACAATGAACATACTTGCAAAGTAATCTGGGTACAGAATCTGCCTAGAGTTTTAGGAAATGTTTTGCTTTTCTCCCAGTTGCCTTGCCCATCCTAATTTTCCAGTGATTAAAAAAAAAATTAGCTTTTATTTAACCTTTCAAAGGCATTTAACTAAATACTATTTAGAAATAAAAACGTCTTTCAGTTTTTATCAGTTTACAGTAATAATTAATTACAGAATCACAATAACAGAGGTGGCATGAATAAGTTGGGTGCTGACTTGATAACAGCAACTCTATTGTACTGAGAAAGTTCTCAGAAAGGTATCTAGTGACCTCAAACTCTCAGTGCCGCATAGTTTGACAGAGAGAAATGAAGCCACTAGTGAGACTGGCAAACCAGTTAAATGGGTTAAAAGGTAATTTACTGTATTAAATTATAGCCTTACTTTTGGATCAATGAACAAATGAGGCAGCACTCGGCGGGTCTGTGAGACACTCATTTTAATAACTAAACTCTCACACTAGGCAAAGTGATGTAACACGCAGTCTTCTTTTTTATTTTGTGAAAGTGTGACTGTCTATAAGGAGTATGACTGCAACAGAAAAGAATGAACATGGGTTTAAATCCTCCACAAAACAAAGCTCCCTGGGAAAGGGAACTAGAAGTTTACAAGAATTATGCTGAGCACTTTTACATAGAGATTCCCATTAATTTGAGCAAGTCATAAAGTTCCTGGGGGCAAGATATATGCTTTAAACTTCCTCGTATTCCTCACTGGGTTGGCTGTGTAATGGGCCAATTTGGCTAGGCTGGACTGCATGTCTCAGAATTTTCTTTAAGCTGATCGGGTGGCCCACAAGAGAGATTCTTGTGAGATTTGGAAGGCAGAGGGAAGGAAAGGGCCATTTGGTGGGTCACACGTGTTGCTGATCTGTTGTGTTGAGACGAAGCAGCAGGTGGGTCTGTGATCAGGCCACCTTCCCTTGGATTCTCCCCACCTCCTCTACTCCTGGGCCGGGTATGTGTGTTTAGCTCGTGTCGAAGAGCCCTGGCTTCTGTAGGAAAGCCTTGTAACCAAGGTCAGAGTTAATGAGACCTGACATAGGTTGTGGTCTACCCTTGTGGGGTTGCAGCTCATCCTTGTTGGTTCTAGCCAGCTTGTCATCTCCCCTTCTTGACTGCCTGTGTGGCTGGCCTTCAAGTTCTAGCATCAAATGCAGAGACAACAGCCTTACAGAGACAGCTTAACCAGCCCCCAGATTGCATTAGGTCAGTCCCTATAATAGATCCAATTATGCATACACACACAAATCTCTCTCTCATATATATATATATATATATGTAATCTATATGTGTATATTATGCATACACACACAAAATACACAAATCTCTCTCTCATATATATATATATATATGTAATCTATATGTGTATATGTATATGTACAACACACACATATATAGATGGATACATGTGTGTATATGTATGTATATGCATGTATGTATGTATCTATCTGTAATATGCATATACAGATGGATGGTTATATATGTGTGTGTATATATATATATGTAATGTCTATCTATCTATCTATCTATCTATCGATCATCTAATCTAATCCCTCATTGGTTCTGCTTGTCTAGTTAACCCCTAATATACACAACCATGAACTTTCTCCCAGAGTCATTTCTGAATGACAGGAGTGATTGTCCAAGCAGGTACCACTGTTATGATTTTGCCTTCAATAAGCTGTGTGATGAGAGAAGGGAGAGGCACAAGGATGAAGCAGGGATGAGTCTGTTTGACTCTCAGATAGACTCAAGGTTTTAGGAAAATTTCTATTTCCTAAATCCACAGACTAACTCTTATAAAAGAGGCCAAAACCCTCTATAAAACAGAGAAGTCCAGAAAAATGAAAAATCATAATTGAATAAGATTGTACCTCTTTTGAAAAATCTGGTCACTGATCTTAAATATTATCACCTGGGTTCTATGTATAACATTATTAAATATTATTACCAAGGAGCTATCCAGGGACCTAGGAGACCTCTGCTTGAAATGTGCTCTGATCCAAAAGACGTGTTCCTCTATCTTTGTGAAATAACTGTAGAATCATAGAATTTCAGGTCTGAGCACAACTTTAAAGCTCATATACTATTTACAAAAGAACATTTAGGTTCAGTGATATGGTGACTTGCTCACAGTCACACAGCTGGTCAACGAGAAGAGTTCAGTGTTCAAGTTTGATTTCCTGCCCCCAAGCCAGAGTGCCCTACACGATATTATTTCTGTGCCTGACTCATGTCTTCACCTATCAGGCCCTGCAAACTCCCACATAAGTGTTCTGGCTGAAACACGCCCTGCCTCACTATCAAACGCCCTACATTTCTTGTCATATGCTTGCATTTGCAAATTCCAGTTCTCAAAATTGAAAGACTCATAATTAGAGACTGTGGCCTTAGAGATCGATTTCCCTGAGGGTGTACCATGTCTGGAGAATCCTGAAGTCATCAGACTTTGCTCTGCACCTCACCAAGAACACCAGCCAAAGTTCACTCAAAAACGGTTCCAGGACATTTCGTTCTTGGCCTCCCGTTCTGGGAGGATGAGAGCTGGTCCAATCACAATACATTTATGTCACGGAAGTGTTTCCTTTGGCTACCTTAGGAGATACAGAAGTCACCATCTCGGTTCCTGAGACATTTTGTGCCCTCCACCTTGAGTTATAAAGCAATATATATGCTGGGGAGGAAAACTGTCATTTGAAAGTCCTTGTAACTCCTTCTGAACCCCATAAGACTCTGGTGTGTGGGTTTTAAGGATTTTATTTCTTCCTTTTTTTTTTGCGGTACGCGGGCCTCTCACTGTTGTGGCCTCTCCCGTTGCGGAGCACAGGCTCCGGACGCGCAGGCTCAGCGGCCATGGCTCACGGGCCCAGCCGCTCAGCGGCATGTGGGATCTTCCCGGACCGGGGCACAAACCCGTGTGCCCTGCATCGGCAGGCGGACTCCCAACCACTGCGCCACCAGGGAAGCCCCACAGCTATCTTTGATAATGGTTATTTTTTATTAAGGTCATGCATTCACAAAATATTTTAGTACCCTGTGTCTATTAGGACAGCATGTGGTTTCAACTAACAAAAACTTAATTACCACAGTGGCTTAAATAGGCAGAAATTCAAGAAACAAGAAGTCCTGAGACAGGCAGACTAGGGCTGGCACAGATGCTCAACAAAGCCATAAGAGACACAGGCTTTGTCATCATTCTTCTCTGCCATTCTCAAGATGTAGCCCTCAGCCCATGCTTGCTGCCTCATGTTCACAGAATGGCTGCTGCATCCCCTAGCTATAATTCTATAATCCAGGAGGAAGGTGGGAAAGGGGCAAAGTGCCAAAGGGCCAAAGGCATTCCAGCCAAATTTATCCTTATTCTAATCAAAAAAGGAAAAGATTTCCTGGCAGTAGCACTCAGTAAATTTGTACTCATATGCCGTTGGCCATATCTAGGTCTTATAAACTACCTTGTGTTAGAATTTTACAAGGAACAAAGAGGTTGTAGACGATGATTGTGACAGCCAGCCAATAGTGTCTGTTATAGATTCCTCTGCCACTATTCTTCTATAAAGTGTTTAAATTAACAATCATTCTGAAAAAGTCTTCATGTTCATAACCTAAAACTTTTTTCCCCAAATTAAAAAGTTAAAACTCACCTACAATTTGTTCATTCTCAAGGACAATTGGGAAAATTAAGAAACCCAACCCTACATTGAACAAATACCTATATATCTTAGTGAGACAGCAGTAAAGTAAGTGGGCTACCTGCTCCCCAGCCACTAGGGGGCAATAATAAACTCATCTTCAAACCATTCTCTTTTCCTTGTTGCACGCTCTGAGTCTGTCCCCATACTCAATATCTGTTTAAGTTTTAAGATCACTCAGCCTGACCCTCTGAAACAGAAAGAGCTGTCTGTTAGAAACATGCTTACCAACGGTGACATCCTGAGAAGTTACATGTACAGTATGGGGAACCACATCTCATTCGCCACATAAAGGGTCCCTGCTTTGGAGGAGAAATGCTGTCAAGATCCTTAGCTAATGGTTTTTCATTAAAAGCCATAATGTCGGGACTTCCCTGGCGGTCCAGTGGTTAAGAATCTGCTCTTCCAGTGCTTCCACTGCATGGGGTGCGGGTTTGATCCCTGGTTGGGGAACTAGGATCTCACATGCGGCACAGCCAAAAAAAATTAAAAAAAAAAAAAAAAGCCATAATGTCCTTAGAGGAATATTTTCTAAAACAAAGTAGAACCAGCTCCCTTTAGGCTAGTGTTTCTCAAATTGCCTCTAAAATCTGCCTTGGAAGCCCTACAAGATGCTGCTTAAAATGCAGGCTCCTGGGCCCAAACTTCAACACCTGGTATCGATCTCCTGAGCACCAGCCCAAGAATGCGCATCTTTAGCAGTCTTCCCAGGTGGCTGCATACTCCAAGTTGAGAGCCACTTTCACAGATTAACATTCCAGACTCATAGGCTGAGTGGACAGGCTGGCAGAGTTCTCAGTCAGACCAGACGTGGACCTTCTTTCTGAAGCCAAATGCTGGTGGGAGAACAAGAATTTCAGCTCTTTACATAAACCATGCTCTGGACAAAGGCCTGAGCTCCCTTTGCCGAGTGACTATTCGGAGCAAGAGTGGCCACTGACTAAACCAGGCTCTGCACCTACAAGCTTCCAACTGACTAACACCGTGGCCAGGTAAATGTCTACTACCCTAAAGGGATTTCAGGGTGCTGGAGCTAGCTTTACCTGAAGCTCAGAGATCCACAAAGGTCCAAAGCTTTTGTCCTTGTGCCTGACCTACTGCTGCCATATGTCTCAACCCTCCCCTCCATTTGACCTTATCCAGGCCGTTCCAGTCTTCCCTGCCTGGGCTCTGCTGAACCTCAACTAATTATTTCGCCAGGGCAGTGTCTAAAATGTTCTCTGGCTGCCCAGGGTTAACCCCTATGCCAAACATTCTCTCTGATCTGTATTACCTGACCTTACCGCTCACTTATGGCTGTCAATTGCTCTAGCAATGGGGCAACCCTGACACCCAGCTTCTTGGCCAGGTCCCCAACAGTCAGGGGCCGCAGCCGGCTCCCAGTCACACCTATGCATCAGAGCTTTTCAATGCGATATGGCTGTATTTCTTTGTAGTTTTGAAATTTCTGTGATTTACTAATACATCTGCTGTGCCTCCTGTTGGTTTTAGCAAGAAGCTGAAGCATGTTCTGTGGCAACAGAAATGAGTGCTATTCTGAGAGTATGTTGGAAATCAGAAGGGGGTTTCCTGTGCCATTTGAAGCTGAGAAACGAGGATCCTGGATGGGGCATCAGTACCCGAGTACATCTTCCCACCCACAAAGTTCACTAAAATAAAGTTGGGAAAGTAGTTTTCCGGCCGCTTGCAGCTATGAGAATATTTAACTCTCAAAGATTCTGATTGAAGTACATATCTGAAGCAAAATACGTTTTATCGTGTGCATTCAAATGTATGTATCATCTGAAGATAAAAAAGAAGGTTGGCAGACTCACCTAAAGAGAAACCTAGCAGCTCTGAAATTTAGAAAAGTAAAAGCCAGGCGTCTGAAGCAAACCATTTAAAAGTGCTTGGAGGTGTTCGAAGGGGATGTCATGGGAGTAGTGCTAAATAGACAAAAGGTCATCACATTTCAGAGTATACGGTGGCAAAGGTTTAGGCTTCTTAAAATCCAGAGTAGCATAAGGGTCAGGTACAACTGAAATTTAAGAGAGTTTCTTTCCTGGATTAGAGAAGGATGGTATATACAGAACCGGGAAGTAGCCAGGACAACACGGGTCCCCAGAGAAAGAGCTTAGCAGGCGCTTCTGTTGGAAAGCATATTAAGCAGAGTCAAAGCTGAGTATATGTGAGAGGAGAGAAGGGAGCAGATGTGAGGACAAAAAGCACGACTTCTGCTTCTTTCATAGCACACCCTCTAGCCTGCCCCTGACATACCTGGAGACGAGAGCCTTGAACTACACTCTATTATATCGTCAACAAGGTCAACTTGACATAACAGAAGTCCACGGGCTACGACAGTTGTTACATCACCAAAGGAACCAGATTTCATGCCAATGCTGGCACGTCTCTCCCCATGCTTAGCAGTTTACCCAGAAGCCTTGAACATTCCAGAATTCTTAATACAAACTTCAAATCTCTCATTAATAACATTCAAAGCTGACAGCTTTTGCTCACTGCAGGCACTCATAAAAGACTGTTCTTCCACTGTAGGCATTTCATTTAGTAACAACTTGGATAGAGATGCTTTGCCTCTACATCTCCCCAATATAAATCCAAACACAGACAAATCAAAACCAAATATTGTAGAAGGAATGCACTTAATTACCCGGTCATGTGCCTTCACTGTGTCAGTTTTGGTCTACCAACTCCAACGTTGTACAACACACGAGAAGGGCTCATTATACCCTGGTATTTTTGTTGTTCAGAACCCAGAAGAAAAGCTTTTCCTGGATGAAAAATTCCTTCCCTGACAGCCTCTATGGGGTTGCTGTGGATAAACAGAGGATGCCTTTATCACATGGGAGCTTGTGGGCTGTGTCCTGCTTAAACCAGATAGCGCTCTTCAACTGAAAGTAGATCTCTCCCTTATCTGCTGGAAATATGCTTGTTTAGTATAATGAGAAGAGGGGCCATTCCCTACAGAGTCATGCCTGGCGCCTCAGGTCCGGCTGTCCCTACGTGCGTGCACCATTATGTAACGTTTCACCTACTTGTAGAGAAGGTAGGAGAGTTGTGGCCTATCTCATTGTTACAACAAAGTTACAGTGCTTATATGGTATGTTAAAACCATAGCTGGTCTTTGAAATTTTTAAAATAACCTAAATCATGAAATGATCACCTTAATTAATGTTAATGTTAAATAAAAATCTGATTCATAGTGATTGCAATTTGAAAAGAGTAAGTTAATCTATACTAAGAAAAAGCCCTTAGTGTATAAATGTCAGCAAATTAAACCTACTACCTCACAAAAAAATAAATAAGTGAAATAAGGACCTTAATGTAGAAAAGCGCTAAAATATCACAATTAAAAACCAGATCAGAAATCTTGATCATAAATTTAAAATTGCTGAATGTCTAAATCCTTATTTTCCACCTTATGATTGACTGCAAACTTTAGAAATAATTTTTTCCTATATTAATTATTTCTTCTCTAATTATATAAATATTGATATATTAAAAAGGACAAGAGCATGGCATGTTGTACTAAAAACACGAGTCAATAATGATAGGAAGAGATTGTAAAGCATTACAAAGTGGATATTTGTGGACAAACATCTTTTGTGGCTAACTGTATTTACTTCTAAAAGGGTAAAAAATGGAACAAACCAGTTCCTTGGCTACTGAGAATATCCTTTCTTTGTTCTAATGTAAGAAAACAGACTTAGTCTTGAGAGAATCAGACAGAACAAATAACAGTATTTTAGTTTGGCACTTCAACCTAGGTGTAGAAGTTTTGTCCCAAAGGAGCCTTATGATACTGCTAAGAATAAGAAAAGTTAAGGGCCTTTTCCCACGTAAATCCAGAGCTTCAAA
This sequence comes from Pseudorca crassidens, assembly GCF_039906515.1. NCBI lineage: Eukaryota > Metazoa > Chordata > Mammalia > Artiodactyla > Delphinidae > Pseudorca > Pseudorca crassidens. The sequence continues at coordinate 90,426,078 of NC_090301.1, read as the reverse complement.
ACAAAAGGGCTTCAAGAACACTTTGAAGGAGTTCAGCGATACTGAACAAGCAGACTTAGGGCTTGGATTTAATTTGCCAGCCAAACTTCTCTGTAATCGGTCACAGGTAGTTTTCCATTGACTTGGAAACACAGCCTATCAGGAAGGATACTGAGTGATTTCTCTCAATGGTTCACTCATTCATTCATTCATTTGAGCACTTACTGGATGCCTACTATGTGACTGGCTGTGGTGTGACACAGACTGAAATCCACATTCTCTGTGTTCATAGATTTCACCTGGGTTAAGTGGAATGCAAAGAGGAGCACCTGCAGATACAGTGCCATGAGATCAATACTACAGCGGAGGTATGCACAGTGTGCAGGAGCCCAGAGGGACACACTTAACACAGAGGTATCTTTGGAGAGGAGATCTGAAAAGCTAGGTGACCCCTGGGGACCTGAGGCATTCTTCCTCCTGTGTCACTGGCAGTGTAATCTGTATAACTGTGGCTCTTTTCCTCGGGGCTGGCTTATATTCCACCAACCAAGGGCCAAGGTTCCAACAGCACGATAAATTCATAAAGCCAAGGGACATCCAAAAGACCATCTGCTCTAGGGGTTCCCAAATCTGGCTGGGCCCCAGCATCACCTGGTGCCTGGGCCTCAGCCTGGAGACACTGATGTAACATGCCTGGAGACTCTGAAAAGGCTCTCTCGCTGCAGCCAGCCCATGAACCAGCGTTTGGGAATCACCGACTCCAACCACTTCCATTTTCACAAGGAGAATTTTAAAGGAAATTCACACCCACAGAATTGAACTGACTTCAACAGATTTCGGGCACATTAGGACAGCAGTGGTGGAACATCTGGCAAAGAAAAATTTGGTCCAAATACTTTCAAAGAGTATTTCCAAAGTGCATGATATAAGCCATATAAAACAGGACCATTTGTACAAGGTCAAGAACTACATAATAGGAGAGAAAACGTCAAGAAAACTGGGCTTGGACTTCCCTGGTGGCGCAGTGGTTAAGAATCCGCCTGCCAATGCAGGAGACACGGCTTCGAGCCCTAGTCTGGGAAGATCCCACATGCCGCGGAGTAACTAAGCCCGTGTGCCTCAACTACTGAGCCTGCACTCTAGGGCCCGCGAGCCACAACTACTGAGCCTGTGTGCCACAACTACTGAAGCCCATGTGCCACAACTACTGAGCCTGTGCTCTAGGGCCCGTGCTCCGCAGCAAAATCCACTACAATGAGTAGCCCATGCACTGCAACGAAGAGTAGCCCCCGCTCTCCGCAGCTAGAGAAAGCCCACACACAGCAACAAAGACCCAACACAGCCAAAAATAAATAAAAATAAAATAAATTTATTTAAAAAAAAAAAAGAAAATGGGCTTAATAAAGGTATTTGTTGCAATGAGCTATAAATTACCTCTGCTATTCCTGGTATGAAAAGTGAAAAAGGAGCCAAATTGAGTTGAAACTCTCATTCTTTAAATAAGGATGCTTGATTTATCAGGAAAACAGGTTTTTGTCCTTAGGAATATATTCCAAGGAAAGGCTTAGCATAGTGTCATGCCTACAGAAGACACTTCAACTGTCGAATAAAGCAATGAATGAAAATGTGAATATGCGTTAACCAAAAAAGTGTTTTCCTACAGCCACATCCTACATTAATCTTTGACAGAAGCTAAGAGTATATCAGTAAGTAACAGCTTATTTAGGCATTTGTACAGAGTGACAGAAGCATTATACAGGACTGTTACTTTCACGGTAGAGACAACACATCCTCTTGCAAGTGAAAAGATACCACTTTTTTTTTTTTTGCGGTATGCGGGCCTCTCACTGTTGTGGCCTCTCCCGTTGCAGAGCACAGGCTCCGGACGTGCAGGCTCAGCAGCCATGGCTCACGGGCCCAGCCGCTCCGCGGCACGTGGGATCCTCCCAGACCGGGGCACGAGCCCGTGTCCCCTGCATCGGCAGGCGGACTCTCAACCACTGCGCCACCAGGGAAGCCCCAGGATACCACTTTTGATGTAGTGGGAAAGGTTCAGTAGGAGAACGTCATCTGTGTGCATGTACGTGTGTATGTATTAAAGGCACGGGCTGGAATGCAGGAGCCCTGACCTGCCTGGCGTGTCTGTAACACACTCACTCGGAAAGCTACAGGAGCCTATACAAAGGCCCACCCGCCTTGACATAAAGGGATATATCTCTTTATACATCCCTGGAGTGGCAGCCCAGCTGCAGTTCACTGGAGTTCTCAGATTTTATCCCAATAAGTAAGGTCACTATTTATGTATAGATTTAATTTCATGAAAATATACTCTATTTCAAATTTTAACACCAGCTGGGATTCTTTTTACTTTTTATTACCACGTTTATCTCTGGGGAAGAAGATGCAAGTCTTATAGTACCTTCATAGATACAATTTCTTAAAAAATGAGAATTGCCTTAAAGGAGAAACTTAATTAAAAAATACATTCTGATGTAGGAGAAAGTGATTCATATACCATTTATAAAAAATAGACTAACTCACAGTTTACATTTGTAAACTTGAAAATCCCCAATTTTCAACAAAAAGAAATGCAGTCTAGCCCTCAAAAGTTGAACTGAATAGTTTTAAGCTACATTTAAAAAATCTCAAAAACTAGATCAAATCTTCCACTCAAAAGTGTTACTGTCCTGTTTTGATATCCATAGTGTCATCTGGGTTTGGGATAAATTCTTTGAAGAATGTAGTCCCACTATATTTTAATTATAACAAATAGGCACATCGAGGGTGATTTAGTTCACGTTTTTATTAACCAACTATTATTTATGGTTATCATTTTCAGTTTTATTTGCTATCTTCATTACAAAGTAACACTTCCTCATTACTGCACTGTAAAATATGGAAACTCGAAAGCTTTCCTAAAACTCTTGGAGCCAGCCCTAACTACTGGTAAGATGTGTACCTGAGGCAAGATGAAATGTGTGAACTTTTCTTGGAGGGAACTCTTATCCAGGAGAGGAATATCAGGGGGATCACTCATCAATCATTTCCCTCAAAAAGGAAAATTTGTCAGAGATGTGTGCACTGGGCACAGCGCCTGATGGACTTGGCACTCAAAAACTGAACTGAAGGAAACTTGCCTGAGATGGAAAGAAGTGTTAAGGAATAAACTAGGTCTTTGCAAAATGCTGACCCCTTCCCAACAGTTCAAAGACAAAGTATTTAACTGGGAGAGTCCAAAGAGCTCACCTGGTTCAGCTTCTCACAGCCAGGAATTCCCTTCACTGGTGGTTCTCAGTTGGGGTGTGTTTGCTTCTCAGGGGACATTTATCAATGTCTGGAGATATTTTGGGTTGTCACAATGGGGAGAGTGTGCTGCTGGCATCTAAGTAGGTAGAGGCCAGGGATGCTATTAAGCATCCTACAAGGCACAGGGCAGCCACTTTTCTCCCACCCCTTCCCCCCACTCAAGTAATTATCTGGCCCAAAATGTCAGTAGTGCTAAGGCTGAGAAACCCTTCCCTGAGGCATGACCCAACAGATGGCCTCTGCTTACCTCTTTTTTATAAAATTACTTTTTTGGAGGAATGACTGACACACAAAAAGCTATACATATTTAATGTATACAAGTTGATGAGTTTGGAGATAAGTATACACCCGTGAAAAACCATCAAGCCACAATCTACACCATAAACGTATCTATCACCTCCTAGGGAAGGCGCACGTATGGCCATGTCCTGAGCATGTCTTTACAACTGCTGGACAGCTCCTTCCACTGAAAAGACCCACTTTATCTTGAAATTCACTGATGAATGATATTTGTCAAAAGCACTACAGAAAAAGAAGGGCACAAATACAAAATCACATTTTAAGGTCAAAATGCCTTTTCCAGATGTTAATATTCACTTTCTAATCTATTTAAATGATAGAAGAAATTAGAGCACAGAGTAAATAAACTTACATATTGAATTTTTGTTGGTTGTATTATTTTTAATTCTATTATTTGGTAGCTTTTAAGGCTTTAAGTCTATTTCTTTCTTTTTTTTTTTTACCATGAAGATTTTTTTAAAATTTTTGATTTTTTTACTACTTTGTTTCAGTTTAAATAACATCATTGACTTCTTTTTATGAAGGGTGATGACTGTGCCTATCTCCCTTTCTCCAATTCTTGGTTTTGGTTGGTTGTATTATTATTCATAAGTCTACTTCTTAATTTATTAACATTAGACAGCTTAAGTTCTTACTATGAAAAACAAGGAAACTGATATGCTCACCTAGCTTCACCTCTTGTATTCCCTTTACCTCCAATTTTTATTATACTATTTCAGTTCATTAATGTTTATTATAGTTACATTCCATTCTCTTTTTTTCTTTTTTTTTTTTGCGGTATGCAGGCGTCTCACTGGCCTCTCCCGTTGCGGAGCACAGGTTCCGGATGCGCAGGTCTAGCAGCCATGGCTCACGGGCCTATCCGCTCCGCGGCATGTGGGATCTTCCCGGACCGGTGCACGAACCTGTGTCCCCTGCATCAGCAGGCGGACTCTCAACCACTGCGCCACCAGGGAAGCCCATTCCATTCTTAAACTATGTTTAAATCATTCCTGCTTTGAGTACAAATCCATTTTAAACACAGCAAATTAATAAACAGCACTTATAAAACTGAATGGTTTAAATGAAATTCCCAGTAGGGCCACAGTGTGACTGGACCACACTGAAGGAAACAGAACCCACATCTCCCCTGGGTCAGAGGTTAATGGCTCTAGCCTCCTTCACTTCTTCTGAGTCATACTCAGACACCACGCTACCTCACATCATCCCCTTGTGCTATATTCTTTCTTGCTTTGCTGATGTACTTCTTTGAGGATTTTTCCATATGGAGTGAGTGGTAACTCCCCCGAGACGCCTGCATGCTCCAGATGTCATTGTTTATTTTCTCTTCCTTCTCTTCCTCCTACTTTTCCCCTTCATGTTTGATTGATAATTTGGCTGTTGGTTCAATATTCTTTCAGAATATTCAGAAATTTGAAGGCATTGTTCCATTGCTTCTAACATCCAGTGTGGTTGATGAGGCGTATGTTTGTTTTGTTAGTAATCTCTGAAAGCTCTTAGGGTTTTCTGTTTTTTCCTTTGAGTTCAGGAATTTCACCAGGATTTTATTTTTTTTATCAGCCCATTCAACCCTGTTGACTATGTTCCTTCCCCTCATAGCCTCCTGTTATCTGTTTCTGGGGCTCCTCGCTGGATTTATCCTCTACGTCTTGTCACTGTTCTCTCGTATTTTCCATGTTGGTCTTTCGGCTCTGTCATGGCAGGTTCCCTTGATTTCACCTTACAGTTCACCAGCATGATCTCTGTTCCTTTTTTCCTAACCTTCTCCCTGACGTATTAATTTTGTTACATATTTCACTTCCAAGAACTCCTTCTTATTACCCAGTCGATCTTTCTTCATAGCAGTCTGTGAAAAGTGCTTGTTTTTAGGATGCAATATCCTCTTGACTCTCTGAGAATCCTAATTAGGAATTTTTAAAATTGAACTCTGTCCCCTGTATTATTTGTTTCTTCCAGGGTAGGTTCTGTTAGTTTCTCTTTGTCCTTCTCCTTCTTATTATTTTTTGCTAAAGATTTCACTTAAATGTCTGGTGATCTTGTGGTCTATGTCTGTTTACGAGTGGAGATCTGGTTGATTAACACAAAGAGCTGGAATGGGTCTTCACTGTGGGTGCTTGGGTCTCTTTCTCTGAGCTCTTCCTGTGGTGGGAGTTCTGATCACAGGTTCTCTAACAGGAACATATAGTGTTGATTCCCTAGGATGCGTGGAACTGTTCATCAAAGTGTCCCACCCTTCTCAAGCCAAGGCATTATGACCCAAGCCATCTAGGCTCTCTCAACCAGAACGTGGCATCTTAAATGAAGTGAAAGAAAAACTTGAGAGAAAAAGATGGACATTTATTCATCATCTTGGCCAATTGATACTTTCCCGATACCTAGACCCTTGATTTTGCTCTAGGCATGCCCGATTCTCCAACCTTTCCTGTGTGCTACCCTGTATTCAGGAATTTCTTCTCTAAGTTTGTCAAAGTCAGTTTCTATTGCTTACACACAAAAAACCTAAGCTGTTGCAGGTGGAAAGGAAAACTGACCTTTGTTAAGCTAATGCTAGGTACTAGGCATTTCACTTTTTTGGTATATAATCATAACCCTAAGAAATAGCTATAATTACCATTATTTCAGGGAAAAAAACCCCACTGAAATTGAGTAGATGTGTCCTCTTGTTCAAGGTGCCAGAAAAAGCATTGGAATCCAAGTCAGTCTGACACTAAAACCTATGCTTTCCCTTTACTCTGAAGTATTCATGGAGTATAAGGATACAGACCTGGCTGCAGTTAAGAGTATGTGATGAATATTGGATGGGAGATTTAAGGCTGGAAAACCAGAAAGAGAAATTTAGACTCAATGTATTAAGGAAAAGGGAATCACAGTCTCATCCTTAATAGTGGAGTGGCATAGTAAATCAAAGGAGAATTTAAGAAAGATGATCTGTGACATGTGGAATGCATTCAGAGGGCTCATGCTGGAATAAAATAGACCAGCTAGGAGGCTGCTGTAGTGATGAAATGGAAGCAGGTGGAGAGAAAGAGACAGTTTACAGATGGATTTGGAAGGAAATTTCACAGGATTTTGTGACTGAATGGATACTGAAGGGGATGAAGAAAGATGAGCCAAAAATGACTGAAAGATTTTGAGTTGCAATGAGGAAAGATGAGTGAATGTGTTTACCTTGCCTCTCTCCCAAATTTCCAATGAAATGAACTAGGAATGCAAAAACAAGAATGAGTGCCTAGTGCTACAAAGAGGAAAGGATGCCAAGGGTCCACAAAATGTGAGAATCTCTGGAAGATGTAAAGAAGAGTGAATCAGAATGATGGAGAAGCCAATTGTGCTGAGCAGCCAGTAACCAAACAAAGGCAAAAGAGAACAGCACCTGAACAGGGGTTTACCCCCTCAACAGAATCCCCTCTCCACCACCAAAATCAGCACAGGAGGAGCTGGGAGTGCAAGCAGGCGCAGAGCAGCTACCAGGAGGATGCATGTCCTTCACTAAAGCAGAAAGAGGGCTGAGGTCCTGAATGCTCACCCCTTAACTCCAGGCTTCATTCAACCTAGGCCACTTAGTCAGTTAGCTATGGAATCTGCCCCAGAAAGCTTCCATTTAGCTTCTATATACGATTATTTATAGGTAATATGATTGTCTATATATAAAATTCAAGAGAATCAAATTAAAAATTATTAAAACTAATAATCCAGTCCAGAAATAGAACTGATACAATAAATATACTAAAATAAATAGCTTTCTTTAAATTCCAGCAAAAATCAATTTTAAAATGTCAGGCCTAGAAATGGTAGCCACAACCCCATAATATATAAAATATCCAGGAATAGTAAAATAAACAATTGTGCAAGAGCAATATAAAAAAAAAAACTATAGGGCTTCCCTGGTGGCGCAGTGGTTGAGAGTCCGCCTGCCAATGCAGGGGATATGGGTTCGTGCCTCGGTCCTGGAAGATCTCACATGCCGCTGCCGCTGCGGCTGGGCCTGTGAGCCATGGCCGCTGAGCCTGCATGTCTGGAGCCTGTGCTCTGCAACGGGAGAGGCCACAACAGTGAGAGGCCCACGTACTGCAAAAAAAAAAAAAAAAAAAAAAACTATAAAAGTTTAAAAGCTGTAGACAAAAAGAATTGAAAAATGGGAAGTTATTTAAAAAGGAAGGAATCACAAAATAAATTCAAAGGGTTATTAAATATAAGAATAAACTTCACCTTCTTAATAAGTAATATACAACAGATTTTAAAAACAATGAGGTGTTTTCCTCTAACAGATTGAAAAAGTAAACAAAAAAGCCACTATCCAGATAGGGATGTAGGATGCATATCCACTGTGAGTGGTACTGTATTTTTGTATGGTTATTAAGGGGAAAATTTATATTTATCAAAATTCATATTGTACATTCCCAGCCTTGGCCAAGTATTTTCAATTCTAGGAATTCATTTTGTTTATTTTTTATTATTTTTTTCTATTTTTTAAATGTTTATTTATTTATTTTCTTATTAGTCATCCACTTTATACACATCAGTGTATACATGTCAATCCCAATCGCCCAATTCATCCCACCACCACCCCCCTAGGAATTCATTTTATAAATATACTCACAAATGAACTGAAAAAATTCAAGACAACCAAAATTTTCATTAATAAGAGACTGATTAAATACCTTATGGCATATCAGTGCCATGAAATACTAAGAATTCTCAAAAATATAAGTTGTACATGGTATAAAAATGGCCACAGTATATTATTGCATTAAAAATACATGTTACGTGATGTTATGTTGTGTTGATATAATTATGATGAAAGCATACATATCCGTAATTTCTGGAAAGAGACACATTAAACTACTAATAGCGATTATCTCTTAGTATAAGATAGCACAAAGCAGGCAGAGGTACGAATAGCTGCTTTAAAAATTTCTGCATGTTAAAAAAAAATTTAAACAGACACCTTAGGTTGGGTTCCCCAGAAACAGACAGCAAGACAAGTGTTTGAGTGCAAGTGATTTATCGTGAAGCGTGTCCAGGGGAGTCTGGTGGGGAAGTGGGGCAGCGGGTCAGTGAACAAGAGGAAGCCATGGACGTGTGCGATCCCAAGCAAAGTCCCCTTGAGCGGAGCTTTGACCTGCTCTCACAGGGACACTCCAATATATTCCTTAAACCTCTGAGCAAGGGAGCTGGGCCTTTCACACTCTGGCACCTGTCAGTCATTTGTCAAGAGCTGTCCCAGAAGGAAGGGAACTGCAGTCTGGCTCTGAGTGCTCTCTGGCGAGGGGGCATCCAACACCCCCAGGGAAATCCTCTGAAGGAGAGTTATAGGTGCCCAGTGTTAGAACAGAAACCAAAAAAGGAGAGGGCGCACAGAAATGGTAAGAAGAGATCCAAAGGGATCTGGGTGGAAAGCCAATAACATTCACTATGCTATACCACCTCTGTAATCAAATACATATTTTCATAAAAAGTAAGAAAGGGAGAGAGGGCAAGAGCCAGAATGCTACTGGTAGAGTAAAATCTTCTACGGAAGCTCACAAGTCCTGCGAGTCTAGTAGGTGTCAGCACCTACTAGATGCCTCCCCCCACCCCACTGGCTCCTTCTCATATTCCCACCTGTCCATTAAAAAAAACAAGATTAAGTAGCCCTTCATAGCAGTTGAAGCCCTTCTCTCTCTTCTTGTTCACCTTTTCCATCTGAAGCGGGACAGGTTGAGATCTTGAGGAATTAGAGGAACTCTCCAACCCTCTGCTGATCCTAACTGGAACCACATCACTAGGCCGTCCACGTAGCCCTAAAGCTGTAAAAGCTGGAGCACCTGGAAACTAAACTCTGAGGCTAAATTCTAAATGGGACTCCCGAATAACAGCCAGGCTCTAAAAATCTGTTTACTCTGTTAAACTTGTTGACTTCATGGCAAATTTGTTTAAAACCTTCCTAGAATGAGTCGAGGTTTCTGCCTCGGCATGGCTGCTGAGCAGAACAGAACATTTCCTGGAAACGTCCCTCAAGCCCTTCACTCTGGGGGTCTATGATGGATCTCACAGCCTTCTGCTACAAACAGATGCTACCGTGACCTTGGGGATGGACTGGGCGGACAATTCAAGTTGCGCCTTTTGTGTGGTCTGTATACAGTCTGTCTTGGAAACCTTCCACGCCTTTGTGTCTTCATTTTTAAAAATGGATGCAATAACTATTGTACTGTTTACCTTCCAGAGCTGATGTGAAGATGAACCCTGAGATCACACACATGAAATTATCTTATAAACCATGTGATGCTTTATACTAAGTCGCTTGTCCCAACACAAAGATACCAGACATTAAAAAGGGGGACAAGGTAGTGACTTCAAGATCTGAATCCATGAATGTTGGAAGGTTACTTGTTCAGGAAAGCTGTGTGTGGCTGTGGACATGTTGAGTGTGAGTTGGCAGTAAAACATCCAAGGCAAAGAAAGTGAGCTATGGAGAGATGGCCTTGGAGGCTGAGCAGTAGGGTAGGAATTGAGGTACAAATTTGGGAGTCATCAACATGGAAGCAGCAGGTGAATTCATGACTGTGGAAAACACACTTTTGAAAACTTCACCTCCCTTTTCATTTCTGCAGCCACATTTCTTATGTTTTGGGTCTTCTGTTTGGGTTATCCAAATGCAAAAACTGTATTAATAAAAATGATTGTTATCATTGCTACAAAGTGTTAAATGGTTCTTTTGAGTCCCTATTCTCTTATGTATACATTATCCATTCAAAATATCATGCAGATCATGGACTTTTAACAGCCATATAAATTACATATGTGGTCTCTCCCTTCAAGTAATCTCAACTATTTCCTAAGTTACAGTTTTGAGTGAATAAATATACAAGCCATATAACTTAAGGTAAAACTGATGAGATTTTAAAACTGTCAATATATATGTCAATGCTTGAAAATCACCATTTTGCATAATCTTGAATAAAGAGATTTACTTAAGTGTTTTTATGACCTGAGAATCCTTTTACTTGGCCCAAACCAGCACTATCACAAAGTCAAGTTTCGTTTTTAAAGACATTCATGTTGTTTAGAATATAGTTGGACTGAACCCCAGGACTAGTCAGTCTGTTTCAGTTGACTTGTCGCCTGATGTTAAAAGCATTAACAATTTCTTCCATCTTTGATAGGTCTCACATGCCAGTTCTTTCTTGGTTTTCTTTTTAAAATTTCATACCATTAACATCAGAACTCCCAAGACCTTTGGAGTTAGTTAATAGTATTCCTGACTTAAATAGGTTGGATTCTACTGAGGTGTACAAAAAGTCGCATGCTAGTTTTCTGGTTGAAGTACAGTATTAAGCTGTAATGCTGCTTATCTTAATAATTAGAATTTAACTGAGAGCCAATTTACTTTTTATTTAAATTAAAGAAATGAGTAGATGTTAGTGGTTTACAATTTAAAAATGGTATATAGGGGGAAAAGCCCTTATTGTACCATTTTAATTTAAATTTTATTGATTTTGCTGATTACAAGTGTTAAATCAGTATTTGTCAATTCCCTTTGCCTAGTTTCACTAAATTGTCCTTTTCCATAAGAAGATATAACATTAAGCAGTCTTGTAGTATTTTAAATCTATTTCTAAATATATGTACCATTTGTGATATGGTTAAAAGCACAAACTCCATGTAAAACTTATATTTAAAGCAATTATGTTTGTAGGTAAGACATACTTTAAATTGTACAGTAAAGATGTACATAATTCATAAAAGAAAAATACAGTAACACTGTTACTGTACATTAAAAAAAGGAAAGAGATGTTAGAAATCATTTTTCATTCTCTTTATCACTGATGACGTCATTGTACAGATGAGGGATTTGAGGTTATTAAATGACCAGCCCAAGACACACAGACACGCGCGTGCGCACAGACACACACACACACACACACACACACACACACTCATATTCTCATAGCAGTTCCATTTTTTTTACTGTTATGTCCTCAATGTCAGCTACAGTCTCAGTGTAAAGTCAGGGACAAAATAGTAAATATTTGTTGAATATGCAATTTATTTAGAGATAGAACTCGTCTTTCGACTCCAAATACATTGTTCTTTCCAGTACACAAATGGAAACTTTCAACATGTCCTTCTTGTAGATTTTTTGGGAGAACAGAATGTGATAAACTGTGTGAAAGAAACTTGAAAACAGGTAGGTATATGCAAATCTAAGAGAGCATTATTATCATTGTAGTTTAAATTTGTAAAACTTCCCAGTTTTCTTACTATGGGTCCATAAATCTAAGAAAAGCAAAATTTACAAGAATGACAATTTTAAAGACAACTATTTTAACTTCTTGAATGATCTGGCTAGGAAAAATATTTCTTATAGCTTTTGGGTTTAGATAATGAAATATTCATTTTTAATGGTAGTTCTATAAAGAAACAGAATTCCTTATTATATACTGATCTTACAGCATAATGAACCAAACACTTATTTGAAGGTTTTCATCTAGATCTTCATAAACTAAAACCAACATAAATTGGAAGTTTTCAATCAATCTTAGAATTCTTTCTATAATATGAAAATCTATATTGTAAATTGCTTTAGATACTTTTTTTATTGAGCAAGATTTTGAAATAAAGAACAGAGTTGTCATCGATACCGTTGGTCATATCACAAGTAATAAAAAATTCAAACAGATTGTTAGCAAATAAAGACTCTTACAATTTTTAGTGAATAAAGACCAACTAAGGCATCTGAATTTGGCACAATTAAAATTGTTTGTGATGAAACAGTGTTACAATATCTTACAGTGGTTCAATAAATAGGTTAACTTGGAAGAGACTATTGAAAATGATTTAAACATGCTACATTTTAAATTATAACCACTGTGCAAGAATGATATAGAAATTAGTTTCTTAAATCATCATTCCACATACTATAAGGATATCTAGAGAGTAAACTCACATGGATGAGTGCTCAAAATCACTTGGACCAATTTTTTAAAGCAGCTTTAAAATAATTGACTCCCAAATCAAGATATTAAATGCCAACTTCTAACCGGCTATAATGCTTATGGCTAAGATAGAAATGAGATTCTTCACAGAAATGCTGACACAGCCCTAACTGTAGGCATTTGAGCGTGTGGCTATAATTCTTTTTTCAAATCTTACCCAGCAAAGCTTCAGGTAAAAGAGACCGCAGAATATGTAAACGGTAGGAGACAGTCCTGGTGCTTTTACAAAATCACAAACCTGTGACACACTTATATTCATCTCTGATTGCTACTACTAAATAACGAGATCATTCACAATGTATTGATTAGCTCTTTAATAGATAAAAGGTGGGCAGTGTGTTGTAAAAATCAACATTTTTTAATTCATTCGATTTGCAAGAGCTACACATTTTAAGCTGAGAATGGAAAACCTCTAATAAAAGTTTTGCAAAAAAGCCTTCTGCCTTATTTAGCATTTTGACCACTAATCAGAAACAATAAAAAATTAAGAAAAAAACTATAAAAAAAAAGAAAGAAAAAAAACTATGGAACAAAAAGTAACAAGGCTTTTCTTTTCCATTCGGAAATCTATTGAGCTATAAAATAGGTTCCCAAGGGGAGTCAGTTTCCTATGTGGAAGGCATTTAAAACTGAACTACACAACCTAATCCTAAAATAGGCCAAGGGAACACAATTTATACTGGGAGGTGAGTGGCTGGAATAGAGGACTTAATTGTCTAATCCTAGTTCTCATTTTTAAAAATGTCTAAGATAATGATGCTTTTAATGAGGAGTCAATTTCAAAGCCCAGCCAACTCTAAGTCATAACCATGATATGGTGGTATTTTCTTCTCCTCTGCATTGTCATCTAGGCAACAGACGACTATTGATCCTACACTGGAAAATACTGTTTTGATGTTAATTGATCAAAACTGTATGAGGGAAATTGTGATTTCTGAATGGAAGACAGTCATGAGTTATCACTTCTTGAAAATACAGAACTGGGAATAAATATATGTTATGACTATGACACTAAATAAATATTAAAATCAATCATTTGTTAAGATAAAAATATCCTCAATAAGTTCCTGTGGGATGATACTGTATAATGAGGATGAACTTAAAATTGTTAACACTTTGCATCACAAGTATTCTGATTTTATAGGATTCTAAAAATTTGCTAACTTGCATCGCTTTTTTAATTTATATTTTACTTGATAAACTCATCATTATATCACAGAAAAACAAGTTGAAATGTATAACAAACTAATTTTTAAAATCACCACTAAATTTTATCTTAAACTCAAGCTTATCATCCATTTAAATTCAAATTTAATCTTTTTACAATCTGCATTTTACTTAGAGGCAAAAATCACACTTATTATGAGTTACAAATAATCATGCAAATCTGTGAGAAGCTGTCAACTGGCGAAGTCTTTACCTTGTATCATGTCACAAAATAACACTCATTATAATATTAACTTCAAATGCTAATTTTCTCTTCATTAGATGGCAGACAAGAGATAATTTGCTATTAATATTTTTATAAAGATATGTTGCTGAATAAGAATTTCAAAGAAAATAATACATTCAGGATTGATACTTAATTCTGCAAATGCCTAGTAATCTTATTAATTAGGCATAGCAACCTGTCTGTTAAAACACTAGACACAGGCCAGGAAAATTGGGTAAGGACAAATCACAGACACACATACTTCATAGTTTACCTGCAATATTTATCAATTCAGCTTACTGTTTTCTTAAAAATTATAAATATCCCCCAAACAAGTAAAAATCTAGTTATTGTAACAGTATTATATGATAGGGACTTATTTGGGCCCAACTCCCTCTGACTGCTTTCATATGAATCAGGCAATTTTCTTAAAATTAAAATGTCAATATCCCCCAATGAATCCACTACTCATTTAAAAATATTTAGCATTTTAGGATGGCAGTGGGAATGGAAAAGTAAAATCCAGTTCCAGCGATAACCCAACCTCGTCTCCACTCCCTCCCCCCAAGGGCAGATGTACTATGTACACACGGTTCCTAGAAAATGAAAAAATTAGTTTTCAATCATTTTATCCACTTGCTATTGGGATTTAGCAAAGAAGTTCAATATTAGCTGAAAAGGTAGACTAAAACTATAAGCCATCCAAAGGGCCAAATTATAACTTTTTTTTTTTTTTTTGGATACCTGCTGGGTTGGGGCGAATGGTGGGATTGGGGGGTGTTTTCATTTAGATCTACCCTGCTCAGCCACTCTGTTTTCCTTTCACATCCTAACCCCTTTGTGTTATAAGGCTGGAAACAGCTCTAAGATTGTGGAGAATGTAAACAGCTTTTTATTGTCCAAAAGGATGGCAGTGTAAGGAATGTATGCTTATCGCCCAGCTGCAGCTCCCCACCTCACTTACCATGATAAAGTGCTCCAGGAAAAAAACATTACAACCCAAGCACAATCCAAAAATGGATTAGAATTTGACATACACTTCCTTAAAAACTGATAAATCAAGCCACGCTGTAATATTAGAATCTAGCTCTTAAGGAGGGTATATAATCTTGTCAAGATGTACTTCTTATTCCCTATTGACTCTGGTGGTGTGAAAAAAAAAAAAAATCTAATATTCCCAATACAGTAAACTGATAGAAGAACTTTTCCCAACAGATCCCCCAATATAGCTCCTTATCTTTAAGAGTCTAATACAGTGGAACAGATACACAGTTCATGATCACTGAATGCAAAATTAAATGAATGAACTAAGAGATTCATGAAGATATTCTGAAGATCCTACCTAAGTACCTGAGTTCCCCAGGTTTTTACAGTTTTACTTACACACACCATACAAATGTTGCTTTGTTAAATCACCTTTTTTTGGAATCTAGATCAAACATTTCAAAAAGCAAGGGATACTGAAGAGTATTATGGCATATATGTGGCATGCTTAATGCCTTAGATGTAAAATTTATTTTAACATGCCATCTTGTATATAGGCAGTATGTGCTGGCTCATTTAAGGACATTTGGGAACATCACTGCATTTTCTTCTTGAAGCCACTGAAGAATTTCTTGATGCTGTGCAGGTGAAGCTAATCTCTGTGGAAAAGGAATGGACAGGCCCTTTCGTGCTCTCTCCCCTTCACTAAGACATTTTAGAACTCCTTCCATCCTCAAACTTACAGAGTAGCTTTGCGTCTACAATATCATATGTATCATAGAGAAACTTTAATAAGTTACTTGATCTTTCCCTCTAAAGGGAAATGAGAGAGAGAGAGAGAGAGAGAGAGAGAGAGAGAGAGAGAAGGAAGGGAGGGATGAAGGAAGGAAAAAAGGAAGGATCATCATCCTTGGGTTCCTTAACCCTGTTTTAACAGCCAGATTAAACTGGGTCAAGTCTTAAATATGAAGACCAAAGAAACCTTGGCTTCTGGAGAAAGCCCTCTTGATAGCACCGTATTAAGACAAGTGCCAAGAGAGCAAGAGAAATCCATCACAGAGGCGGACTGCGCCAAAGCAATCCCCTTCTATAATTGTACTTTAGAAGTTGTCTTCTTGAACGTCTTACTTGGGATCTCCCTTAAACAGAATTAACTAGCAATCCATACAGCATACAGGTATATTTCGGAAGGAGGAGAGGGTGGCGCCACGCGGGAAAAGCGAGGAGAGAGGCACCACTGGAACGGTCGCCTAGAGCCTCCCTGGCGGACCGTGCAACCACCTTCTAATACCCTTCATATTCCTCGGTGCCCCTGAGCCGCCCAGACCAGACAGGAGAGGTCTTCGGGAACAAAATGCGTAGAGACGACGGGGAGGGGGCTCCTGTGTGTAGTTGGATTTGAAAGTTACATCCTGCGTCCCCGCCGGAACAAAACCCCATCCTAGTCCCCAGTGCCAGATAGAAAACGAAGAGAAATCCAATCTGCCTCCCAAATCGGTCTTTTGCCTAAGTTTTTCCCCAGCAAGGAGCCACCAACCGGCCCTGAGAGCGAGGATGGACGATGCCGTGCTTTATAAGTGTTTGCGGGCATCCGGGCAAAATACCACGTGAAAAATAACCACCAAGCCCCCCAAACTCTGGGCTAGAGGCAGGTCTTTCAGCCCATCCTCATCGCGCCCGTCTACCCTTATCCCCTCCTTGACCGCTCCTCAATAAACGTGTTCCTTCTCTCTCGCCTTCTTCCCTGCCACTTTCTGCCTTCTTTACCTCAGCCCTCCAGTCCCAATCCTCCATAAGCACCGCACTCGCCTCAGGGTCCCCACTCTGATCCCCGTTCCCTGATTCTTTCCCTTCAACCTCTAAGGCAACCCTAAACTCCCTCCACTCCCTGCGCCCCCGACCCCATGGCCCAAGCAGCTCCAGACTCTGCTTCCGAGTCGGCAGCCGGAGCGGTTTTCCCGCCGAAACGCGGCCCCGGCGCGTGGGGCGTGGGGCGCGCGGCGGGCCGGGCACTCACCAGCTGCAGCAAGCCGGGGACCACGACGAGGGGCAGCGGCCGCAGGCGCATGGTGCCGGCTGGCGCGGCGTCTCACGAGCTGCGCGCCCTCGCCTGCCTCTCGCGCATCTCCACTTCGCGGGGCAGGACTGAGGACGCCAGGGACTCCGCGCGGCGCTTCCCTCCCGGAATCCGAGCGCAGCGCGGCGCCACGCCGCGCGGGTCGGGTGGGCGGGCTGGGAAGGGGGTGGGGGAGGGCGGGCGGGAGATGCTTCTGGGGCCCCGCGCGCCCCTCCTTGGAGGGGGCCGGAAAAGGAGCGTGGGGGGGCAGCTCGAGCTCCGGCGTGCTGCGCGGGGTCCCAGCAGCGCCCGGGGCTCCCGCGTCCCGGGGTCAGGGTGAGCGCGGCGGGCGCCCGCGGGCGGGAGGCTGCGGCTCCGGCGCTTTGATGCGGGGTTCCCGCGCGAGGCTGCTCCCGGAAGAGCTGAGCGCGCCCGGGAGCCCTGCGAGGCTCCGGGGCCTTCTCCGCCCCCGCTCAGCAGAGGGCCGGTTGGGCCGGGTGCCCTGCCCACTGACCAGCTCTTGTTTTGCCGGGGAGGTGGCACCGGGGAGTGGGGGGGCGGGTGGTCTCCCTGAGTGGATGCAGGAAGGAGCGCGCCGGGAGAGCACCCAGGGAGTTCTAGGGGAAGGCGACGGCAGGGTCCTGAGGCGGGGCGGGGGGCGGAGGTGGTGGTGGTGTTGAGGGGTGCTGGAGCCCGGGACGCCCCGGGAGAGCGCCCTGCTCCGCAGCAGCCCTGGCTCTCAGAGCCCGGCGCAGGGGTTCCAAAGTGAGGCTGGTGCGGCTGGAAGAATGTCTGGAAGTGGAAAGTAGTGGGCACCTAGAGGGTCATTGAGGAGGGGTAGCGGCAGGGCTCTGAGAAACCGAGCTAGGTGTAGAGGTCCAGGCTTACTCGGGTTTGAGGATGCTGTCGGCTGCTCGGTGTCCAGGAGGAGGATAGAGCTGCGCCCGGGCGCCTGGGGAGAAGAATAAGGAGAGGAGACCCTGCCGCAGCCTCCCTCCCAGTTGGGAAATCTTGGAGAGGGTTTCTGAGGCCGCGGCTGGGCGAGGCCAGAAACCTGCTGCCCGCGTTCGCTCAACCCCATGTTAACAACTCTCCATTGGAGAGATCCTTAACCTTTAACTATCTCTGTGCTGGACCCTCTAGTGGAAAAGTCAAGGGACAGTGGGGCTCAGGTACTCCCACGTTTACGGCGGGTGAGAATTTAGACATCATCCATCAGCCTCTTTATTGAACAGATGGGAAATCTAAGGTCCAGAGAGGTAAAATCAGTTCTCCAGGGATGAGCCTCTAGGCAGCTACTTCAAAAGAACACTCAAGGCAAGGCTAGTTCCTACATCCTCTTGCAAATGAAAAACACGTTGAGGCAAGAGAGTGGAATTGAGATAGATTTTTATTTAAAAAAAAAAAAACAACAACAAAAAGTGAAATTTGGGTTGGAATTTTAGGGGAAAAACGTTTCCATCTCCTGCTCTTACTGCTCTTCTACCCCCAAATAAAATGCAACGGGAGTTGGTAAGTCTTTGAATGGTGCAGGACCAAGGGCAGGAGGACTGACCTGGGTAGGGCAAGGTCCCACCCTTCCTTTCACCGGGTGTGTCAATTTTGTGCAGATGGGGAGGGAGGTCATTCCAGAGTGTTCTGGGGTCCCAATGTGACTTTGAAAGTTGTCCCTGAGGCTGCAGGTGGGGTACCTCTCTAATACAACTCCATTTCCTGTATGGAGGAAGAGAGGCAAGCGAGGGTTGTATATCCTTCCTAACGCCTCACCTAGCCTGACTGGGGGATTCTGGGGCCCGTGGCAAAGGCTGCAGCAGCGAGAACCCACTTTGTCCTCAGACTCTTCCTTTTCCTTGCAACAGACTCAAAAACAAACAAAATCATTATTTGCATATCTAAATATTTAACTCACCTCCTTATAGCTACCCTTCACCTCCACAAAAATTCTCTTTACCTAGGCTTAGAGCTCACTTCTAGAAAGTTATTCTATCCTAGAAGCATAAATAAGATAATTTCAAAAATTGGGAGCGGTCTCTGTAGGTTGATCTTCTTGTCCAACTTTGTCTCTGCATTTTATTTACAGACAATCTTTGGGAAGTGATTAATAGGGAACGAGTTTGGCAGACATTAGAAGGACCCCTTTTTGGAGAGGGGCTGCTAGAAGAGGAAGAAGGCAAACGGCATTGCAAGAGGCAGTACCTCATATAGACTCAGTGTTTCTGCCGGAGCCCCAGCTGACTCGTCTCTAAAACCAGAAGGTGAGGTCCCTTCTTGATTTAGTAGTTTCCGATTCTGTTATCATTAGCTCTTTAAATGAGGAGCGCCTGACTTAACACACTATTGAAATGAATAAGTGATTTAATGACTGGAATATTTCACTCTTTTCTTTAAATTTGTTCCTATTTCTTAGACCATTTCTACCCTTTTGGGAAATTTATGCATAAAATTTTAGAACCTAAACTTGGACATGTGTCCTAATAATACTAAGTATTCTCACAATGGAACTTGCTGCAGGGTGTTGGATTCCAAGCTAAGAGCTAACGGACACAAGAGAACGTGTGTCCTGTTGATCAGGCTGTGGCAGAGAGAAGCACCAAGGACCCCCTTGACTAACATCTGGTATTACTGTGTTTATTTATAAGGTGACTACTGCTAATTTAGTGTATTCCCCAAATTTTGCTGTAAGTACTATGGGAAAGTGGAAGGAAGGAAGAAAGGAAGGAGGGAGGGAGGGAGAAAAGGGGGAAAGATAGAAGCATTAGATACATGGACTGTCATTCCGAACATGCAGTCTAACCAGGAAACATGCAACAAACAAAAGGCAGACAATACAGGGGAGTTCAAGTTTAAGTGCTGCCTAGTACAGTTGGAGGAAGGACAGATCATTGTAGACCAGCATGACTGCTCCATGGCAGAGATAAAATGTGAGCTGGCTCAGTTTCTGAGAATAGCCAAGGTTAGTCTATGTGGGAGAAAATGGGGAAAGCTATTCCATGTGGGAGGAACAGCACAAGCAAATGCCCAGTGGAGGGACTTCGTGTGACTTAACTGAGGGATGGACAGTAAAGTGGGTCAGACTGGCTTTGAGAAAAAGGGAGAGAAAAAGTAGGTTAAAAGCTAGACTGTAGGGATCTGGAAATGCCAGGCTAAATATCAATAGTTTAACTTGGTCTGCAGGAAATAAGACCAAAGTTTGGTCTTCAAACTTTTTGGAGTAGAAAAGTCAGACATCAAGTGGCATAAAGATATACGCAGTGGTAGCAGGCAGGATTGTCTTAAGGACGAAGCTCCATGAGGAGATGGTCATGGTTGCTGGAAAGAAGAGAATGGAGAGATGTGGGTGCAAGAGCTCCTACAGAGGAACAAGGAACTGAATTTGGGGTTGGAATATTGTAAAACTTTCCTGGCATATTAGAGGAATTTTTTTTAACATAATCCCTTTTCCTCTTAGAGGCAATTTAACAACTGGAGAATCAGATCATTGCCTTTTCATTTTGAAAGGGTGGTTTTCCCAGTGTGAGGGGAGTGAAAATGGTCTTTCCATACAGACAAAGTAGCAGAAAGTAGAACTTACCAAATTTTACTGCCATAAGATTCCATTGTAGTCTTTTAAAAAGGTAACTCATAGGGATATTGTCGATGCTTTGAGAGCCAGTCTGTCAACTTGTGGCTCACCGGGACCATTAGCTTTTTCCTTGTGCTTCTCCTCTGCACTTACTTTCTCACCCTTTACTGTTCATTAGCATCGTTACCAGAACGTGGATGAGAACATCATCTGCAGTATAACATTTCAGAGCTGCGGTGGATATCAGACATGAACCAGATTTCTCACTTTACCTTTAAGGAAATGGAAGCTCAACATGTTATGTGACTTGCATCAGGTCATCTGGAGAGAGGCATGGGCGAATCTGAAGCTTGATTCAAGACCTTCAGTTTCTCGGTGCAGTGTCTTTCCAATTCATCACTCTGCCTCAGGTATTTTTCAGCTGGCCAGCAGTTGTAAAAGTTGTGATGTAGTGAATGAATGAACCTTTAGCGAGTAAGAGTTACAGGAATGATCTACGGATGTTAAAAGCCCCTGAGTCGATCTTATTATCAGGAAAAGAGGGTTGACTGTACTGAGCCTGAAGCACTGATCAGGTAATAATTTTAGAAGGGTGAGAGATACGGAGAATTACATGGCCCAGGGCTCAGAGGAGGAATGGGGACTCAAGAACATGGCAGTGCTTACCCCAAGGATAGAGGGAATTCTCAGGGACCCTTCGGACCTCTTAGACCTCTATGATAAGAAGCTGGTGGGCTTTTTGGCAGCAATTCTTAATGAAAATCCTTTTGAGTTGCCATTCTTGTTGAGTAATTGACTATTCTTGAGTCGCTGTTTTATTAAAATGATGCTGCATTACATTGACTCTCAACCCTGATGGCACTGGGGACTTTAACCTCTTTAAAAGTGGACTCAAACATTGGTATTTTTCACCCGGAGATTTCACTATACAGCCATGGTTGAGAGCTACTACTCTACCAGAAACATTTCTTTCCCCCTCCCTCCCCCCTCCCTCCCCCCTTCCCTCCCTCCCTCCTTCCCTCCCTCCCTCCTTCCCTCCCTCCCTTCCCCTACAGAATCATAGGCCCCACATTTGGAATGCACTCAGGCCTTTAACAGAACATCATCAGAACCTATTTACATCCTTCGTTTTTACAGAACTTTTCAGGAGAGAACTGGACATTTTCTTTGTAGCCATTTCGACATGATTAGGGGATTTATGAAGTTTTATCACACAAACGTATCAGTTGTTCCAAGTTCAAACACAAATCAAAGAATTCTTCTACAGTGAAATTGTTTTTTTTGCCACAACTCTCTCTCTTCACCATCTCTTCCCTTGGATGTCAGAAGATGCTGCCAGCAGTGTACTGGTGGCTGATGCCACTGTCAGAAGCCAAGGGGAGAGGCTGGAGGGAGAGGAAGAGAGGCAGCCTGGGGGTCCCAGTGGGTCTTGTGATAAGAAGGTGCCTGGGTGAAGAGAGCATCACTTAAGACCGACAAGGCAGGAGAGAGCATCTCTACCAAATCAGACTGACTTTTGCAAACTTGTCACTGTCTTTCCATGTGTGTTCCCATGCATTGTTCATATATGCATGATTATTTGACTGAATAATCAATCACCTTTTCTACTGGTGCATCGAATATGATGGATGTCATTACTAGGAAATCATTTAACCTCTTTCAGATGTAGCTTCCTATATGGAAAGAAGGCAGGAGAACAGAGCCATAGAAGGTTAGAATTGGAACATCTTGCTTAACCCTTCAGTTTATAGATGAAAAAACTGAGGCCCAGAGATGGAAAGTGATGTTCTCAAGGTCACACAGCCAGACTGTGGCAGAAGAAGGCTAGACTCCAGGGTCAGTGCAAGGGGGAGCTCAATCCAATCTCTTTTCATCCCAGATTTCTGTCTTCCTTCTAGGAACCCTAAGCATTCTCAATGGAAAATTGTCCTTTGATTGGCTAAGATAGCATTCTGTAAATGTGTTTTTCCCTTGCTGTCTTTTTCGTAATCATTGCGGATCAGGCAGTAGGCAGTCCACAGCTCCACCCTACTCCAGAGTAAGCCTAGCACAGTCAAAAGAGACTTTTGGTTGCAAATACCCAAACACAACTCAAACAAGTTGAGCAGTTACAACAGAAAGCCATTTAATGGCTATGGGAACAGTAAGTTCAAAGGCTAAAGGTAGTTTCAGGCAATTTGAGGCTAAATTAAGAAATTTTTGAGCAGGATATTGGGTTAGCCATTCTGTGTGTAAGTTCATGAAAGTGGGCTGGGAGCACAGCTGTAGAAAGCTTAAGGTTGGACCCTGGAGAGCAGGGAATGAAAACCTGTCCTCCTAGGAACTGACTTTTGTAAGAGCCTGACCACCTCCCAACCACCACCAATTTTCTGCAGAAGGAATTTGAAGTTGTTTCTTTAGTTTTTCACTGATTTTTTTTTTCAGATGTCTTTTTCCCTTGACATGGTCTTCCCTAGCTTAGGTGCCTCCACTTTTTCTTTGATAGATATTTGAATGATTCTCATCTCTTAGCTTCTCACACTCCAGCTTTCTGTGTCTGCTTGGACAGCAGCTTGATAACCATCACCTCATTTAGCACAGACCCGTACTTGCTGTATCAGATGAACTGAGCTCGCGACATGTGGGAGATGGTTCAAAATCATGGGAGCAGGGCTTCCCTGGTGGCGCAGTGGTTGAGAGTCTGCCTACCGATGCAGGGGACACGGGTTCGTGCCCCGGTCTGGGAAGATCCCACGTGCCGCGGAGCGGCTGGGCCCGTGAGCCATGGCCGCTGGGCCTGTGCGTCCGGAGCCTGTGCTCCGCAACGGGAGAGGCCACAACAGTGAGAGGCCCGCGTACCACACACACAAAAAAATCACAGGAGCAGCTCCCTTTACCACTTCCTGCCTCTGAGCAAACATGAGTTGGTTCTTACGCACCGTGGAAGCCATCACTTATCAAAGCGTAACAGTAGTTACCCTTATGCGTAGGTCTAACCATGCCAAGGCACTGTCCATTGGCTTCAAGCAGTTACAATTCATTTTTTGTTTATAGCCATGTTCTTATTTATTTAATCATGGCATTCTGAAATGCATGTGGCTTTTTAGCAGGATGGATGAGTCACAGCGTTTTGCCTTTTTAGTCTTTTTGTGCAAGGCAACTGGCATATTCCACTTGTGGTCTCTCTGGACCTCAACATTACCATTCAGGTGCTGCTTTCATGTTTTATTTCAGTCTGTGTCACATGAGTGGTACTTTCCTTGTCTTCCAACAGAAATTGTGTTAGGAAACAAGTGGGCTAGTTTTCCTACCCTAATAAAGTACAGATTTACATTAAGTGGCTGCTGGCGTTTTGTACAAAAAAATCCCAATTTCTAGGTGTTTGGGGGGCATCTCTTTTCCCCCTCTGCTGATCTAAAATGAACTTGTCTAATGTTTCCCTGGCAGAGTGATAATCGCACCGAGGCGCCTTCTCTCCGTTTAGTGGAATATCTTGAGTGCTATCTACTGGCCAAATGTGGCATTGCTTCATAAAGCATGAGCTTCAGGCCAATTGTCATGGGTCTTTTAAGGATAACTTTTGTCGGCCAGCTGAATATATGCCATGTGTTTTAGCACATCTTGACACATACTGACTAAGGACATGCATTTTTAAATGATATCATTGCTAGGGAATCGCTTATTTCCTTCTGGGTCAGAAGATCCCTTGATTAAGAGTCGTACAAATTATAGTGTAAGTGAAATGTAACCAGTGGGCAGGTGCCCGCCTGTTCTTTGAAATGGATAACTATGAATATCTTAAATCTGATTCTCACTTTGCTGAGTAATGTCAATGGATAAAAATAAGCCTTTAATTTAAAATGAACTTTACAGAGTCAATCAATAATGCTATGTTTTCATGTGTATGAAAAGGAAGAACAGAGCAGTTAAAAAAAATCCTCTCCAGTTAATTTGCACTCAATACGAGGTAAAAAGAACATGCCAGTACTAATAGTATTGATCAGAATGTTTAAAAGGTAACAGCCAATATTAAGTATGAGTTAAAATTCATCCAATGTTTGCTAGCCAAACTGTATTTTCTGCCTAAGGTCTTTTGTTTTAAGCAGCTTGTAAATTATCCAGAGAAGTATATTATGCTTTAATCAAGATTGAAGGAAAGAACATGTGAGGAAGGAGTGCAAAGCATTGAACAACTGAGAGTCAATGACAAGTGATTTGAGAGTCATGGTCAAAGAACCAAGGGATCTTCTTATTGTAGCAGAATGAATCATTGTTACGTTTAGGACAAATAGCTGTAAAGGAAGGACCAAGGACGGGAGATCGCTATTGATTATCAGGAAATCATGAAGAGGAAGGGCTAATGTGTTGACATTAATTTAGGCAAACATCCAGATCATGAAGCTGTAGTTAACAGGAACTTTATACAGACATATAGATTTAACAATATACAGCGAAATAGACTCTCCTATCATAATTTTTAAGTTATTAAAATGCAACATATGCTGCCTTTCAGTCGATTATTTTAAATTGTTTATTCAGTAATTTGGAATTATTTATGTCACTTCATACTTATGTATTCTACTGCAAATTATAATTTTAAAAATTGAATATCCTGGATTTTGAGACTCTCATATATGTAACATATTCAGTGGTCTGTATGCTACTAAATAATGATTAGTATAAACATTTTGATAGATAATAAAAAAAGAGAGAACATGAGTTAAAAATACATAACTATAATTTAAAACCATTCTGTTTCAGCAATAGAATATTTATTTATTTATATATATATATATATGTATTTATAGGCACAAGCAAAAATCTCACTAATACTTATTTTTCAATTATTCCTAAACTGAGCTTTCTTTTTTTTTGAACCCCAGGTGCTGTACATATATTATAACATATAATCATTACAACAACCCAGTAAGGTGAGTATTATCTGAAATTTGCAATGGCAATGCTGAGAAATAGAGGAATTAAATATTGTGCCCAAGATCACTTAACTCTCATGTCACAGGACCCACGATTTGGACCCGGAAGCTCTAGAGCTTTCTCTCCTAACTATGACACAACATCGTATTCAACTGTACTGTTGTTTACATCTTGTCAGTAAAGTTCCTGGTCTGCCCAAACTCTTCTTCATTTTTCTCTCATTGTGACCAACAGAAATGGAGAAAGGTAGCATATGGTGTGATGCTACTAGAGAAGTTGTGTTTATGTAGGGGGGCGTGTGTGTGTGGGTGTGAAAATATTTGGCACAGTGCCTGGCACTGAGTAGGAATTCCCCCAAAGCTCCTTAAGTCTGAGTCATGTGAATGCTGTCTTCAGACTGAAAGGAGATACGCTTTTTTGTTTTTTCATTTCACTAGTAACCCCTGTGGTGGTTTGCTCGGTGCAACGCCATCAAACTGGGAACCACTTTTTCCAGCATCCTTTTCCCCTGTATAGTTGTGTTAGAGTTGGCCAAAGAGATCTGATCTGCATAAGATCTAGAAGGCTGAAGCTCCGGGGCAGCCATTCCACTCTAAAGGTCTTCTACTTTGAAAGACTAGATCGGACCCAGCGGTTCCAGCCTGTCCTTGCTGTCTTCCATCTTCCTAAGGGCTCTGCCTGCCGGCCAGCAGCTACCCCAAGCCCACCACTAGATGCTTCGTGGGGATCCACAGGACAGGTAGTCACTCAGACACCTTCCCTTAAATCACCCCACGAGTTCCTCTTCATGTTCCCATTTGGCTTCTCAGAGTATCCTGACCGAACCTTGGCAACGTGAATATCAACACAGTCTCCAAATGGGCAGTAAAAAGAGTTTACCCAAATCTGTCAAATTTCGTAGGACTTACACACTTTTTCTAAAATTAATCAATTTTAAAATTAATCTTAATTCTAAAATTAATTCTAATCTTAATTCTAAAATTAATCTTGGGGTTAAGAATCTTGGCGCAGTGGTTAAGAATCCGCCTGCCAATGCAGGGGACACGGGTTCGAGCCCTGGTCCGGGAAGATCCCACATGCCGTGGAGCAACTAAGCCTGTGCGCCACAACTACTGAGCCTGCACTCTGGAGCCTGGGAGCTACAATTACTGTAGCCCGTGCACCTAGAGCCCGTGCTCCACAACAAGAGAGGCCACCGCCATAAGAAGCCCGCACACCGCAACAAAGAGTAGCCCCCGCTCGCCTCAACTAAAAAAAGCCCCGCGTGCAGCAACGAGGACCCAACGCAGCTGAAAACAAATAAATAAATTTATAAAAAAATAAAAAGTAATAAAATTAATCTTTTAAGTATTATCCAAAGTGTAAAAGTGTATTCCAACATCTCTAAGTGTTTCTCAAAGTGTATTTTACTAAACCACCTCCAAGGAAAGTTAATAAATATTTACATGAAGAAAAAATTCTGAGTTCAACCTAGTTCGAGAAACACTACATGAGCTGAAGTTAAACAGATTGATTTATTCAAGGATTATTCAAAGTCCTTAATTTTTTTTCTTGGAACTTTTCAAGTACCTCTTTTGGGACTAGTGTGATCAAAAATGGTGGTGGTCCAGTGGTTAAGACTCTGTGCTTCCTCTGCAGGGGCCTGGGTTTGATCCCTGGTCCGGGAACTAAGATCCCACATGCCGTGTGGAGCAGCTAAAAACAAAAATAAATACACCTTGAGAGACACAAGGAGAACCACATAGTAGCCATGTCTTCCTGCACACAGGGATCCAGCAGGATCATCAGCAAAGACTTTTTTTCTTTTTCAGAATTTCAGAATTGGCTCTTCTAGTTCCCTTACCTTTCCATGTACATTTTAGAATCAGCATGTCAACATCTACCCAAAAAAGCTTTATGGGATTTATATTGGGATTGCCTTTTGAATCTATAGATCAAACTGGGGGGAAGAGATGAGGAATGGGGTTTTGATCATCATTTTTTTTTAATGTAAATTAAATTAAGTTTTTTTGTTTATTTTTGGCAGCCTTGGGTCTTCGTTGCTGCACGCGGGCATTCTCTAGTTGTGGTGAGCAGGGGCTGCTATTCATTGCAGTGCACGGGCTTCTCATTGACTTGGCTTCTCTTGTTGTAAGGCACGAGCTCTCGGCGTGAGGACTTCAGTAGTTGTGGCACGCGGGCTGTAGAGCACAGGCTCAGTAGTTGTGGCGCACCGGCTTAGTTGCTCCACCGCATTCGGGATCTTTTCTGCACCAGGGATCGAACCCGTGTTCCCTGCATTGGCAGGCAGATTCTTAACCACCGTGCCACCAGGGAAGCCCTTGATCATCATTTCTTGACTAAGACAACAAACAAAACCCAAGCCTTTCCTTCCTATTAGAAAGTAAAGCCCGAACACCATAGCCTGACACTGAAAGTTTTCTGTCATTCAGCAAAAGCCAGTTTTTCTCAGCCTTGTATTTTATAACTTTTCAACCTAGATTCTCATCACCAGCCAAAGCAAATCACTGCCCCTCCAACATACAATGGCATCCTCATGCCCATTCACTCCTTTACCTCCTCCAAAATCCTGCCTCCCCCTTTATTTCAAATTCATTTTCAAGCTTTAACTCAAGTGAAACTTTCCCTGCTTCATCCAACTGAGAGTTGTCTCTTGGTTTCTGAGTTCCTTTCACAGATTCTGTGAGCACCACTCAGTAGACGTTTCCCAGACATTGTGGTGTATTGTTAGTGTCATTTTTGTCTGAGAATGTCTTTCCAGAAGCACCGCCTGGTAAACTCCCTAAAGGTACAGATTGTTTTTTTTCTATCTCTATGGAACAAGAGAGTATGCAGGCACTGATAGTCAAAGTATTAATTAATTAGAACAAACTAACCTTTTTCTTGGTTTGTTTGTTTCAAAAAAACCCACACATGTATTGTCTCACAGTTTATATGAGTCAGAAGTCTGGGTTTGGCTTAGGTGAGTTCTTTGCTTAGGGTCTGACAAGGCTGCAATTTAGATGTAGTCTAGGGCTGTGGTCTCATCTGAGACTTGGGGTTCTTCTCCAAGCTCAGGTGGTTGTCGGCAGAATTCATTTCCTCACAGCTCTAGAACTCATGGCTGTTTGGTTCCTCAAGGCCAGCCAGAGAATTGCTCTTCAGGAAGGATCAAGTTCCTCTTTTAGGGACTTTCCTTATTAAGTCAGGCCCACCCTGGATAATCTGTCTTTTTTTTTTTTGCGGTACGCGGGCCTCTCACTGTTGTGGCCTCTCCCGTTGTGGAGCACAGGCTCCAGACGCGCAGGCTCAGCGGCCATGGCTCACGGGCCCAGCCGCTCCGCGGCATGTGGGATCTTCCCGGACCGAGGCACGAAGCCGTGTCCCCTGCATCGGCAGGCGGACTCTCAACCACTGCGCCACCAGGAAAGCCCTAATCTGCCTTTTGATGAACTCAAACCCAACTGATTTGGAACCTTAAATGCATATGCAAGATCTCTTCCCTTTTGCCAGGTAATGTAATCTAATCACAGGAGTGAAATTCCATCATGTTCTGGGATCCCACCCGTATTCAAGGGGAAGATTATACAATAGTCCTTGAGGGCTGTCTTAGAATTCTGTCTTCCACAAGGGATATTCATGAGAACTTTCACTGTTGCATTGAGAACAAACTAACTTTCAGTGTTTGATACACCAATAATAAAATATTAAGACTTCTGATATGACTCCAAATTTAAATATTTGGCCTGGGAAGTGTTTGGCTTTGGATAGGGCCGCTTATGTAGCTTCATCTTCCATGAAGATGTCTCATTTTCCACTCACACTCCTTCATCTCCCCCACTCCTGTGGCATCTGGGTGAGTTCACCTGGTACTTGGGGGTCCCATGTCTTAGATCCTCTATGTAGGGCCAAGTTTTCTGGGGCTTTGCTTATTTCATTCTTTTTATCAAACATTTTCTCTCAGCTATACCATGTCCTCAAAGGTCTGTTCCTTTCTAAGTGATGTGTGGAGATCAGAAAGAGAGAGGGGGTTTTGATCTGATTGATAATCTTTGATGGTACACCAACAGAATTCAGGTTAGAAATTCTAGTGAAAAGTGCATGGTCTTTGAAGTCAGATAGTCCTGTATTCAAATCCAGACTCTACCAGTTATCATCTTTGTGACCTTGGGTGAATTGTGAAGTTTAAATAAAAGCACATACAATATTTCTAGAACCTGAGGAGAACAAATATTCTAGAAGGTGAGGAGAACAACACACATTGGTTTCTTTGCCCCTGTTTTTCTATAGTCCTTCCCTGAGAATACAGTAATATCTGTTATTGATGATTTAACATTTTCTGTATGCAAGGCACAGTGCTAAGTGATTTACACACATTTTCTCATAACCCTTAAAGCAATCTATTTTTTTTTTTTTTTTTTTTTAGTATTACTATACCACTTTTCACAAGAACAAGCAAAGACTTAGTTTAAAGAACGTTTTGTAAGGTCATAAAATAGGAAACTAGTGACATTGACATTTGAACCTCACTCTAATTACTTCCGAGACCCGGGCTTTTAGTTTCTATCCCATTATCTTGCTAGCTATATGCACAGTGTCTCAGGAATTTCATGGGTGACATCAAGAATGGAGAATGTTCAACATCTAGCAAACTTGTGGGAAATATATTTTAAGTCGCATAGATTTTTCATCTGTCCTTTGTACCATACCACAAGAAGCGGTTACTGTAACACCCATTTGTAACTTACAAAATATATTTTAGTTGGGTAAATATATTTACATATTCATAGCACTCTATTGGACTCTTTCTACCCTGACTCCTTATAGCCAGTTAATCAAGAAGCACTGTGAAGTCTTTCGTAACACTGTCGCTGGTGTTATTTCCACTGACACTTTAAATGTGGTCTGGCTTGATTAGCAAGAGGTCCACCTCTTTTCTAGTTAAGGTGGAGTTGGCGGTTGTGGATAGGGACTTGGCTATTCATGGTCAGAGCTATGCCTGCACTTCTGCAGCTATCCTTTTCTGGGTTCTCTTCCTTCCAGTGACCATTATGGCTGTACTTCCCACAGCTCCTGGCAACTGCTGAGCTACCAGCCATCTCTGAAGTGTCGGCCTGTAGGATCTTGTTCCTTCTCTGGCCAGCAGGGAAGTGACTTTTGCTTCTTGTGACCAACTTTCACCGGAGATTTTCAGAGAAGTGCAATGGGGGGTTCCTAATGACATGGTTCTCTCCTCATCTTTCTTCTCCTCCTTCTACTTCTTTTTTTTTTTTTTTTGCGGTACGCGGGCCTCTCACTGTTGTGGCCTCTCCCGTTGTGGAGCACAGGCTGCGGACGCACAGGCTCAGCGGCCATGGCTCATGGGCCCAGCCGCTCCGCAGCACGTGGGATCTTCCTGGACTGGGGCACGAACCCATGTCCCCTGCATCGGCAGGCGGACTCTCAACCACTGCGCCACCAGGGAAGCCCTACTTCTTTTAAAATTGTTTTATTTTTCTCAAAGATATGGATACTTTCAAAAGCTTACTTGTTATAAGATTTGTTATGGAAAGCAGCAGTCTCATGCTTACCTGTTGCCCCGTTACATCCCCCCAATCAGCCATTTCTGAGTTTATCTGAGTCGTTTGGTATTTATTTGTTTCTTTTAATTTTCTGTTTAACCACTTTCTCTATTTCTATTTTTTTGCCATTTCATTTTTCTTAAATAAAATGTTTATACGGCCATTTCTTAATTATCCAATGGTAGCCATTTTCTATTGACTTCCAACTCTGGAAGGTTTCTTTTCCTATTTTGCATCCTTTTACCCCTTTAATGTAGTTATATCAAAGCGTCAGGTATGTACTTTGATGCTGTTATGACTATTGCAGTTGATTTTCATGGGTAAGGTTTGTGGAAGACCATGACTCCCTTTTCTTGACTACACATTTTGTTTTTCGTAGAATTAATAATAGTCTCATATTTCTGTTTGAATTTCTAGGTATTTAATGGCAGTCCAACCACAAACTATCCCACAACTGTTTAATCTTCTCTCCATACAAAAACAATTACTGGTAACTCACTTGCATTTTCTTGGGGGTGCCTCTCTAGGAGTCTTCTGACCTGGTCCAGTCTGCTTCCACTCTTTCCTCCTTTCCTGTGGCACAGAGGGCCACCTGGGATCTCCCTTCCTACTGGACTGGGAACCCTTCATCTCTTTCTTATGATAGGCTTCCTATTTCCTTCCTGTTTCCTCTATGCCATGCTTTCCTCTTTCTTGGTTTACTCTCTTTTACGGGTGGGGCCTGTCTTCCAGTAGCTTCCTGAGAAAATGTGTATGGGAGGTAAAATATTGGTGTGTTGAATATCTGAAACTTTTCTTTTCTTTTTTTAAGCATCATGATGCAGTGGTAGTCTATCAGAGTACAGAAATCTAAGGTGAAACCAGTTCCCCTCAGCATTTTTAAGGCAACCGCCTATTGTCTTCTAGCTATCTGTGTTGTGATTGAGAATTCTCAAGTCACTTTGAGTTTTAAGTTTTATTTGTGACTTCTTATTTTGGTTGCATTCCCTGGATGCTTAAAATTTTTCTGTTTGTCTCCAGCGTATCATGATGGCGTGACCTTAATGTGGATTTACATTTGTCCACTATGCTGAGCACACAATAGGCTCTCTTGTGCTGGAAACACCCCCTTCAGGGATGGACACTTTTCTTGAATTATTTATTCTATTATCTTCTCCTCTATTTTTTTCTGTTTTATTTATTTTTTTCTCTCTCTGAAAGCCCTATTATCCAGATGTTGGTCCTCTTAGGCTCTTATTACCTAATCATTTCAATTTTATGCTGCATCTCCTTGTCTTTTTTTCCTTTAGTTTCTGAAAGATTTTCTTAATTTTGTCTTCCAAACCTCCTACTGAAGTTTTAGTTTATGTTAAACTGCTGTATTACAAGAGCCCTCATCCTATTCTAGTTTATGGATGAAATACCTTCTCTTATCTTTCTGAGAATATGGTTTTATTTTTGTAATTTTCTTCTGCCTGTAGCATCTCTGATTTTTCCCAAATTGCTTTCATCTCAGTTTTCTGTGTAAGGGTTCCCCCAACAGCAGTGTGGTCCTTGGCTGTCCTCTCACACTGAGAAACGAGTCACTGAAAAGCTGATTGGAACCACTGTATATATGAGTGTGTCAACTCAGAGCTTCACTGAAAATTAAGTTGTCTTGACCATTTCCTTGGTGAACCCAGAAGTCAGTACCTTTACCATCTTACTCTTGGCCCAATCAGAATGCTCAGAGAAGAATCTTCCAGTCTTCTTCATGGAGGCTACAGGCCTTGCTTTCATTGTTCTAGTAGCTGACTGGTGATAAGAGCCTGCAGGGAATGTTGTCAAAATTTAGTATGAGAATTTTCACTTAATCTCTCTGTGTTAATTGTGCATCTCCAAACTTCTAGGGTGTCTGATATTCTCCAGTCCAGACACTTTCTGTTTTATAGTTTTCAGGGGTGAGGAAGGGGAATTTATCCATCAATATGGAGTTGGGGAGAGGATTTAAGGAGCATTTGTTTCTTAAACACACTTTCAACTAACCTTCCTGTTTTTGGTCACTTTCCCCAGAGATCTCTGAAGCCATCAACTCCTGAGCCTTTTTTGAGAACAGCAAATTGATTTTCTTCCTCAGCTCTAACAGTATCGGCTTGGGGTTCAACTTTCTCAAGTCTACGGCAGTGGTTATTACAAGTGCTTCTGCTTTTCCAATTTGTGTTTTTAATCCTCTCCTTTCCCGTTTTTTTGACCCTTGAAATGAGCCATTGAACTTTTCAAAAAGTTATTAAATATTCCACATGGTTATTTTAACAGGGGCCTGGGAGGGAGGAGAACTAAATGTATGTGTTCTGTTTACTACTTTTAAACTAGAATTCACTTTTATTCCTTCCTGTCTCTTTCTCAGCTGAACCTGGACATCCTGTTCCCTTTAAATCCCAGACCAGCTGCTTAGTCTCACTCACTCTGCCAGGCCC
Organism: Pseudorca crassidens; assembly: GCF_039906515.1. NCBI lineage: Eukaryota > Metazoa > Chordata > Mammalia > Artiodactyla > Delphinidae > Pseudorca > Pseudorca crassidens. The sequence continues at coordinate 90,392,592 of NC_090301.1, read as the reverse complement.
CTTCACTCATCTGACTGTCTTAGGGGCCCTACCGCTTCTCTTTCAGGTGCAGTTTCTTCTAAGTCTCTCTGTGTCTGAACCCCAATGAAACGCTGGCTTCTTTTCCTCTCCTTCAGGGTTCCTGGATCCACACTGATCCAGAGATGGGGGTGGCTTTTCTTTCCAGATCTCTAAGCATTCTGTGATCTGCAGAGTGTTCTCAATTCCATGTCTGGAGTCTCCCAGAACAGTAGATGAAGTCTGCCAGGGCACACAGAAGATAAACCAGCCCCAAAGAATCTCATCTCCTTCCAGGCGAATATTATTAGTTAGGTAATTTTCACATATGATGTCTTTATAATTACCAGGTTACGATTTGCAATTCTAGAAATGCGATTCCCACTTGGCCACCTTTCCTTCTTTACATTATTTTTCCTTTTCTATTTTTTGGGGGGGAAATTCTTTTCTAATGCTGCCCTTTTGTTTCTGGTCAATATCTCATTTTTCAAATAACTATACCTTTTGTAATTCTAGCATCTCACCATATTTATATGCGCTTTTAGGGATAGGTACTCAGCCTTTTACATAAAGCACAGTTTTTACTTTTAAAATTTATTATTATTTTTCTAATTAAGAAATTAATGTATATTCATTGTGAAACGTGAAGTTCAGTGAGGTTAAGTAATTTGCCTAAAAGTTATCTAACTAGTGTCAAATTCAGTATTCTCACTCACATCCAAAGTATTAACACTCTGCTATTCTACATTTTATTAACCTAAGCTGTCTTTTGCAACAAAAGATGCATATAAATGGTCATTATGTATAAATGATTATAAAATTCCATTGAAATTATTTTCATTTGGTCTTATTGATAGTCAACTTCAACGCTTATTAAAGTATCAGCCAGCATTTTCTCAGAAATAATTAACTTATTAATGAATTATTTCAAGTTTCAACAGATATTCCATAAGCACCTGTTATGTTCTGGACTGTGCTAGGGTTTGGGTAAAAACATGAGCATTTTAGGATAAAAATTCTTGATTTTCTCATTTTGGATTTTGCATGTGGGGCCATCTTTGTCTTTTCTGCTCAAGAGAGAGATTCTTAAATGCCAAGCGTTTCTTTAGCTGTGACATTGGGAGGAAATTCATTTTTTTCAGTCTCCACAGTCCTGCAAGCACATGATAGGCAGTCTACCAGCGGGCACTGCTATAAATGACCTATGAATTATTATAAATCTGGCTTAGGAAATCAAACAGCTATCTTAAATCAACAAGTCTTTGGCTGATTCCCAGATGTAATAGGACTCGTTTCAAATCATCGTCTGTAGTCACTAGTGAAAAATCAATGAGCAGCTCACTGGGATATGTAATGAGGGAAAAGCCATGAGTTGAAAGGAAAACAAGCAATGAAAAAATTCAATATTTAGTACGAAAGAAAATCAACCACTTGCATTCTTATATTCTTAAATTTATGTACCATCTTGATATTTAAATTAGTGCCTTCCCCTAAAAAAACAAGATACTTCTGAGTCCAGTAAATTTTGGCTTCTAGACAAGAAAGTAGGTTTAGTTTGTGCTGTGGCCTTTATGGTTTTGTCAGCGTGGGGCATGGGCTCCTCCAGGGGTAAACATGCTCTTTCTTCCATTATTTGTGAAGGAGTAACACAGAAATGGCTCACTGATTCTTATATTTTTTTCTACTGAACAACTATGTAACAGTTATATTTTGCCAAACATCAACTTTTGCGGAACTTGGACTTGAAACTGTAATTTGTAAATGGCTGCACCTCAGAGTCATCTGTAGAGGGTTTAAAAACTTCAGGCGCTTGGGCTGTGTCCTTGGATGCTCTGAGAAGCTCACATGTGAGTGATTCTGCTGGGCCATCAGGATTGGGAGGCCCTGGGCAGCAGCATAAGCCCAACTGGAGGGAGCTATGTCAGGGGTCCCTGGGGACCCTGAGAGTTGGGTGAAGGCTGAACTAAGCACATCCAGATTAGGAGGACAAAACTGGAGAGATCAGTTCATGGTGGGAATGGAGAGAACGGATACAAATGCCATTAATAAACGACTCAAACAAAATGTTTATTTAGTATGTCTTAAAAAAAGGGTCTAGACCAATGCTGTCCAATAGAAACATAATGTGAAGCACATGTGCCATCCAAAATTTTCCAGTTGGAACATTAAAAAAAAGCAAGAAGAGGGCTTCCCTGGTGGCGCAGTGGTTGGGCGTCCGCCTGCCGATGCAGGGGACGCGGGTTCGTGCCCCGGTCCGGGAAGATCCCACATGCCGCGGAGCGGCTGGGCCCAAGAGCCATGGCCGCTGAGCCTGCGTGTCCGGAGCCTGTGCTCCACAATGGTAGAGGCCACAACAGTGAGAGGCCCGCGTACCGCTAAAAAAAAAAAAAAAAAAAAAAAAAAAAGCAAGAAGAGGGAATTCCCTGGCAGGCCAATGGTTAGGATGCAGCACTCTCATTGCTGTGGGCCTGGGTTCAATCCCCGGTCAGGGAACTAAAATCCTATCAGCCATGTGGTGCGGCCCACAAAAAAAAAAAAAAAAAAAAAACAAGAAGGCAGAGGCAGAATTAATTTTTATAATATATGTTATTTAACCCAATATATCACAAATCTTATCACTTTAAAAGTTAATGATATGAAACATTAATGAGATATTTTAGTTCCTCCCATTTCAAGTGCTCAGTTTGAAGATCACTCATGACTTCCATACTGGACAGTGCAGGTCTAGGTGGAGGATGGATCTAAATCCATTGACAAGCAGTGTCAGAGCTCCAGCAGAGAAGATAATCTGAGCTAGGAATTAGACTTTTTTGGGGGATGTTTTCAGTGCTCTAGGCCTTAAGGAAGAGGTTTTGGAGGATTGTACCTTCAGTAGTAAATGGAATTGTTGAGAAAATTGGTGGATGAAAGGGGAAACTGGTCACTCTGCAACCAGGCAGTAGAAAAGAAACAATGGGGGCATAGAATAATGAGCAGTTGTTTTAGCATTAACTGTGTGCCAGATACTGCTCTATACACTTAACATATTTTCTTGTTTAATTATTGCAGGAACTCTATGGAGTAGATTGGGGCCATAGTGTTTGGCCAGTCCTGATAAGAATGGTGAGTATCCTCATTTTCCTCTGGAGTTTTATGATGTGGTGGTCCTGAGGTTGCTACTATTATTACCCCCATTTTACAGATGTGGAAAATGAGGACTTTCCTCCTCCTTCCTTCACTTCGGTTTACCTTCTCTCCTCTTCTTAGCGTCTCTGTTCTACAGTGACCTGCTTTTGCCGTTGTTTCTCTCTGATTTAAATTGTTGTTTTCCTGCTTCGAGAAAAAGGGAGAGAGTAGGATACTCTATTCTCCATCCTCAAACTCTGCTTCCTGCCTCTCAAACTATTTACTCTTCCTGCTTTAACTTTAGATCTTATGAAGTTCCATCTTGCTGCACTGCCTAGATAGGACTTATTACTAAAACCAGCTAGTTATTGATAACTACTCAGGCCAGAAAACTCCAAACAAACAACCAGAAAGTACCCAAAGAAATAAAAACGAATATCTCGACTTTATATTGTAAAGACAGTTGATTTTTTTTTTTAATTCTGTATTTGTTGTGCTTGAAGCCCAACAGTCTTCAGGATTCTCCGTTTTAAAGTTGTAGGTGATTAATACCAGATCAAATTCCAGCCTAAAGGGAAAGACAGATATCAGGGTTTAAGCTAGGATTTCTGCTAATTCCTTAGTAGTCCTTAAACTGTAATTTAAAGTTAAAGGAATAGATCCTTTTATACAAACTGGCACTGTCAGGTGACGTGCTGGCATATTTTGAAGGGCATGTCACAGCGTCTCCACTAAACACATTCTATTGGACCCAAGGGCTCTCTCAAAATACACTATATGTGCCTGAGTTACTGCATGCAAACAGTGGATTTCTTCAAATCATCTTGGAAAAATGCACAGAGAAGGAATAAAAGAATGGAGAATGGAGAACTTAGTGTAATGAAGGAGACAAAGTTAAGCTTCTAAACATATTGAGGGGAAAAAACCCAAGAATTCATTTTGATTGTTTGTTCTTGTAGTTACTTTTAAAGATTTAAAACCAATATGTATTTTAAAATTTCCATTGATGCAGTGGTATACTTACGAGTTGCCAGAATATTACGTCTGGTTTTTCAACCGCTCTCAATCATGTATTCAATAAATTCCTAAGGAGTGCATGTCCCTGAGCTGGTACCATGGGCCCGTTGTTCGTTCTCTTGGGCCTCAGATTCCTCATGGGCAAAGTAGGTGAATAATGCCAGAATTATAGGTTGTTGTGAGGGTTAGAAATAACATGTATAAGTGGTATGTCACTGGAAGGCAGCAATGGTCAGTGGGAGTTTCTTTTTGTTTTTTAACAAAATGTTTAATCTAGTTGGGCAAAGTAGACATATGTACAAAAAATATAAAATACACTAAGTGTAAAATAAGAGGTATAGCTGAGACATCAGAGGGGAGAGAAAGGTATGGTTTGATTGGGTTGATGTGTATCTCCCATGCTAGTCTGTAAGCCCTGTAAGGGTGGAATCCTGCTCTGGTTTTCTCATCCTTCAGCACCTGGCATGGAGCCTGGCTCATGGTAGATGTTCAATCAATACATTTGGACAATAATACAAATTGGGAATTCATAAAAGCACCAGTTATGTGTTACCTGCTTTCAGTCAGTGCCTTGGGAAATGCAGGCAGGGCAGATGGGCTAAGGAAAGCCAGGGAAACTTCATGCAGGAGGCAACTTGAACAGTAAATTTAAAGAGCCAGAGTGGGTGGCCAAAGGGCATTTCATGCGTGAACAAAGGTGCACAAGTTAGAACAGTATCATTTATTGAGGTGCTATTAAATAAACCAATTTGACCATAACTGGTTTATGTTAATATCTATGAAGAGGTAAGACCGGTGGATATTTCAGGTAAATTTCAGAGAGCCTTGAGTGCCAGGCTTGTTTTTCTAGCTAAGTGCAGTGGGTAACAAAAATTACCCCTTGAAACTGCTCTAATTAACAACAACCTCCTCCAACTCTGCAAACCCCTAAACAGATAGGAGAAACCTCCCCCTAAGGGTTCCCCTGCCCTCATTTACATTGTAAAACAATTTCTGAAGGTCTATAAGTAGAGATGTAGAGATGCTGCCTGTTTTGCATGGCCTGATGCCAGGAAATCTTCCATTCCAGCTGGGAGCCCTAGTCAGAACAGATCGCCTTTAAATGCACAATCAAAGCCAGGTCAAATGTGTTCTAGAACAAACTGACAGACGTGAAGCCAAATGTGATAAATCGTGGTGAGTAAGTTGGCGGTGAAAGAATTTGGCTGTGTGTGCTTTTTTCCACACATCGCTCAGGGGGCGGTTTGCTTGTTGATTGTTGGGTGCGTTTTAGAAGCAGAGCCCTGTCCCTTCTTACAAAGGTGGCCAATAACTCTTCCCCATAAGCTGCATTATTCCCTAGCTGCTACAAGGGGCCGATTAACATAAGCATTTGGTATTGTCTGAAGTGGTCACAATTAGGTGCAATCCAATTTCTGTGAGATAAGCTGGAAATAATCTAGTTATCTCCTCACCTCCTCTAATTTACTGTTTCAATTTCCTTTTTATTTCTTTGCTGTGATTTGATGTCCTGAGCTCTCTTCTGGATATGACGTGCTTCCAAATTTTCTTCATTCTATACCCTTTCTTTTTTGTTTTTAAATTGTAACTTTATTTGTGTGTGGAGTGGCTTTTTATGTGAGAGTTGCAGTAAGTGATTATTATGTAGAACATTCTGATTTTCTATGTATCTAGACCTTGATTGGGTTGTCATGTAAAACTAAGTATAAGGGACATAATAAGTTTAAAGTATAAGATGCTCAGCCCCAGTGACACATTTCAGAGTGTATCCTGAAAGATATTTTATTTTATTGAAAAAAAATTTTTATTCTAAGAATAAGTTGATCTGGGATAGATGAATTTATAAACCTGGTGTCTACCTTTCTTAAGAGCTGGAAGACTCTGGCAGGCCTACTTTGGATCGTTAGAAGTATTTAAATATACAGTGATGCCAGATCCTGGCTGTGCTTTTTTCCCCCATACTAATAAACTGATATTTTGGACAGCTGCTACTCTCTTGATAGTAGGATTAAAAAATTACACAACATTTTAAATGCAGAGAGAGGGAGAGAGAGACAGAGAGAGAGAGAGAGAATCATTTATAATAGAAAAGGAAGAAAGATTGAAGAACATGGAAATAAATGTTATAGAAAAAGAAGGGAATAAACTTCAAAACATAATTTAAAATATTTAGTTATTTTTAACATGAATATATTTTCATATTTCTAAAAATATTTGTGATTGTTCTCAGCAGTGATTTTTATTTTCTTCTACGTATATTTCTAGATTTTTTTCACATTCTCTAGAATAATGTTATGTCTTATAATCAGAAAAATGAAATATTAATTAAGCTCTGTAAAACTTCTGTTAGGTTTGGCGAGCTACATTGGCACTATTCCTTACCCATGATGTTAGGGGTGGGGAGTGAGGAGACTTAACTAAGTTAAGACTAATCATGGTTGGATGACCTGGGGCAAGTCATTTAAGCTTCCTGAACCAGAGATTTATCATCTCAAATCACCTAGAGCTTTGCTGTCCAATAGAGTAGACAATAGTCATGTGTGGCCAGTGAACACTTGAAATGTGCTGGTCTGAACTGAGATGTGTTGTGAATGTGGAATAAACATTGGGTTTCCAGGACTTAGTATAAAAACTGTAAAATATTTTATTGATAATTGTTTTTATATTGCTAACATGTTGAATGATAGTATTTTGGACATATTGGATTAAATTATATATTTAAAAAATTAATTTCACATGCTTCTTTTTAACCTTTGAATATGACTGCTAGAAAATTTAAATACATAAATTTTATTTCCATTGAACAACATGAATCTAGAGGATGTAAGGGTTCAATTTAATGATATCTAAAATCCTTCTAGGTCAACTGTTCTGTGAATTGAGAAAAGCATATAAACAAAGTCAAGATATAAGGTAGGATGAAGATGGAGCATATCATCTTAGGGTTAGTGCAAAAGCAATCTTTGGATTAAGTTTTGGGGAATAGGAATGATGTAACTTTGCATACTTGCTTGAAACCACCTGAGAAAAATGTTTTCTAAAAAATTTAAGGAAAATGATGGGGAAAAAATGTGGGAAAAAAATGAGTAGTGACACTTCATATTTAACACAGTAGATGCTCTCTTACTTGACTTCTACTTAACCAATTAACTTGATTATATGACAAGCTCCATTTTTTTCTACAAAACATGTTATATTATTGGCTGAGGCCCACAAGTGCACTACTTGCTTATCTCATGGTTAGTCAGGTGCCCAGGAAGCTATGTGCTCATCAATTGAGTCATATACTTACCAGGAGTCACTGGTGTTGGTTCCCTAACCTATTTATGCTAGCTGTACTTGTTTTTGTCGTTACATAACTTAATAATGTACTAAGTAATTGATGAAATACAAGTGTGAAAGAGACGTTGTTTCTATGAAAAATCAGTTTAATGCTTTAAAGCCAAGTTGTCAAAACATAGTATCAAGTTATGTCTAGAAGTTTTGGGGGGAACTGTAAAAATCTACAAGGATTCTGTACTCAGTTTGCTTCACAATGTTATCAAGAGCTATGAAAAACCTAGAATCTGTAGATGATGCATTATGAGGTAGTTTATGCAGGAAAGAATGGAAAATTCTAACCACTCTTTGTTCTTATATCAAAAGATAATTCATCTACTTACTTTTGATCTATATGTTTGTTTTTGTGCCAATACCATGCTATTTTGATTACTGTAGCTTTGTAGTATAGTCTGAAGTCTGGAAGGGTAATGCCTCCAGCTTTATTCTTTTTCCTCAGGATTGCTTTGGCAATTCTGGGTCTTTTGTGGTTCCATATAAATTTTAGGATTATTTGTCCTAGTTCTGTAAAAATGTCATGGGTATTTTAATAGGGATTGCATTAAATCTGGAGATTGCTTTGGGCAGTATGGCCATTTTAACAATATTAATTCTTCCAATCCAAGGGCATGGGATATCTTTCCATTTCTTTGAATCATCTTCAGTTTCCTTTATTAGTGTTCTATAGTTTTTAGCATATAGGTTTTTAGCCTCCTTGGTTAAGTTTATTCCTAAATATTTTATTTTTGTTCATGTGTGTTTTTTGTTTTGTTTATGTGTTTTTAAACAAGGGTTTTTTTGTTTTTGTTTTGTGTGTGTGTTTTTTTTTTTTTTTTTTTACTTTCTGATACTTCATTGTTAGTGTAAAGAAATGCAACAGATTTCTGTATGTTAATCTCATATCCTGCTACCTTACTGAATTCACTGATCAGTTCTAGTAGTTTTTGTGTGGAATCTTTAGGTTTTTTTATATATAGTATCATGTCATCTGCATATAATGACAAGTTTACCTCTTCCCTTCTAATTTGGATACCTTTTATTTCTTTTTGTCTGATTGTTGTGACTAGGACTTCCGATACTATGTTGAATAGAAGTGGTGAGAGTGGGCATCATTGTCTTGTTCCAGATTTTAGTGGGAAGGCTTTCAGCTTTTGATCACTGAATATTATGTCGGCTGTGGGTTTGTCATAAATAGCTTTTATTATGTTGATTGAGATATGTTCCCTCTATACCCACTTTGGTAATAGTTTTTTTTTTTTTTTTTTTAATCATGAATAGATGTTGAATTTTATCAAATGCTTTTTCTTTTCTCTTTTAATTAATTAATTTATTTTTGGCTGCATTGGGTCTTGGTTGCTGCGTGTGGGCTTTCTCTAGTTGCAGCAAGTGGGGGCTACTCTTTATTGCAGTGTGTGGGCTTCTCATTGTGGTGGCTTCTCGTTGTGGAGCATGGGCTTTAGGTACGTGGTCTTCAGTATTTGTGGCACGTGGGCTTAGTAGTTGTGGCTCATGGGCTCTAGAGCGCAGGCTCAGTAGTTGTAGCACGTGGGCTTTGTTGCTCTGCAGCATGCGGGATCTTCCTGGACCAGGGCTCAAATCTGTGTCCCCTGCATTGGCAAGTGGATTCTTAACCACTGTGCCACCAGGGAAGTCCCTATCAAATGCTTTTTCTGTATCTATTGAGATGATCATCTGGTTTTTATCTTTTCTTTTGTTGTTGTGGTGTATCACAGCTTTGCTGTTGCCTTCTTCTTGATATAGTTAAAACATGGGTTCTGGAATTAATCTCTTTGGGTCATACCTCCATACACTGTTTACTAAATATCATACATTGGGTATGTTGGGGAGGAAGAAATTTCTCTCTACCCTTCCAGGTTCTTCTGGCTGGTCTAAGAATTAAAATGACATGAGACAGATTAACAGGAGAAAAATCAAACAAAAGTTTAATAACATGTATACATGGAAGGGACCCAGGAAAACTAAGTAACTCACCAAAATGGCCCCAAAACCCTCTCCTTAAATACCATCTTCAGCTAAAGACAAAAGAGGATGTTGGGGTAGTGGTTTGGAGCTTCAGAGGGGAGGAAGGTATTTCATGTGGAGATGGAAAAGCAAATGTTTGATAAACAAATGTTTGCTGGGCTGAGCAGAGACAGTGGGACACAGAGTGGATTCTGATTTCTAGGCCTTGCCTGAGTTTCCCCTGCCCACACCAGCCCATATTCTTTGCAGATATCTCTGGTGATATCTCCATTCTGGGAACAGGCCCTCCATCTAAATTCTTTTCGGCAGCTGGGGAGGAGGTTAAAGTTTCTTCCTGAGCCTTTTGGCCTTGATTGTTTTTAGCTTGAAATAATCCGCATAACAAAGAGACAGTTTGGGGTGGCAAATTTTGCTTCTCTACAGGTTATTTAAATTATCTATCTCTTATTTCCCTTGTGTATAACGTAGGGTTTATAACCTCTATGGGGTTGTCCCCAGGACTAAGTTAATTTATGTAAAGGATTTTGTAAATGCCCCCTGATTTTTACTATCATTTATCAAAGACTAAATGCAGAAAACTGCACTTGATAGCATCGAAGAAAAGGGGGAGCAGGAACAAGACGCTGTTTGTTAATGAAGCTCTTCCAGTGTGCTGCTGGCACAGTGGTGAAAACAAGGAGAAGGCTTTCCTTCCTCCATCCTTCCTGTGCACTTGCTGACCGTGGGAGGACCCTGCCAAGGTTAAATGTCCTTCAGTAAAGGACAGTAGGAGGCCTGGGTGTGTCTGCAGACCTGGCCAATGTGGTGTTCTTCGCAGCGTCGTCCTTGGCCTGGACCACCTCCAGACACCTTTCTAGCTCCAATTCTCCACACTCACCAAGAAGCCTTCTGGGTTTCCTTTGGGTTGCCTAGGATGTCTTAAAATACGATTTGCTGTTGGCTGGGGCTTAACCACTAGGATCAGTGTTGTGAGGACTTTACATCTTCTGTTGAGTTCGTCATTGAGTTCTCTGCCAATTGGTGCTGAGAGACTGAACTTTGGAGCCCTGACAAGTGTTGGTGAATTTCTCATTTTCTCTTCCATCCTAGATGGTCTCTCCCCATGTCTGCCAGGTGTGCGCTTCCTTCTTGTCTCCTGGGTTCCTCACTGGAGTGTTCCACCAGCCTGATCTGAGCCCGAACTCCCCACCATGGTCTCTTCTCCACAACCCATTAAAAGTGTGCATGACGTTTCCTCGGGGATCTGATAGGAATAATAAAGAACCATCCAGCTAAATACAAAGTCCTTTCAGATTTACCATATCTGACTGATAGGAAGCCCATTTCTTCCTGGGGACTACCTGAACTTTGGAAACCTCTGGCAGACTTATGGGGAAGGGTGAATGCTACAAATCTATATCCGTAGGCTACCCTAGTAGGCCATGGATTACCCAGGGCTTGACACTCATGGAGTTGTGGTAACATTTCTGGGAGAGTCTTCTCTGAGTGCAGGTGGTCAGACAGTGGCAAGATTGGAGATTTCTTCCTCTCAGGAAGCACCTGCAGCTCCTCGAGTCTGGAGTGGCCCTGCCTTGGCTAGTGTTACAGGCCCTGTTGCTTTTGGTGTTGCCTCTGTCCTCTGTCACCTGTTTAACACATGGTTAACATGTTTAACATGATTATTTTCTGATTACCTAGAGCTATATTTCTAGACCTTGGGAACAACCCTCTGATTAATTCAGTCCTCAAACCCGGCTACTTCCCTGAAAACATCTGCCAGCTGAATTCATCTTGTTCCTCCAGGTTTCCATGTAGTAAAAATATGTCTCATTTGCATGGGGCTTTGCAATTTAGAAATATATATTTGAATCAAATGTGGTTCAAGTCCACCTTTATATTTTAGAGGTGAGGAAGCTGAGACTTTGAGAGGCTGTGTGATTTACCCAAGTCCATACAGACAGTTAATGGCAAGGTCAGGGCAAAATTCATGTTTCTTATCAATCACAGCCAAAATGCATTGAGCAGAGAAAACAGACTAACTCTATTCTAGGTCTATAAGTTGGTTCTTACCATTAGATCTATATTGTAATGGAGATCACTGAGGCTTAGAGTGCTTGAGTAATTTGTACCGTTGAAGAGTTAACGGCCTGGAGCTGGGTTCAAGCCTTCAGTGATGGCTGAAAAGCCCATCATTATATTACCAGATTCTGTTGCCTCAATTTATCTCCCGATACCTGGCACTGTGCTCTTAGCTTTCCTCCAGTCCCCAGCACTCCTCTAAAAGGAAGCAGAGAAGGACATCTTAATGCCATTTTATATGTGAGAAAATTGAGGGTCAGAAAACATGACCGTCAGGGAAGAATCTGCAAGTCACCCCAGGTGTCCTCGTAACCAGACTCCAGAGCTCTTGTTATTTCAAGCAAGAGGGATAAGATTCAGCCCTCAAGCATGATAAAGGGCTGAGTCTCTGTATCCAGTGCTAACTGGTCAGGCAACTTTCTGATAACTGGGGGCCCTGTGTCCTATCCGCAGTTAACAGTCCTGGTAACAAAGCGATCAGCAGAAAGCACTTAGGCATCTAGTTTCTTTCCCCTCACTGACCAGTAAAGAAAGTTCAAATTCATAAATGTCCTTTTTACTGCTTTCCAAATGATGTTGGTGAACCAGCCAGTAGGTAAGAAGTATATTTGTTTTCCTTTAATTTGCTATTTGCAATGTTAGTTTTCACTCTGAACGACCCATTGGCTGTTGTACAAGAAATTTGGAAATGTTATATTTGCCAGTTGAGCTGGACTTGGCTTACACACCCAGCTCAGATTCTGTATCAGAGACTCACTACTCTTTATCAGTGTTGACTCTGCTCAGCAGAAGCAAAGGTACATCCCTGCGAGAACTATAGCTCTATGCTGCCATCTACTGGAATTCTAGAGAAATGCTTTCTTTGAGTGTATATTAGAAAATGCTGTAATACAGAATTGTTTAACAGAGAACCAGAAAAACAAAAAGAAAGAAAAAAAATAACAAAAACAGATGTCTATAGTCTGGACAAGTAAGCCTGACAAGTAAGTCATGGTTTTACTAGAGGTTTCATCTCCTGATTCTATAGACACTGCAGAACAAGGGACTTAAATCTTTTTCAAGTCCAGGACACCAAGAATATCAAGCACTTCAGGGGCCCTCGTGTTTTGAGGCTCAAACCTCAGATAACTGAAAACCAAGCTAACTGGAATTTAAATTCTTTAATATTTCTTTTTTAGGTGGAATCAAATCATAAAAAGTTAAAAACAACAGAAATGTTACTTTAAAATCATTGTAAGTCTATTTCTTCCACTCGGTCTTTAGTTAAACATCAAACTCCCAAGTAAGTGTTCTCTACCTGCCAGCAGAGGAGGGGACCCTGTTGTCCTTTGTCAGTTGCTCACTGCTTTTGTAGCTTTGAACACAGCTGTCTGTAATTAAATATTTGTGTAATATTTTGTCAATTCCTTCCCCTCCCCTCAGGCATATTTGTTCCCCATTCCTGGCAGAGAATAGATATTTAATAATTATCTGTTTAATGAATTAATGGGCTTTTGGTATATATATATGTCCTGGGGTCAGTATTACTCAGCTCCAATCCCACTTAAGTTCCTCATCTGTATCCACTGACAGTTCAGGTATCTGTGCCAAATCCCCATCTGTGAGTTCAGTTATGTTCTGTGTACTCCTGAAATAAGTACTAAAATGAGAAGTTGATTCTTCCAAGTTCAAAGAATTCCAACAATAAGGGTTGAAATATCAAAAAGGCTTTTGGAGAATCAAATGTCCAGTAAACCAAAGCATCCCATTCCCTGGGGTTTAGTTTTCAGGGTGGTTAAGCAGATCCTCTCCACTGTGCTCAGTAAAACAGAGTCTCAGCCTCAGTTGACAAGTCAGTGTCAGGTTGCTGTCAGCTTCCAGCAAGAGCAACTTGCATCTTCACTTGTCTGCGGAGCCATCCTCCCCTGGGTCCATCATCCATCATGGAGAATCTTTACCGTGGGAGGAAGAGATGTTATCTGAAGCAGCATTCAGAGACCCTCTGAAAATCCACAGTGCACAAAAAAGAGACATTTTCATGTTTAAGCCAGTGCAATTAGCCATCCTTATCAGAGTCAGGTTGTTAACCTGCCAAAAGCTTTATCCTTCCTCTGGAAGACTTGTGTCTTGCTAGTCAGGGCGGCAGGGCCCTCCACTGGGGACGTACACAGGTCTGTTTTAAGGCTGTTGATCAGGCTGAGTCTGTGTGTTGCTTCTCATTCAGCTTCTGAGCGCACGGCCATCGCAGAACTGAAAGTACATTGATTCTTGCAGAGTGTTGTTTACTTCTGCTTCTGAATAGCATGACGTGGACATTCGAAACCTTGTGTACAGCGAGGCCCAGAAAGCTCGTGGCTTTGTTCAAAAGCCTGTTCTGATGTTTGTCTGATTTTCTGTTTGATTTTAGGTACTTACTGAAGTGAGCTGGTCAGGTTGTTTTGTGATTCTCTGGCAGGAAAAATAAAATGGAGCTACTCTCTAAATAAACTTGGCCACCTGAACAGCCATCACATTTTGACCCTTGAAGTCCCCTACAGGTAACACACTTGACCCTACTGCGGTTGTGCTATCCTCTGAGTTTCCAGAGCTTAAAGGACACCAGAGAGGTTGACTACATCAAAGCCTAAAGTCAAGAGCAGGTTAGGCTATGATTTTATGAATTTGTGTTGAAGATATTGCCTCAGAGAATAAGAAAACTAAAAATGATGCAGGCAGAGTAGAAGGGTGTTTCATAGTGTTTTTGTTTGCTCACTCACTTTGACTTTTTTTTTAAGGAAGGAAATAATCCCATTTATCTTAAATGTTACAAGACGGCTGCCTAGTAAGTCTCAGTCCACTGGATAGTTGCTTTTCTGCTGCAGTTTAGATGATGAGGGTTTGATCTCATGTTGCTGCCTTCTCTTCCTCCAGGTTAGCAAAAGCTAGTGGTTCCCTCATCAGGACCTCTGCTTTTAGCTTTCATCCCTGAGCTATCTCCAGTCCTGTGCTGATTAAATTTTTTTGTGTCAACTTGACTGGGACACGGGGCGGCCATTATTCTGGGTGTGTCTGGGAGGGTGTTTCTGGATGAGATCAGCATTTGAATTTGTAGACTGAGTAAAGCAGATGGTCCTCCCCGATGTGGGTGGGCCTCAGCCAATCCTTTGGAGGCCTGAATAGAGCAAATGGTAAAGCAAGGGAGAATTCATTCTCTGCCAGGTTTTGAGTGGGGACATTGGTCTCCCGCTCTCAGACTGGAACGTACACCATCAGCTCTCCTGGTTCTCAGGCCTTTGGGCTTGGACTGGACGTGCACATTGGCTCTCCTGCGTCCTCAGCTTGCAGACAGCAGATCATGGGACTTGTCAGTCTCCTTAGTTCATAAGCCAATTCCTTATAATAAATCTTAATCTCTCACTCTATATATACACACATGTATACACACACAAACAGGCATACATATATTTACAGAATATGCAGAAATGCGGGCGTGAAGGTGGGAGCTGCAGCAGCCATCTTGTACTATTACATGAAAGGAACATGTAGAGAAAGGTGTATGTACTTTTACACAGAAGGTGTACATATAGCTACAAGGGAGAAGGAGCCTGCATTCCTGATGATCATGGGGCTGCCATATCAGCCCTGGTCCACCCACCTGGACTTTTACATGACTGACAAATAAAATAACTTTGAAGGACAGCCATAATTTTGAGTCTCTCTGCTCTCTGTTATGGCATATATTCAAACTAATACATGTAGAGAATGTTTTTATCAAGGTATTGATTTCTTATCTTACTGGAAATAGACACTAGGGTCTAGGAAGGTAGAATCGTATGAGGGTAAATGGTGCAAGGAAGACTTATATTCAATTCCGGCTCCATCATTTGCTGGATCTGTACACTTGAGCAGGGTACTGAATCTCTCTGTGCCGCAATTTATCTCATCTGTGAAATGGAGACACAGTAGTACCTAGTTCACAAGGTTTATATTGGATCATACGAGACTATATGAGAAGACTGCTCCACACACAGTAACCATCCAATGGATATTTGCTATAATTACTAGTTTTCAACTCCTTTTGTACTGGCTATCAAACATGCCTTGATAAATAATTTGGTCTCCTAAGTATAGTGGTGCCCTCTCTGTATAGCCAATTTCCATTTTAGATCAAAAGATTAACATTCTAATATTCAAATAAACCATTTGTTAGTTTGGATAGTGTGAAACAAATAAGCTATAGTATCTCCCGCGAAGATGAGGATCGAGCCACGGACTAGGCGATTTTCTACTGAATCAACATTATTGTGGATAACAATGATACCAAAAAGATGATAATAATAAAAGTAATAATAATAAGTAAAATTGATTGAGGACTTTTATGTGCCAGACTGTGTACTGTCTTTTTTTTTTTTTGCGGTATGCTGGCCTCTCACTGTTGTGGCCTCTCCCGTTGCGGAGCAGAGGCTCCGGACGCGCATGCTCAGCGGCCATGGCTCACGGGCCCAGCCGCTCCGCGGCATGTGGGATCCTCCCGGACCGGGGCACGAACCCGTGTCCCCTGCATCGGCAGGTGGACTCCCAACCACTGCGCCACCAGGGAAGCCCGTGTACTGTCTTTTTAAATGTATTAATCTCCTACAATTGTATAACATGGATATTATTATACTCATTTGAAGGATGAGAGAAAGCGAGGTCAAGTTAGTCATGTTCTTTGCTCCATAGCACATAGCGATTAGGGATTAGATGAGAAATCTAAACTCAGTTATTATTATTTTAAATTCCAAAGCCTATTTATTTGCCATTATTTCACCCTGAACTCTTTGAACTCTTGTGTAAGGGAGCATTCGGTCTGTCTACAGGGTTTCCATTTAATTTATTTGGATTAATATACTAGTTTCACACTTTTATGTTTATTAGAGATTTTTGAGATTGATTCTAGGCTCATTATTTTACACTATTTATTAAGTACACCCTTTTTAAAAAAAATAAGAATGAAAGTACTTTAACTTGGGATTTGAGTAAGATGAAGAGAGTCTTCTTTTTCTTTAAATCTAGTAGGTGACAGGTTGATTGTTTTTTAGGATATTGTAACATATATTTAATAAGACAGGTGATGTCCTCATAGGAAACAGAAACATAAGGAGGGTGGCAAGCTACTTCTAAACTCTGAGTCTCAGTTTCCCCACCTGAAAAGGTAAATTTGGTTGAGCTAGGTCATCACCAGCTATTCTAATTATATTACTTAAGTGGGACCTCATTCTCTCCTCCATCTCAGATTTCTACCTTCCTTCTTTCCCTAAATTAGTCATATTAAAATACTTTGCTTAACTTTAATCACCCTGAATGGGCCATCTGCTTCTCTGTTTCATCAAAAAGCAGAACTTGATCATGGCTGCTAGAGAAGAATTTTGCATTATTTATATTATAAGCAAATGAATCTGACATTTATACCACTGTGGCCTTAATTCTCCTAAATCTTGTCTTATATATGAAATGTGTATGGTATGTAGGGTCTTAGAAAGCTCTTAAGAAGGTTTCCACAGTTGAACAAATCTCTTTGATCTTCTCGGGACTTGAAAGCTTCAAGTGTAGAATACATGAATATCTTTGAAGTTCTCTAAATTACAGGTAATTCAAATCAAGTCTCAGGATTTCAATATGATTAATGAGTGATGTGTATATCAGGTAGATGTCATTTAACTGTTACTGCAGTACACTGAATCTACGAAATTAATCCTGTGAATATTTAGTTATTATACAGGATTACAAAAAGACTCTCCTTGTAGAGTCAACTGTAGAAAATATGATACATGTAAATTTATGTTTAGACAATTCGGTGTCATTTGAAAAATGATTGTTTCTTTTGTAATGCAGTCATTTAAATAATTCACATAACTTCATATGATAAGTTTAATTCTATCCAGTTTATTTAATAGCCCTCACTTAGAGAATAAGAATTTACTGAGAACCAGTCCTGAACAGAATCTTTTGCAAGATTCTGCATATATTTGTTAAATGGACTGTGAAGCAGGTAGAAAAGGGAAGAGATTAACAAAAAGAATTCGTCGACTCTGTCCTTCAAGTACTTGTAAGAGGTGAGGAGAAAGCCATGTGGCAAACAAAATGGCAGAGAAATATTATAAAGAAATATATAAATATGTGTAAAATAAACATAAGTATTTGACAGATGTAAATAAATTCACGCTTGTATGTGATTTAAATTTTCAAAAGATAAATGAAGAAAGAAAGAGAGGAAGAGGGGAGAGTGAGGAAGGAAAGAAAGGAGGCAGGCAGGCAGGAAGGATCATTCAGTCATTCACACCAGAGTCATACTCTGTTCTGGGGTTGATGACGCTGTCCTGGGAAACATTTCAGAAAGAGCTCCTTGCCTACATGTTACCCAAAGGCTGAACTTAGGAAGTGGACAGTGCTTACTTTTTGATGTGTTTTCTTGATTCCCTCTTCCCTCTTCTCTCATTTCTTCATCCTTAGAGTAGATTTTATATTCATGCTGAAATTCATAAATCCATTACTTTGAAATATCCTTGGATCTTGTATAACCAAGGACTAAAAGCGTTCTTGATGAGCTGAAAAATATTTGGAAACAAGTCCAGTAAAGAATCTAACAGATCCTGGGCTTCCCTGGTGGTGCAGTGGTTGGGAGTCCGCCTGTCGATGCAGGGGACACGGGTTCGTGCCCCGGTCTGGGGGGGATCCCGCTGTGCCGCGGAGCGGCTGGGCCCGTGAGCCATGGCCGCTGAGCCTGCGTGTCCAGAGCCTGTGCTCTGCGACGGGAGAGGCCACGGCGGAGAGAGGCCCGCGTACCGCAAAAAAAAAAAAAAAAAGAACCTAACAGGTCCTTAAAAATACATTAAATAAATGAATACATTGGTGATTCATTTTGGGGGTTAATTTCCTATAGGAACCTATGCAATGACAGACACAAAATTCTGAATGTACTTCTGCAGGTTACTGCTTTTGGTCTTTAGGTTAGTGAGAGAATGAGGGCATAACCATCACCTGGTATGCGTGTGTGTGTGTGTGTGTGTGTGTGTGTGTGTGTGTGTGTGTGTGTGTGTAAGATCAGTAATGTGAAGAGGTCTACAACATTGGTCACAGAGGAGAGAACAGGGCAATCTTGAGTTGGCAGCCAAATAGGAATGGGAGGGCTCATTTTTGAAATCCTGATCATATTACCACCATATGTATTTTCTTCTTACTTGCAGCCACTGTTGGAGATCTTTCTTGGTTTCTAATTTTTCTGTTTTTGTGACCCTTAACCACTTTAGTAACAGCATTTTTCACATGCTAGCACGTTAGGACTAGAGAGTGAAAGCTGGCTGGAAAAAGAACATTTGAACCATAATTTTCTAGATTACACAGACTTCTGCAAAGAGCAGGGGGAGAGAACTAGCATTTTAAAGTTATTTTTGCGTATTTGCTATTTATTCCATTTTATCGGACATAAAGTTTTATCTCCCAGTGGGAACCCCAACAGTGGTCCTTAGATCCTGTCCTGGCAAACATTTCCACTGACCTTCTTCCCAGTATCTGTGTCTTGTACAATCTGAGCCCCAGGCTGGGAGTCAGAAGAAACAGCAGATTTTGTTCAGGTTTTTTTTTTTTTTTTTAAATCTCAAGTAAGTTTCAAGTGCATCACTCTGAGCTCCTGCCCATGCTGCGTTGAAAGCATAAAACAATGCAAAGGGTCACAATTGATATGTAAGTCATGGACAGGGGAGGGCAGGACGATAGGGAGGTTTGTTTTTCTCTTTGTATTGCCTGAATTCTTGAGAGGCACAAGAAAGAATCTGGTGACAGAGCTCTTGTTAGTCCAACAGGCTGGCCAGTCTTTCTATATATTTATTCCCAGCATTTATGAAATAAGACCATCTTTGAAAGCACTCAAGCAGTTGATTTTATTTTTTCTTTTTTTTGCGGTACGCGGACCTCTCACTGTCATGGCCTCTCCCGCCGCGGAGCACAGGCTCTGGGCGCACAGGCTCAGTGGCCATGGCTCACGGGCCCAGCCGCTCCACGGCACGTGGGATCCTCCCAGACCGGGGCGCAAACCCGTGTCCCCTGCATCGGCAGGTGGACTCTCAACCACTGCGCCACCAGGGAAGCCCAAGCAGTTGATTTTTTAAAACAAAAATTAAATATATATTTACTGCGTATTTCTTGTCCTTTTATTTTTTAGTTGATTTGGATATTTTCATGTATGGTGAAGATCTGAAGATGTATTTCTACAACCAAATAAAAAGAAAGGAAATACACTTAAATTAAATGAATGTTTAAGTACTGCTTATGGTGATCAACTCTAATCCAAACACTTAAATTATTTTCATGATAGACTGACTTTTTTCACTCTTTATGAAGATGTTTAGTTTTCTGTATGTAGCCCTCATTGACTCTAACAGCAAGATGCCACTGCACTTGTATTTGTAAGTGTTG